>NC_142876.1:43847500-44167500 GCF_051225735.1 Oryctolagus cuniculus
CAGAGCTTGAAGAGTTAAAGAAACTGAGACTTTGGTAATATCTATAGTCAGTTAAGAAAATCAAGGCAATCAATTTCCAGTAGCTTTCCTCACCTGTTGATTGGAAACCTTACTGACACTGCTCTGTTATTTACTCACAGAGTCAATGCTGAGTTCAAGGTGACTGAAGAATTGGCCTCTATGAGTAGTATGTGTGGAATAATTATAGCAGAGAATGTTTTCAAAATTGCAGAAAAAATAATTCAGTATAATCTGAAGTGAAATCTGTTAAGATGTGTGAAGTACAAAGAGGGTTATTTGGACATATTTATAAAGTTAGTTAAAGCCTAGCACATTTGGTTATTCCTTGAAATATTCATCAGCAGGTGCATTGAGGAAACATTTGATTCTTTCATGTGTTATTGAAACAGTAGTGTCATCTTTAAACCCATTTCTTCCTATCAATTTAATGTTCTTTGGTTCCATGATTTTTTTTTTCAGAAATAGGATCTGTACACCCTGACTTATTCTAACACACGGCAGTTTGATGGTTTGTGGTAAAATTTTAGTGTATGTTTTTCAGATCAGGGCTAAGACTGAAATTTTTCTGAACAAAAGGAATTGCTCTAAATCACTAATTATTTTTTTTGAATTTCATTTTTTTATTGTATCTTTTCATAATTTTTTTAACATTTATTTAATGAATATAAATTTCCAAAGTACGACTTATGGATTACAATGGCTTCCCCCCCATACCGTCCCTCCCCCCCACAACCCTCCCCTTTCCCACTCCCTCTCCCCTTCCATTCACATCAAGATTCAATTTCGATTATTTTAATATACAGAAGATCAGCTTAGTATACATTAAGTAAAGATTTCAACAGTTTGCTCCCACACAGAAACATAAAGTGAAAAATAATAGATGATTTTTTTTTAAATGATGATGAAATCAGATCAGACCTATTGTCATGTTTAATCCCAGTGAGAGTCAAGTTGGGAGTTGATAATTTCTTTCTTTTTTTTTTTTTTTTTACAGAGGATCAGTTTAGTATACATTAAGTAAAGATTTCAACAGTTTGCACCCCCATAGAAACACAAAGTGAAATATATTGTTTGAGTACTCGTTATAGCATTAAATCTCAATGCACAGCACATTAAGGACAGAGATCCTACATGAGGAGTAAGTGCACAGTGACTCCTGTTGTTGACTTTACCAATTGACACTCCTGTCTATGGCATCAGTAATCTCCCTATGCTCCAGTCATGAGTTTCCAAGGCTATGGAAGCCCTCTGAGTTCTCCGATTCTTATCTTGTTTAGACAAGGTCATAGTCAAAGTGGAGGTTCTCTCTTCCCTTCAGAGAAAGGTACCTCCTTCTTTGAAGACCTGTTCTTTCCACTGGGATCTCACTCACAGAGATCTTTTGCCAGAGTGTCTTGGCTTTCCATGCCTGAAATACTCTCATGGGCTTTTCAGCCAGATCCGAATGCCTTTAGGGCTGATTCTGAGGCCAGAGTGCTGTTTAAGACATCTGCCATTCTATGAGTCTGCTGAGTGTCTCACTTCCCATGTTGGATCACTCTCCCCTTTATTTATTCTATCGGTTAGTGTTAGCAGGTACTAGACTTGTTTATGTGCTCCCTTTGACTCTTAGTCCTTTCATTATGATCAATTGTGAACTGAAATTGATCACTTGGAATAGTGAGATGGCATTGGTACATGCCACCTTGATGGGATCGAATTGGAATCCCCTGGTATGTTTCCAACTCTACCATTTGGGGCAAGTCAGCTTGAGCATGTCCCAAATTATACATCTCTTCCCTCTCTTATTCCCACTCTTATGTACAACAGGGATCACATTTCAGTCAATTTTCAACACTTAAGAATAACTGTGTATCACTAATTATTAAACACTAGATGTCTTAGGAAATAAACTTTTGCTGCAAATTTGGCGGTGTTCCGTGATGAAGATGGATCTAAAATTTCAAAGCAAAACTGTTCTTATCTGCAAAGTTTTTACTGTGGTAAATCCATATTAATGATGACCAGTACTTTTTGCATCACATAATGGCCAATTATTTTGTACGCTTCCTGAACTAATAAAAAGTTAAAACATGAAATGAAATCTCATGAAATTTCCATTTCTATATGAATTTGCCACAGATACGTTGTTTGAGTGCATCCTGCAGGCTCAACAGTTTTATTGGATATTGACAAAATCAGATTAAATTCTCGTACTTCAAAATCCTACTCACTGTTCAGTTGAAGAGTTTCCAGATTAACCTTGAATCAGAAGTAATTTGTGATATATGAGTATTTACTTGATAAAAGGCAACTTACAAGAAAATAATAGACCTGTACTACCAAAGAAATACTCAATTGTTGTTATATTTCAATTTTGTTTACAAAAGTTTTTCAAAATTTTTTTCTTTTTTTTACATAAATTTCTACATAAATCTTCCTTTTTTTTTTCTCATCCTGCAGTGCCTAAATTATTTGCTGCCTGTCCCTTTTAAATAAAATTGTCACCAACCCCTGCATTAAAGCATGAATGTGACAGTGTTACTCATTTAATCAAAATTGTTAAAAGAATTGCCAGTTACCCATACTTTTCAGAGTCCTTGACATGGACTGGAGATACTTAGGAAAGAAAAGGAAGTAGGAGAAAGTTGTGTGCAACACGGATCGATTTTATACCCCATTCAACACTCGTTGTAGAATTTCATGGTGAAATAAATATGATTATTTAGGGAAAGAGGCAATAACTAATGTCCTTGTTTTCAGCAACAGTTCATGTGGAAATTACCATAACAGGAAATTCTATTTAGTTGATTTTTTTCACAATTTTGGGTGACTACTTTTATGGTAGTAATAATATTACTGTATATTAGATATAACTTTATTTGAATGTGGTGTTAAATCCATTGTCTTCTATCTCAAAATAGTTTTCTTTTAGCTGTAATTAGGTGTTAATAATGACATTCTCCGTTTCTTGAATGTTGTTGTAGAAAAAGTCTGGCACTTCAGATTCATTTGTTACACAGATGTTTATGGAGCCTTTGGCAGGTGACTCAATATTCTAGGTACAATGAGGGAAATGAGAGAGCTCCTGTCCTACGGTCTTGCATTCTTGCCCTCAGTATAATTTTGATAAATAAAAATAGTTACCATATTCTTTAAAAGGAGAATTTACACTGCTAATACAAAATAAAACACAACTTTGTCCTAAAAGGGATCTATTATCTGAGTATAATTGGCACTAAACTTAAAACCATAAATTATATTTAAAACAGGAACCATTTACCATAAATAAAGGAATTATTCAGTTGATAATTTTCAGAAGTAAAATTAGAAGTATACATAAATTATATACAAATTAGAAGTATACATGCATATCCACTCAACTAAAACTTATTGAAATATACCTCAAACCTTAAAAAAATAAATCAAGGGTTAATTTTGGTATGTTCATCTTAATTTTTCTAACAACATTGTATGTTAGCGTGAACTTTCTTTTATCTCTTATTCAACTTTTCAGAATGATCATAATTTCTGAAATGAAGTGTATCTGTATGACTTTGGTAAACATGTATGAACTTACATAAATGTGGCTTCATCAAGTTTCGTCAGCATTTGCCCTAACTTTTGATATTGCAGTCATTTTCTCCTGAAACATCTTCGGTGTCATCATACTTGGTGATTTTCTGGTTAACTGCTCCAGCTTTTCCAGAGCCATATTTGCCAGCGGCCTTGTCTGAGATTTGAGAAGGTCTCCAAGAATACTTTCCAGGGTTTCATTAAATCTAGCATTTCATATAGTTTGAATTTTCACTTTATAATTGATGTGCAGTCTATCATATTATTATTTTGATTAATTAAGTCAAACCAGTCAAGTATGACATGGATTCAATGAGGCAGAAATGAATGCTAATGACAATCCAGGAAGGCTATTTAAGTGGTCACTAGTTATGTAACTTGTATATTTGTGAATTTTTGTTTGTTTGTTTGTTTTCACTTCCTTACCCAAAACTCCTAGCACTGAAGATTGAATGATAAATACTTCACAAAGAGGGTCCCTTTTAGTTTTGAAAATATATGCAACTCTGATCCTGTAAATTCAAAACAAATCAAGAGAATGAAGTGAATTTTCTTCCAGGAACAAAGTAACTTAGTGGTGTGAATGATCCCTAATTACTGAGCTATCTAGAGTTTGCATATACTAATAGAAGTCAGAGAGAAACTGAAAGCCAGGTCTTGGGTTCCAAGATTAGAACCTTGAGGCAGAGGTAGGGAACAATCTGCAAACTGCAGTATTAAAGCAAAACCAATCCCCCTAAACCTCAAAAGAACTGGAGCTCCAGCCTCAATCCTTTACCAATTGCAGTTAAGGATGCCAATCAACAACTTGGCTTGGCAGCAAAACCACAAAATGTGGCACCTTCTAATGAAATAATGATAATGAGCCAGCCAGACACTAGATAGCTACATAGCTGAGAATAGTCTTTCAATTTTCTTTCATAAAGACTTGTATTGATACTGTGTCTTGAATATAAATAAACATAATATAGTTTAAAGTGAGTGCGTCCAGAACCAGAACTCCCATTATTTCGAGATGCTTTGTTAAAATCAGAACTTTCCAAACAAACTAGAAGCTGTTCATGATTGGCTTGAGTAATTCCTGTCTGCAAGTATGACATCCCCCTTCAGCTTGTCATGTTGGTACCATGTTTTTATAAATAGAGAACAAATGGAAGCTAACTCCTGCTAGAAAAATCAAAGTTTTGAAAGGCCATGGCAGAAGTAGAAATATGTTTCTCCTAGATGTCAGAGTTCTTGTGTGTTAGTCCTGTTTCTGCTCTAATTAAGTTCCAAGCGAAGCTATTTCCCTCTCATGGGACAGCTTCCTCCTGGCTGAACAGACAAAAGGCCTCTTCTCCCTAAGGGTGGAGGGTGGAGGGTGGAAGGAGCTGGGTCTTTACCTCAAAGAGAACAGGAAGGATAAAATAACATTCCTTATTCTGATTCACTAAATGAACACAATTATCTGAAAAGATACATGTGTTTAGGCAAAATCCTATTAAAACACTTTCAAATTATAGAATCATTACAGTTTTTAAGCAAAAGGTTTGGTTATGTGTTTTGTAATATTTTATTCAAGGATTTTATATTTAATACTATAAATTTAATAATTATAGCAAATACTTAATGAAATGTAACAACTCAAAGTGAACATTGAGCATATAATGAAAACTTAACAAACTAAGAATAAATGGCATAAAGTATCTTTTCAACCCAAATGTCTAAATTAAAAATTTTAAAGTATTTTACAAAATATTTTTAGGTAAAAACTTACAAAATGTTGTCAAAAATCAAACCCACCATATATGTGTGTGTGTATATATATATGTATGGAACAAAGGTTTGGGCATGTGAATGTTCTATGCAAATAAATACACAAGATTTTCAAATAATTCATGGAGAATGTGTATTATGAAAAAACTATATAAGGACTTCAAAAATTTTTGCACCAAAGTAAAATATTTTAATTCCACTTTTCCATAATCATGTTGCAGTCACCTCATAGAAGCAACACATCAACAGTATTCAAAATGTCTGATTTTTCTTTGCTATTGTTTGCAGTAATCACTTACTGTATTTCTAAAGCAAATGTCAATGTAATGTGTCTGTTTTTGAATACTAAACGATCTGGTGGAAAACAATATTGATCTGAAATGAAAAAAAATCCAGTCAAATCCTTATTGAGCCACTTAAAAGTCATTGAACTACAAACACATCGTTGGATTCCTTCAGTCCTCTGTTCCCTTTTTTCTGAATCCGTTTTGAACTCTTAAGTCATTAACATCACACACTAAGCTTTAAAAAAGAAAATCTGAATTAGTCTAAAATATCTTTTAATGAATGCCACAAATGAAAAATGTTTATAATTACCATTATTCCATGCTACCACAGAGAAGCTTCTACAACATGTGGAAGATAGATTTAAGAGTAGATTTCTGATGTGGGCAATTGGTATAGTAAACACTTTGCTGATTAGGAATGCCTGCCTCAATAGGAATGCCCACCTGGATATCACAGAGCTTGGGTTCAAGTTCCTACCCCTCTGCTAATTCCAGCTTCCTTTTTTTTTTTTTTTTTTAAATTTGACAGATAGAGTTAGTGAGAGAGAGAGAGAGACAGAGAGAAAGGTCTTCCTTCCATTGGTTCACTCCCAAATGGCCACTACGGCCGGAACTACGCCAGTCCGAAGCCAGGGGCCAGGTGCTTCCTCCTGGTCTCCCATGTGGGTGCAGGGCCCAAGCACTTGGGCCATCCTCCACTGCCTTCCCGGGCCACAGCAGAGAGCTGGACTGGAAGAGGAGCAAGTGGGACTAGAACCTGGCGCCCAAATGGGATTCCAGCGCTGCAGGTGGATGATTAACCAAGTGAGCACCGGCCCTCCAGCTTCCTTCTAATGCACACACTGGAAGGTGGCAGGTGATGGCTCAAAATGGGTGGGTTGCTGCTACCTAAGTGGGAGACCTGGATATAGATAGATACACACACACACACATACACACACACATGCATGTATCTTTCTCTGTCTCTCTACCTTTCAAAATAAATAAATACCATTTTCAAAAGACTGGATTTTCCAAAAAACACACATTCAAAGATTTTCTTCTTTCTCTTTGTAGTGAGAAGTGATTGCCACCCCTTGGCCACTCAAGTAGCATCATACTGCTCTTCTGTCTTTCTGAGAGCAGATGTACTTGATTAAGGATATCAGCAGCTCCTCACACAAGAATGCAGGAATTAATTCAACAGTAATTTATGGAGTGTTCACATCCACAGTGCTAGGACAAAGATTACAGGCATCTAATTTTCTCATTGTTTTTCTAGGACCTACGGATCTCAGCATGAAGAGGCAGTTGGCAACCAGCTCAGGATCCTCCAACAGTTCAAGCTCCAGACCCCAGCTGAGTCCCACTGAGATCAACGCCGTGAGACAGCTTGTGGCAGGCTATCGAGAATCAGCTGCATTTTTACTGCGCTCTGCAGATGAACTGGAAAATCTCATTTTACAACAGAACTGAGTCCAATGATGACCATATTCACTGAGGTCTAGATTTGCAGTTTCCACTAATGACATTTTGATTTCTCAGCAGAGATACGTCTGATCTTACTGCACAATCTTTTAAGAGAAATACTTCCATTATGCCACATTGTCCTTGATCCATAAAGTGATGTGTTAAGGTGCTTCAAAGGAACTCTGACCTCTGAAGTACTTGAGGTACTGTAATGTGTCCAGCCTATTGCTTTTTGTCTTAGTGTGTCAGCATAAATATCAAGAGCAAGAAAGGCTGTATATTCTTAATTCAAGGATAAAACAGAAGAAGCTTGTGGTATAAAAACATAGTTCAAGATCCAACTGAAATATTAGTGGATTTTGCTACTGACTCATTGAACTGAAAGCTGAAGTTTCTGGCAAAAAAAAAAAAAAGCCAAATTTCTTGTTGCTACAGGATATAACAACAATGAAAAGGATCTTGTATTTTAAAAAAATGTAATTTTTATAAAAAGAAAACTTGTTTTTCATTCAAAATTGTCATTTTTACTTTGGTAACTTTTTCATAGGTCCTAAAAGAAAACTGTTTTGAGAAAACTACTGTAAGTACCTTTTCCACATCCCTTTGCCTTCTCCTCTTTCCAAATTCTTTCTACACAAATAACACTTGATGCTGGAAAACCCCTTGCCTGCGTTCTTTAAATCATCATATCAGGAACTGCTTCCAAGTGAAGCCTACATTTCTGCTCTCATGTTGATCTCAGAAACCCTACTCTACACTGCAGCTTCCCTTTGCCAGTTTCTATCACAGATACTTTTAATGTTAAAAATACATATTGAAAAAAAAATCACACGTTGGTTTCTTAGAGCTGCTCACTCCTGATTGCCACTGCTGTCTTACAGGTAACCCTCTAGCAGCAATTGGATGTAGGTGACTGAATGTTAAGAGGTTGCAAGTGACAATCTGAAAATTTGCACTCCTATGTGTACTTTTCTTTTCATTTTTCTCTTTCCAAAATAGTTTCCAAAAAGACTATTATGTCTCCTGATATGATTTGTATAATTTACAGTTCTAGCTAAAAATAATGTAAAGAACTCTCAGTGGATGCAGCTGCAACTCACAATGAACTGTTCCTTCCTATTCCCCACACTTCGCCCCTCTTTCTTATTTTATAGTGTTGGATACACGAGTGGTGTTTTCTTTGTGCACTGAGGCAAGCCTGTTTTTAAATTATTTAGGAAAAAGTGCTTTAGTTCATGCTTCTTGTAGAATTATTTTTCTGTTGTTTAGTTTTGGTTGGATTACAGGTTCCTTGTGCATTCCTGAATTTGCCTTATTTCATGTAAAATTTCTGTCATTCGGTTTTCGACAATGAGTTGAAGGCATCAGTGATATTTCTTATCTACTTGTTACATATAGTTTTTCAAGTAATGACTGTGATTGTGACCAAGTAATGTGCACTTTTTCTTGTAACTGTGGACATTGCTATGCTTTTTTTCTTCTAGTGTTTCTAGAATTACTGTTCCTTACAGTTACGTAAACAAAAAACAAAAACAAACAAAAAAAGAAAACTTTTGTGATACTGTTGGTGAATATAATGTGAAAATCTTATTGAAATATGAGTATTTTGGAAATACATAGATGCACAAACACCTTTTAAGGTGTGGATTTAGAGTTTGCTTATTTAAATGAAAATTCAAAAATTGAGGGCTGGTATAATTTTCTCTGTTTTGTTTGGTTTAATAAACAGATTTCTGTGTTAAAACAATGATTGTGAAACCTTAAAAACTTTCTGAATGATTTAATGCTTAATTGTGAGCCATCTGCTTTTAAAATATGAAATACTATTTTGTACCTATATTTAGCACAAATGGACATGCCAAACTTAAGTCTCAAGAATATCCAAAAGTCTGCAGGGTCTCAACATTGTCTAATAAAGACTTTAATCTAACAACGGACAAAGGAAATTAGTAAGCCAAGGTTACTTTCTTTGATTATTTAAATCTGACTTAAGAATATATTTGTCACCTTTTATTCTTGTTTATGTTTGTTTGTTTTGTATTGTATTGTTTTATTTTGTTTTCAGGAGTAAGCTGGTTCTTTTAGTTCCTCTTGATTTTTTTTGGGAGAAGCATATCCCTATCTTAAGTGCCTTCTTCCTCCCTCCCTCCCTCCCTCCCTCGCCCTCCCTCCCTCCCTCCCTCTTCCTTCCTTCCTTCCTTCCTTCCTTCCTTCCTTCCTTCCTTCCTTCCTTCCTTCCTTTCTTTCTCCCTCTTTCTTTCTTTCTCCCTCTTTCTTTCTTTCTTTCTTTCTTTCTTTCTTTCTTTCTTTCTTTCTTCCTTTCTTTCTTTGTAATACTGTGTTTGAATGCTTTGACATGGTTTCTGTTTCACAAATTAGCATTCAGGCTTGAGTTTAGTTAGCATACAAGTCAAAAATCCTTGATAACGACGTTGAAGCAAAGGTAGTAAACAAGGTAAGCTGCATCCAGCTGCTCGTGTTTTCATTGTGTTCTGATTTTCCAATGTAACTACCATGCCTCCTCACCCAGGACTAAGTTCCTCAATGTCCTCTGCTTTTTGTGTGTTTGTGCCAAAGAAGGAGGACACTGGGACTACCATAATTTCCCTGAGAGACTGCAGAGGCTAAAATGAAGTACCCTTTTGTTTTTCTTTTCCTTTGTGACTTGCACCTGGTCCTTTTTTTTGTTTGTTTGTTTCTCTCAGTAGAATGAAGAGATCACATTTCCTTATAAAGCATTTTCTAGAAACTGAAGGAAAGTTCATACTCATTCAAATGAGATGATAGGAAAGTGTCATAAATACAGATATGAAGTAGAAGTTCTGTCACTTCTGCCAGTTAGCTCTTCATATGCCACCAGTTTCTCATCATATGTGTGTTACTTTATCACTCTTAGTAAGAAAATTCGCCTTCAGATAACCAGAAAGTATACAAGCACAGGCAGTCACTGAATCTTACATGCAGAGTTCCAGAAACGGTACTTGATAAAAAAGGGCATTCAGATATAAACATAGCCACCATTTGCTAATTATTTACCCAAGCAAAGGCATTTTGTTTCCTTCACTTCTCACACTAACTTTGGGAGATTGACTCAGTCACTCTCCATTTTACAAAGTAGGTTCAAAAAGGGTGGTCATTTGCCGAGAACTCCAAGAAAGTACATGCAGAAGCCATCATGTGACCCACATGTACCTGGTGCCAGAGCCCACGGATCAGCTGCTGTTGGCTGCTGCTTCCCAAGTACTAAATAGTTACATATGCACTGTGTCTTGGAACTAGTTTTTTTTGTTTGTTTGTTTGTTGTTTTTTTTTTTTTTTTTTTAATTTATTTGACAGGTAGAGTTTACAGACAGTGAGAGAGAATGACAGAGAGAAAGGTCTTCCCTCTGTTGGTTCTCTCTCCAAATGGCTGCAACAGCCGGAGCTACGCTGATCCAAAGCCAGGAGCCAGGAGTTTCTTCCTGGTCTCCCATGCAGGTGCAAGGGCCAAAGGACTTGGGCCATCCTCCACTGCACTCCCGGGCCACAGCAGAGAGCTGGACTGGGAAGAGGAGCACCCGGGATTAGAACCCGCCGCCCATATGGGATGCCGGTGCCGCAGGCGGGGTGCCGCAGGCGGAGGATTAACCTAGTGTGCCATGGCACCGGCCCCGGAACTAGGTTTTTATACTGAATTTTAGCAGCTTTGTGTAGGTCAATAATAATTTATTTAAAATGCACTTGACATCAGATAAAGTATTTGAGTAAACACAGATTTATCCTGCTACAGAGGCCTAATTTATTTTAGATTACAATCTCTACAAATATAAAGAGCTACTATAAAACTGACCTCTAATGAAAATCAAATGCATATAGCATGAAGGGGGAGGGGATGTTGCCTGTGTAGAATCCTGTAAGGAAAGGTAAACAGGATGATCCACTTACACACACAAAGGGAAACTCGTCCACCTGGGGTTTTAGCCCTAGAAACCACACAGGTACCTCCAGCTATTGTCATGAATTCTGACACTAGGAACACACATAACATGCAACCATTAAGGTTCATGTAACAAAGCTATCATCTGATTTCATGTGACCCAGGTTTTAAGATGTAGTCCATAGGAAAAAAATCCAAAAATAAGCAAAGTAAAATAACATACTGTTTATCTTGTAAAGCATGTTTGGAATGCAGAAATTTGGCAAAGGATTGAGCACAAGCTAACTTACTGATACTTTATTAATAAGTTCTTCCCTAGAATTTTTTGAAAAGACATAAAATGCCATGAATAGAGTCACCACCAAGCTCCAGCCTTAATACAGAAAAAGAAAGAAGTGGGGGAAATGACCCCATAGCAAACCATGAATAACATTTTATAGTACCTCCTTCATATTTTAGCCAAAATGCTTATAAATATTTTTTCTATTTGATTTTACTGCCTATGGTGTTTCCTCTTAGCTTTTTTTTTTTTTTAAGATTTTTATTTATTTATTTGACAGATAGAGTTACAGACAGTGAGAGAGAGAGACAGAGAGAAAGGTCTTCCTTCCATTGGTTCACTCCCCAAATGGCTGCAATGGCTGGAGTTATGCCGATCCGAAGCCAGGAGCCAGGTGCCTCCTTCTGGTCTCCCATATGGGTGCAGGGGCCCAAGCACTTGGGCCATCCTCCACTGCCTTCCTGGGCCACAGCAGAGAGCTGAACTGGAAGAGGAGCAACCAGGACTACGACCAACACCCATAAGGGATGCTGGTGCTGCAGGCGGAGGATTTACCTAGTGTACCATGGCACCAGCCCCTCCTCATAGCTTTTCTAACTTAACAATATGACATAAATATTTTCCCCATCAGTAGATATGTTTTAAAACTATTTTTAGTGACTATAAAGTATTGCATTGTATGAATGTACTTGCATTAGTTTTCTCTTGCTGTTATAACCACAAACAACACACATTTACTACAGACATATAGGTAGAAGTTTCACTGGACTAAAACCAAGGTGTGTGTTCCTCTCTGATGGCTCTAGGGAAAGACAGTTTCTTTAGCTAGTCTAGCTCCCAGAGGCCACCTGCACTCCTTGCCTGGTGTCCCGTTCCTCTGTCTTAAAACAAGGAACATAAAACATGTTCAAATATCTCTGTAACTCTGAACTCTTCTTCCTGTTCTAGAACATTGAAGGATCTTGGGGGGTACATTGAGCCCACCTGGCTATATACAGAATAGTATTCTTACAGTAAGGCAACTTTCTTAATTCCTTAATCTGACATGTAACCAAACACACCCACATGTTCTGATAACTAGGATATGGAGATGGGGGTGGTGGTGGTGATGATGGTGGAGAGGAGCAGCATTCTGCCCATTGTAGTTTCTTATTTTAATTTCCTTTTATATTTTTCTTTAACTATCTTTCTTTGCCTAGTTGAACTTGTCCATTCCCTTGTAGGAAAAAAAATCCTAAGTCAGCGGCACAAGCATTTCATAAGTAATTATCAGTTGCTGCACCTGCATCTTCTCTTTTGTATAAAGGGTATGGTCTTTTGAAAATCACCTTGAGGGGATTTTCTTGCTTGTCTCTCATCAAATTAAATGTAATAAACCAGGGTGGTAATAGTGCATCTAAATCTTTCAAGGGAAATGAAACAGAAATGCCTGTGGACCCTCTCTTCCACATGCACTTTTAGCGTGTGTTCCTGCCCAAAGTATTCCCTGAGAATACTTTGAGAAGGCTCCTACTCACTAGACCAGGAAAGGGGTGCATGAGGATGCAAAGCTTAATTAAATTCTGTAAGTAATCCAACCACATTCATGAAACTTCTAATAGTAAATAGTAATGGTATTTTACTTATGATTAAAATGTATATTTATTATTAGATGTGATTAGATGCCATGCCCTTTTTAAAATTTTTTATGTACTTATTTGAGAAGGAGAGAGAATGTACTTCAATTCTCAGATTCACTCCCCCGACCCCCTGCTCCCCCCCGCCACTCCCCCCCACCCCCCACCCCTTGCCAAGCCTACAACAGCCAGAGCTGGGCCAAAACAAAGCTGGGAGCTGGAAACAAAATAACAAAATTCAGGTCTCCCATTTGGGGGCCAGGAACCCAGTTACTGAGCCATCACTGTTACCTCTGTTACCTGGTAACACTGGAAGGAAGCTAGGACCCAGGTACTCTGATGTGGGATATAAGCATCTTAAGTGCTAGGCTAACTACCTTCCAGCCATGATTTTTAAAAAGGAGAATTTGGTATTAACAAATCTATTAAATAATTTGGGATAATCTGTTGAATTTAAAAATTAAACCTCTTTGCAACCACTTTTGCTAGGGCAATTATTTAATTTCCATATTAAAATAATATTTTATTCATTTATTGTTTTGTTTTTATATGTTTTAATATTTATTTATTTATTTGAAATCAAAGTTACACAGAGTGGAGAGACAGAGAGAGAGGTCTTCCATCTGATGGTTCACTCCTCAATTGGCCACAATGGCCAGAGCTGTGCCGATCCGAAGGCAGGAGCCAGGAGCTTCTTCTGGGTCTCCTATGCTGGTGCAGGGGCTCAAGGACTTGGGCCATCTTCCACTGCTTTCCCAAGCTACAGCAGAGAGCTGGACTGGAAGTGGAGCAGCTGGGACTCAAAGGGGTGCCCAGATGGGATGCCTGCACTGCAGGCGGCCGCCCCACCCACTACACCACAGCAAAGGCCCCTATTGTTTTGCTTTTAAAGGCCTCTCTTCAGCTCAAAGAATAGGAAATCCAAGATAATTATCAGAACTATTTTTAATTCTATGAGAGAAGGAATACTATAAAAACATAGAACATAGATTCCAGGTGCCAATATCAAAAGTATGGAATTGGCACCAGGTTTTTTTTTTTTTTTTTTCCTGTGAAAGCTTTGAGTCTTTGTCTATTGAAAGTAGATCCTACCCAGCTGCCCTTAGTGGCATCTTCTGCTTCCATGGAGCTTTCCACGTAGTGATAAAGCTGATGGCTAGAGATGTTAGTTATTTATTCTGAATTCCTTCGCTGGTGGGAGGATTCTGGAGTCTGCCCTGAACCCCACCAAGTAAGACTGTTGGTTCATTATAGATTTCATTCATTTATCCATTGTGTATGCTTCACCTACTGTGTGCTGAGGATTGCTCCCTGATGCAGGAACTCCTGCTGTTCCCGCTCAGTGAGTCAGCATCTAGTGGAGAAGGACCCATGTACAGATGGCATCACACAAGAGGATGAAGTGTAACAATGGAACGTGTAATGATAGAAACAGGGCCGAGATCAAAGGAGAGCGCAGTCGCTGTCTGGGGATAGGCAGGTGGAAGGGGTAGTTGGTCACAAAGACGGGAGCTGTGGCGAAATTACTGAGTGTATGTCAAGAGGATGGGAGGAAAGAGAGGGGGATATCAATGATGGATGTCTCAACTACAGGGCACCACAAAATGGGAGGTACAGAGGAGGCATGAAGTAAGACGGTGTGCATAGTAACACAAGCAGCCTAGTGTCGCAGGAGAGCAGAGTTGAAGAATGAAAAGAGATTCCTACATGGGACTAACGACGCGAGATGGTGCTGCATGTGTGCATGCTAAGGCACCTGGCTGTGTCCTGCAGAGGATGAAGAGGCACTGATGTATTTTAAACAGTGGCCAGGGAATACGCATTGGTTCCCCTGCTGATTCAGTGCCTGATAAAACTGAGCAGAGACTTAAGGAGTAAGAAGGGCAAGTTGATTCTGGATCATAGGACCTTCCTTCCACCATCAAATATAAAACCCCAAAAGCAAAAGCAAACGAAATCTGATATTCTATGAGCAGCATACTATCAAAGATGCATGGAAGTTTATCCTGTCCCCTTTAAAACGCAGGAGCCAGAAACGGTCATAAAACCTCACAAATTAAAATTACTTCTCCCTCAGGAAACAGATCCAAGGAAAGACAGATGTATGGAAAAGGATTTCATAAAGCTCCCCTCCTGACTCCCTTGTTTTGAAGAAGGAAGAATGAGGGACCAGCGAGCTACCTAGGAAAAACAGGACACAAGCCTTGAAGGATTCATTCCTTCTCTGCCCTGGCAGTGGGTCTCCAGGCCTAGAAGCAGAGACAGGACCTGCTGTCTTGTGCATGCTCAGGAGGAAGAAGACAACCGATGAGTAAAGGCAGGGCAGTGACCTTTCACAGAACAACAGGGATATTTCAGCCTGCACCTCTCCCTTTCTGTTTCATCCTCTTCCCCCTCTCCTCTCCAATGAGCCACCTCCCCACCCTTGACAAGCAAGACAGTGGTCAAAACGCATGAGCTCTGCTTGCCTTATTTGTTTTCTCTTCTCACAGGGAAGGAAACACGTGACTCTATTGCTGGAAAGGTGTAAGGGACAAGGAGAAATAAATACTGAGAGTTCACTGCCTCCACCAAAAGCCAAGTGTCTAAGGCTCCAGAATTTGGGGAATTTAGGAATTGGAAGACAAGTTCCCTGTCCTCCAACACAGATCCCACACAATGGTGTCTACATGGAGAAAGTTCTGAAATGGGACTAGCAGTGACTTTAGAGAAGAAAGCAATCCCAGGCTGGTGTCCCCAGTGGACACACATCCCAGGCCCTGCTTTCTGTGCCCTTGGGGAAATTAAAAGGAGCCTAAGCTCAAACACCCAAGCCATTAGCTGCTCCTCTGAAGAGAAGAGGTTAAGTTTCATATTGCATGCAAAGGACGTCCAAAAAGTTGAGTCATATGGCATTGGGACAAACTGTGAAAAGAGAATGCCCATTAAGTATGAAGAAATAACATGTACTGTTACATATAAGTAGCTACAAAGACTGGAAGGCAAGCGAGCAAGAGAGTTTATAGCGAAAACTACATTTGAGGAACAGGCCTTGTGGAGTAGCAATTAAGATACCACTTGGGCATGCCTGGCTTCTATCCAGCTTCCTGCTGCTGTGCAACCTGTAAGCAGCACATGGTGGTTCAAGTACTTGGATCCCTGCCATTCACATGGGAGACCCAGACTGAATTCCTGGCTCCTGGCTTTGACCTGGCCCTGCTGCAGTCACTGCAGGCATTTAGGGAGTGAACCAGCAGATAGCTCGCTCGCTCTCTCTCTCTCTCGCTCTGTCTCTCTCTCTCTCATCCCTTTCTCTCACCTTCTGTTGCTCTGCTTTCAAATAATAATAATAAAAAAGCTACATCTGAAATAAAGTGTCTCCAAAAAATGTTCTTTCTCTATTAAATTCTTTGCTTGTTAAAATAAACTATGGAGCTAGGGAAATCTGTTGTTACTCATCTAAAAATCCTAAATGAATGACAATGGTACATTATCACACATCTTTAATTATGAGGAGTCGTTCTTAAATAAGAATTACTAGTAAATGTATCGCACACATGATAGAATCGCAGGATGCCTGCCTGATGCACTATACCAAGCCAAGAGAGGACATGGCAGCTCAGTTCCTCTGATGGACCCAGTATTGAGGAGGGACCTGTTTGACAATGATACTGCGATGTCGTGAGAATGTTATATGTGTCGAGGTTTGGTTTCTTTTTTTATTTTCTTTCTTTTTTTTTTAACTGGTGAAGTGACAGTGCCTTATTATCTGTTTCCTTTGGAAGATGGGCTAACGAGACATTTGACGCACCACATGTGCTGTAATGTGACCCCTGCAGAGAGCAGAGTAGTGCTGGGCCTTAGACCAGCAGGAATGGATGGCATGCCTGCACCCCTCCTAAAGCAATTATTCTCCTTCACTTCATTAGTATGCAGCTCAGCTACGGATACTGCCAACGCCAAAGGTCAAATTCAGATTTCTACATAAGATCTTAGAATTAACTAGGAATTCATACTCTGGGCAATGTCATGTTTATATAGGATTTCTTCTTCACAGAATATTTTGCCCCAGGACATAATTGCCATGCCCTTATTTGCAAAGCCACTTACAGACCAAGAATCTTCTCTCTCACTCTGTACTTATGGGCAGACCAGGTTGGGTTTGTTTTGTTGGACCCTCGGGCTGAAGACTCATAGCCACCCATCCCTCACCTGTCTGAGTCCCCAGGGATAGTGGCTCAGCGACTCTTAGCCGTGATGGGGCCATTTTCCTGATCCCTTGCCCAGGCTGAGTGAGACTGCAGCCTGGAGGGCAAGGAGAAACAGCTGGAAATGGAAAAGACCTCTGTGAATTGGGGCCTTGCTCACATATAAGCAAGGCCATGCAAGGGGCACCTTCTTCAGTGACCACTCCTTCTAGCCAGCAGCATTTTCTCCTCGTTACTCTCAGCACCGGCAGGTGTTGTGACAGAAAAGGCCAACTCTGCTGACATTAGAAATGAATCCTGAATATACAGTTATGGAAGCTCTGAAAGGAAAACCTGCCTCAGCTTGGCAAACCGGTGTTATACAACCTCTACTTCTCCCTCTACTACCTCATCAGGCCCCACTCAGTGCCTCACTGGTTAAGCAGAATATAAGACCCTGAGCAGGTATTTAAATAGACTAGCCCCCAATTTTTATGTTTAGAAATACAAACTCCTGGTCTCCCACTTGGGTGCAGGGGCCTAAGGACTTGGGCCATCTTCTACTGCTTTCCCAGGCCATAGCAGAGAGCTGGATCGGAAGTGGAGCAGCCGGGACTAGAACCGGCACCCATATGGGATGCCGGCACTGCAGGTGGCAGCCTCACCTGCTATACCACAGCCCAGGCTCCAAGACTGAGGTCTTATAATCACTTTCTGAAACTAAAGCTCAGACTTTTGGGATTTCTAATGGTTCCAATCAACACAAGAAACGAGGCACTCTCAATTCTGAATTGTGCCTTGTCTCCAGCCTACTATTTCACATGGTTTTTCCAAGAGTTGCTTCCTTGATGTGTCACAAATACACATTATATGTTTTTTGACTAATGTATGATTTGTATCTTTGGACACATTTATAATATAGAAGACATTTAAGCCAGGATATTTCATTTAATTTTCTTTCCTCCTTTGCTGAAAGGCTTTTTTTTTAATCATAATAAAAATTCATTAGGAAAGTCTTTCAACCATAATATATTGAATGCCTCTAACCTGCAAAACAGCATGCTGCTCTGGAGTCAGAGGTGGGAGATTTAGATAGAAAAGAAATACATGCTGATGAGGAATATAAGTTCCAGGCAGCGTTTTGGCACCAGACGCTACGCTCCCAGCCACTGGGCTAGATCTGTTTGTCCATGTGTAAAATGAGAATAAGCTCTTCTCAAATATAAACAAGACAGTAATGAAAAGAGAAGGTTTTAAGGTACCTACTGAATAAACTTTTAAAATCACAAAGTGCCACTTCTTTTTCATTTCCATTTGAAGCTCTCAGCAATGTTGTTTAATTTTAGAAAATAAGAACAATCCTTGCCAGAAACCAGTATAACGAAATGAAGGCCAAAAACACAAAAAGCTTGTATTTGATAGGAAACATGATTTTCAGCCCCACATTTCAACCCAAGGCTGCAGAGTCATATTCATAGATGTTGCCAAGGTCGCATACACAAGGTCCCTACTGGGACTCCAAGTGCACTAAAAACTCCAAAGGCATAAAACTAAATGTGAGACAGATCTAATTTCCAATCAGTTTGCTCTCTCTATTTCAGACATGGTCATTTAGCAATTGCATAGACAGACATTTAAATCAATAGTACCAAAATAAAGTTTCTATTCACATTTCAACTTTACATGGATTATTTTGCCTAGTTCTTTAACATGATGATCCAGCTAGGCCCCAAATCCACATCTGGTCTGATCATGAGGACCCCTCCCTCGCCCTTCTGTGCTCTGGGGTTCTCTGCAGATCCCAACCCCTCCTTCTGTCAGTCACCTCCCTCCCCCTCCTATTGAAATGATGTCAGTGACTAATACTTTCTAAGCTTCACTTAACTATGCGACAGGAACTACGTGCCTTGCACGCATGAGTTCTCAGTCTTATTATGAATCGCATGATGCAGGTGTATGTTGCCTATCCTAAGTTAGTCCATGAGGAAACTGAGACACCAACAGCTTAACAGCTTGTCCAAGGCAGTGTTCTAGTGAGTGGTTATGTCCAGCTCCAGAGCTGGGGATCTGGCTGCTTTGTTGAAATCCCCACCTAAGGGCTGGCACTGTGGCGTAGCAGTGCCAGCATCCCATATGGGCACCGGTTCGAGTCCTAGCTGCTCCACTTCTGATCCAGCTCTCTGCTATGGCCTAGGAAAACAGTGGAAGATGGCCCAAGTCCTTGGGCCCCTGCACCCGTGTGGGAAACACGAAAGAAACTCCGGGCTCCTGGCTCTGGATCAGCACAGCTCGAGATATTGCAGCCTCTACTACTTTTAACAGAAAAAAATAGGAACAGTATAGGACTTACCATATTTTCTGCAGTTCCAAAGAGAATTGCAGCAGAGAAGAACATGACACCCTGATTCTTGGAGATGGCATTCCTTAAGCAGTCTGTGCACCAAGCAGGTGTGAGCAGGTGTAACCTTTACCGATTTATCATGTATATGAGGGAGATAATGTTATCCTCATTTGACAGAACCTGAAGCACAGAAAGTCAGTTAGCTTTTGCAATACCATTCAGGTAAAAACTGGCAGAGTCTCATCTACTAGGCTATCCTGCCTCTCTAACAGTTTATTTTGCATCAATGGAAATACCTAAGATTTCTATAAAGTCCTGCTTAACTTAGGAACTCAGGCATATATGACAAACTCCAAGTCCTTTTAATCTCCTAAATCTACAAATTATGTGATTTTTATGCCATAATTATGCCTTTCTACATCTATCTGACCTCAAATAATTCTTTAGGGCATTATTTTCCCAGCCAAATTACTTTGAACTGCCCTTCTAATTTATCGCCTTTTGGAGGGAAGAACCAGATAGAAGTGTGTAATGTATGCATATTTTAATTGTGAGCATGTTTAAGTTTTGTGAGGAGCATACAGCATAGCCACCTCCTCCAGCACCTAGCACTGGACTAGGCTCCATGGGCTGAGCCAGTTAAGGTAAGTGAGCCCACGAAGCCTGCCAAGACCCATACTTTTTACTGCTTCCACTTCTCCTTTCACCCAACTCCCTCTCATAACATCACCCAGTTCCATGTGTGCTTCTAAATGCCCTACTAACTAGTTAAGGCAATGTGAGGTCTCTCCATGGAGGCAGGATTGCTTGGTAAGAGGAGTGAAACAAGAGAGAAGACGCATCTTTTTCTTCTAGATGTATGCCAATCTGCATTCCTGATTCCAGACGATTCTTTACCCTAGAGTAGAATTTATCAGAGTGTCTGCAGAGGGACCGAGGGTGCTAAAGATCTGGGTGCCTGAGTGCCATCACAGCTGTATCAGAATCAGAAACTGAGGAAGGACTGGCAGCAGCTGGATGGCGTGAACGTGACTCAGACACTGCAACCTGCCATTTCAGCTGGTTCTCCTAGCTGATTCCAAAGCAACTGGATAGTTTAAGAACCTCTAATCTATACAAGAGAAAAGCAAGAGATGGACAGCCAGTGGACATACTTGAAGGAAGAAAAGTGTCCACCTGGGAGTCCAGCTTTGAGAAATATTCCTGGAAAGTTGTGTTGTGGAGACGCTCTAAACACCATGGCTCCTACATTCCCCACAAATAAGTCACCCGTATCTCTCTCTGGAGACTCCACCCTACCCCTTACCCCTTAGCAGCTCTATTTGGACAAAAGAGTGGGCCCAGACCACAGGCCTCTTCTGGTTTACAAGAAAAGACCAGGTGGTTGAGTGAGTGCATTCCTTGTCTCTCCAACAGGGGAGAAATAATTCTAGCAAACTAAAAAGGAGTTCTGAATGCTTTTTATTGCTCAACCATTGCAATGTTTGGTGGTTAGGTTCAGTTACATTCTAATTCCTGACACTTTCCTTACTATAGTTATAACTTTACACATTGGACACAACAGAGTCCATCCAGTTAAGGTCAGGATTTGCTCACCCTTTTTGGGAAATAATATTTGAACACCAGCACTGTTCATGTTCGGGTGGTATATGGTGGTTGTCACACACTATGAGTAGAAACAAGTAGCTGTAACAAAGACTTTCTAGGCCACAAAACCAAAAGTTTTTACCATCTCACTCTACAGAAAAAGCTTGTCAGCCCTGATCTAGATGACTGTATTATGAATCATAAGTATCTGCTACTATTTTCCACGGCTATTTTATGCTGGCACTTCACCTGATCTCCTTCATAACCTTAATGACCTCCATCACTTTGCTAGTTGTGCTTCCATCATGACATTGCAAGTGACGAAACAGTCATAGGGCAAGGGCTGTTCCCCACAGAAACTGACTGGGTTACATCCCATGGCCAGAATTCACACACTGCTTTATTTTGTTTGCATACCTCAAGTCTTCTATGAACTATTCTAGGCATGCAATTGCCATGTGAAATTTTTAATGGAAAAAGTTTTCTATGTGCCAAGCGATGGACTTGAAGATGTGCAGTGAGAAAGCAGCTGAGGTATGACTTCGGCCCTGCCTCTTGGCCCCCACACAGGCTTCTCTGGCCCCCTGGGTACTCCTTCACTCTCTAATCTATTTTGTTTCCTATCCAAGCATCATACATGCCTGAAACCATTTTGTGTTGTTGGCAATTTCCATGTGGATCTTCTGTTTCCTCCCAGTAGAGTGCAGGCACCTTGCAGACAGAGTTTTATCCCATTCTCTCTGGAAGTCCTGGGCTGGAGGAGTGCCAGACTCCAATGCCACTGCTCAGCAAGCATTTGATGCATGGCTCACTTTTGGCTTATTAATAATAAGTGTTTACACTGTTTTCTTATCAGAAAATAAAACATGTAGATAACGACTTGCATTTATAGAAAAAATTTGTTTGCTTATTTACCAACTGTAGGAAAACCTTTCCTGAAATCAGGCAAGCCCTTAGATACTACAGAGGAAAACTGAGCTCCATGGTGATTCGGTGCAAAACAATATTTTTCAAATTACCACAATCTGTCTTTTATGGACTTAGCAGAATTAACCAGGATCATATACACAAGAAAGGAAAAAAGATAGCTTTCTAATGACTTAAACTCTAACTCCAATGAAGTGATACTGCTCATGAACCCCTTAGAAGTTTTTCACAGATTGCTACATCCTGCCCCCTACTGGAGGAGAGCATTAATAACAAACAGTGTTATTAATGAGCAAAAAGTGCACATTTCAAAAAAAACTGGAAATAAAATTTTCCTTTTTGCTAATGTAAATTACATCTTGTAACTGATTTTTCTTTCCTATTTTTCCTACTTCCAAAATAAACAGTAAAGTGAAGGATGAATAATAATATAGCACGATATCAAGAAAAAACATATATATATATATGAATATATGATATGTTTTGGAAACAAAAATCATCATTTATCCCAGTAGGACTTTTTTAGAAGTATAAGTTGCTTGATAAACGACTCTCTAAGCTCTCACCATGTGGAATTCTCCTGAAGAATGAAATTTAACATCTAAAAATTACATTTCTAAAAGTTAGAGACAACAATTCCTGTGTACCTATATTAACTAAATTTACCTCCATTTTTCTTACACTCTAAATTAGTGGAGGAAATATGTATAAAATGATAAATATAATAAATATAATCCATAATTTAAAAATGCATATAATAAAATACTGTTTATTTTATAGACAACAAGACTGATTAATTATAACTTGACCTTGATATTCTTTTCTGGCCAAATTTGTCTTTTTCAGTTCCAGAACTCATCTTACTGAACTTCAAGTCTACGTGAAGATAAAGCAATTCATCCCCACCACCTAACACTGAGCTTAACAGATGAGGACACCATCCCACAAAACAGAATTCTGACTTCTACAGGTATAGAATCTTCTCTTTACTGAATACTATGCATTACATCTTTTAATGTATTAGCTAAATAAGCCAATGATGCACTGATTTCAAGAAGGCACTTTCACAGTCATGCTCAAAACATCAAACATATGAGCAAGACAATCTACAAGACAGGCTAGACAGGTTATCTCCCAGTACCTTTAAACCCTAACCCTGTGCTAAGTGACAGCATCACAAGATGCGTGTCTACACCTCTGCATTGCAGGCTGGTGCTGTTCCCCTGACGTTAAAAAAGCAACACATGACTTCCACGTGAAGAACATGGTGTTTCTTTGGGAAACCGGAACCAGGATTTTTTATTTCTATTTTTAAATTACATTACTCCAAGTCTCCACTAAACAAGATTTTTATCAGAATCAGAGAAAGAAAAAGTTTTTATCCACTGATGGACTCTTACTGCAGAGTAAGAGCCGTGGTCATTAACAAGGTAATTGCTGTAGCTCAGTTGCTTGGGTTGAGATGGCAACTCCATGTACTAAGTCATCAGCAAGTTATTTTCCCATCCTTCCCCTCGGTTTCTTCATCTGTAAAATATGGGTGTTAATTGTATCTCTGGTGTAGAGCATTTGTGGGAGTAAAAAGAAACTCCCGATCCCTAGTACTGAGCCTGGCGTGTGGTGAATGTTCAAAACATGTGAGCTGCACTCCAAATGTGTTTCTGCATCCAACCCAACTGTTGACTGGAGGCTCAGGGCTAAATATTCTACACTTTGGCTGTACCTATGCAGCCCAGAAGCAGGCAATTACTGTAATTGCTTTGTTTTATGTAATTTCTATTCATATAAGCTGACTTTAAGTACTTGAAGGAAATGAACAAATTGGAATTAGAACTAAGGTGAACTAAACTGAACTTTGGCCTCTTTGGCCAATTATGTCAAGCCAGACTATTTAATTTACTGCATTATAAAATACTTTCAAATTAAGTCACTTCAGTTTTAGAAAGCATGTATTAGAATGTTGTATCTTCAATGTCTAGGAAAATCCATAATTTAAAAAAAATCTTGCCTTCATATGAGACAACTTTGCTGGCATATTGGTGTACCTTCTTTAATAAATACTTCTAAAGAGACAACACTTAAAACTCCCCGTGTGCTGATGGGTTTCCTGCTCATGAACACTTGCATCCATAAGGAATGACGCATGGAGCAGCAAAACTTCAGTGGCCCTAAGCTTGAAATAAATTGAAAGCAAGCTTCCAGCAAAGCCCAATTCTGATTAAAAGGATGAAATTGGGAACCCAAAATAGAGTACAAGTTCATCAAAACAGTTTGATCTAGTTTGCCTAGGACTCTCAGAGCCCCCTCTGGAGAGATGTGGACAAACTTTGTTAAGTTGCATAATGACCCCCTACTGAAGCTTTCAAACATATAGGAGGAACAAAAGCAGTCTTTACCTCCTGGGGAGGCCCTTAGGGGCTCTATTGGGAGTTTCTAATAGCTGGGGAGGGAATGTTTTATCTGCAGAACAAGAGGGATTATTCTTTTTGTTTCTCAAGGAAGTGTCCTAAGGTTCAAAAAGAAAGTGATTAAAGTGGAAAAAGGAAGTTGGAAAGCTTAAGCTGTAACTCAAGACCTATCATCAGAAATTAATGGACACTGAGGCCAGCAGTGTGGTGTAGCAGGTTGGGTGCCAGTTCAAGTTCCAACTACTACACTTCTGATCCAGCTCCTGGCTAATGCACCTGGGAAAGCAGCAGTATATAGCCCAAGGTCTGGGCCCCTGAACCCACATGGAAGACCCAGATGAATCTCCTGGCTCCTGGCTTTGGCCTGGCCCAGCCATGGCTGTTGTTGCCATTTGGGGAGTGGAAGCAGATGGAGGATTTCTGTGTCTCCCCACTTCTCGCTTTCTATAGCTCTGCCCTTCAAATAAATAAATAAATAATTTTTAAAGAAAAAATGAAATGAATGGATATCGAATGATGATGGCAATAGGGTTAATAGCAGAAGAAGAAACAGCAAGAAGTATGCATTATCCCGAATAAAGCTCAGTACACCATTCAGGAATATAAACAGATGGAGATTACAGAGATTGAGTGGAATGAGAAAGTGTTGGGCATTCAACTTTTAGGAATTTAGAGGGAAGCGCTAATATTCGTGATGCCCTTTTTAGTTTTCCCTCTTAGGCAGCAAATGCTGGAGCAGCAAGAGTTCCTTATGCTATGAATGCTGCCTGCAGGACGCATCAGGATCAGAAGAGCAAGTCTGCAATGCTGTCAGATGTCTTCATTTGCTAACCATACTGTGCCTCACGACCTAGAAGGAATTTTCTGAAACCAAAAATGTTATTTGTGAGGCTCATTTGGAGATCTCACGTGGAAGATATTGGAAGGCTATATCACAGAATTACTAGCAAAATGCTTAAAAAGCTTAGACGCATGTGTCTTTTCTTAAACTCGTTCTTCCCTACAGTACCAATGACGGATTTCTTCTCTCAGCATTGCTAACTTTTATCTTCTCCCTTATGAATTTCCCCACCAAGCTCAAATTCAGTGCCCCCAATTCTGCATATCATCATCATCCTCATCATCACTACCATCTCCATAGTGTGCCCGACACTAATCTAAAGATTGGTTCACCTAATACACATAAAGATCCAGTGAGTTGTTTTATCATTATTTGTATTGTATAGCTGAAGAAAGCAAAAAGAACCAATAACATTTTATAACTTTTTATATACTATGAAATGTTAAATAATAAAATACTGAAAGCACAGTGCAGCTGACCCTGCAAAAGGAAGGGAATCTACAATGAAATCCTTACATAGAATGAGCTGAGCCTTGAGAGATAAGTGGAAGATCCACAAGCAGATAGCTACAGGAAATTCATGGATTATATTGGAAATAGTGACTTTTGATTAAAGAAACACTATTTGAGGGAGAAGGGCAAAAAGGTTCAGTAAGAAAGAAAAAGATTTGGGGCAAGATATTTGAAAGCCATACTAAACATATGTGGCGAAGTTTTGTAAAATAGTAGGAATTCAGAGATTTACATAATCAAATTAAAATTTTGGAAAATTCACTCAGTGTACAGTGGAGAATAAGTTGGAGAGTGATCACAAGGTATGTGTGTTTGATGGTACTGGATGAAAACATATTAGGTTGGCCGGCACCACGGCTCGCTTGGCTAATCCTCTGCCTGTGGTGCTGGCACCCAGGTTCTAGTTCCATTTGGGGTGCCGGATTCTGTCCCAGTTGCTCCTCTTCCTGTCCAGCTCTCTGCTGTAGCCAGGGAAGGCAGTGGAGGATGGCCCAAGTGCTTGGGCCCTGCACCCACATGGGAGACCAGGAGGAAGCACCTGGCTCCTGGCTTCGGATCGGCGCAGCACGCTGGCCTTAGCAAGCATTTGGGGGGTGAACCAACGGAAAAGGAAGACCTTTCTCTCTCTGTCTCTCTCTCTGTCTAACTCTGCCTGTCAAAAAAAAAATTAGGCTACTGGACTGTTAAAACAACACCCTTAACTGCTCAGTTCCTAACATCCAGAAGACTCCAATGGATGAGTTTTCTCTCTGGCATCTGCTTCCAGAATGGTAACGTTTTGTCCATATTGAAGATTTGCTCTGGAAAGTAATTTACATCCACAATCAGCTTATCTACAGTTTCTAAAAACTTTAACTGCCTTCATATAAGCACTCACAGACCAACCACTTGCATTCGTATGATGTGATGAGTTATGATTCCTTAATCATTTAAGAAACCCAGAGCTTGCAGTAAATTTGACATCATAGTCAGTCTAGCCTTTTCTCTCAACATTGCAAACTTCTTGCTCTCATTGTGATCATCATGATCTGAGAGAGATCCACTTTGTGTGGTCTTCCATCAGCTCACTAGGAGCTTTTCCATATCTGATACAGACTCTTCCCGAAGTTCTGTTAATCGCATGGCTTCAGTGGCACAATTTGTCGCTTTGTTTTTGTTCTTCAGCGTTGTGAGCCGTGATGGGGTGGGCATCCCTGAATCACGAGCAACAGCCGTCACTGGCTTTACACTTTAGTAATCCTGAATTTCATTCTGAGGTCGGTGTCGCCTTTAGGGCAGTATTAGCAGTGTGTATGCAAAGGTGTCCTGATGAACAAAACACAAGTTTACATTAAGCACAAGAGAAAATGATAGAATCAAGGGATGCCGTAAGCACCATGTCTACAAGCCTACTGCCAGCATACACCACACACTAGTTCACAGTAAGCATTTTTTTAAATATAGGTAGAAGTGGTCCACTCTAAACTAATGATAAAACTTTTATATAGTAGATAAATAAATCAGGAGCTTAGTTATTTATTACCACTGTCAAGTATTATGGGCTTTGCATAGTTGTATGTGCTGTAGTTTCTAGGATTAGCAGTGCGGTAGGTTTGTTTTTTTCTGCATCACCACAGACACATGAGAAATGGGTTATGCTATAGTATTACAATGGCTGGGAGCTCATTGGGCTGCAAGAATTTTTTTGGTTCCATTATAATGGGAACACAGTCTAATGTGTGGCCCATCAATAACCAAAATATCAACATTAGCTATGTGACTCGATTCATTTTTCTATATCTAGACTCTGTCTCCAAAGAGAAGGAATGTCTCCTTAAGGCCAGTTGGGTGAAGTGAGAATTAATTTAAAAACTGAATCTTGTAGAACAAAAGGTCAATAATACCATATTTTTACTTGAAATCTGACAAGTGCAGATTTTAAGTGTCTTCCCCTTTCTCTCTCTCTCTCTCTCTCTGTCTCACACACACACACACTGGTAAGCTTTATACAATGTAAACAAACAGCAAGTCATCACATTATACAACTTGAGTATATACATGTTTTAATAGTCCATTATAATATTTTAAATAGTGTAATAAAAAATGTCAAGGCTTGGTGACATTTAGTGTTGGTTCTGCAATGTAAAAAGATTAGAAGTTGAATCAGTGAGTTTCTTTGGACCCAACAGAGGACTCAGGGCAAGTAGCCAGCCAGAAATCTGGAGAGACAGGTGAAAGCTCAGCCGTGACGTGGATCTATCTATCTGAAACAGAAGCCACTGGCAGGGACTGGTGTACATGCTTAATTGGTAATATTGACAAATTTCTGGAGCCTGAGTGTGGACTAGCACAATAATGAGAAACTCCTCAGGGTTGCAGTCTTAGAAGAGGGTCCACAGTCAGAAATTCTGTTTTCCAGAAATGCCATCTGGCTATCATGGCGGAGACCCAAGCAAGCTCCCTCCCCTGGTGGCCTATGCAACAAGAGGAGTAGAGAAATCTTCACAACAGCTTCTTCTGGGGAGAAGCCTTTGCCAGAGCCTCATGGGAAGGCAGGACATTCCTTTCATTCCATAGCACCCGCCCCCCGCCCCCCCCCCATCCTGTCTCAACTAAGTGTTGGCAGGAGCCACACTACTGGGGAAACCCTTGTTTCTCTGGTCACAGCCCAGAGACAAAGAGCCACAAAAAGACTAACATTTAATCACAGCCTTATAGAGTGTCTCCTTCCCCATACTGACCACTCCTCTGCAAGGTCTCAACACAATAACACTAGATTACAGCTAAGCAAACCACAAACTGCTTACTGTCTTAGAGAAGAAAACTTCAAGGCAGACAAAATCCAGAGGAATTAACAAAACAGAGATGATAGAGGCATTTGACGAAGCCTCTGACACCCACAACTACAACAACCATTAAATGTAGCACAGCCTAAATCTGAATAGATGAACATAAATTCTTACACTAAAAACCTATTTCCTTGAGTCCCTGCTGTGGACAGAATGTGTCCCCTTCGAATTGATATGTTGAAGCCTGAACCCCTGATGTGATGGTTTTGGGAGTGGGTCCCTTGGGAGGTAATTGGATCATGAGAATGGCACCCTCATTAATGAGATTAGTGTTCTTAGGAGAAGAGACACAAATGAGATGATCTCTCTCTTCACCATAGGATGATATGGTAAGATGCCTGCTGCAAACCAGGAAAAGGCCCCAGGTCAGGAAGTAAATCCTTAAGCTTGGAGTTCCCAACCTTCACTCCTGTGAGGAGTGACGTTTCGTTGCGAAAGCCACCTTGTGTATGGTGTACATGCTTAATTGGTAATATTGACAAATTTCCGTTTTTGTTATAACAGCCCGAATGAATTATAAAAATTCCTCCTACCCAAATAAAATGGGTCTGGCTTTCAACCAGAAGATCTCAAAGTATGCAAAATAGCCAGGAAAATACCTCCAAAACAAGTATCACAACTAGACCCAGAAATGACCTAGGAGATCAAACTATCAAAGAACTTAAGATTACCGTGATCATATGAGTATACATAATAGTTACAGATGTAACTGACATAGGTATAGATATTGAAAAATAATGAAGACAAAGAGAAAACATTAAAATGATCCAGAGGAAGACAAAGAGACTATGCCTCTAATATGCACTCCAGAGACATCTTTTCAGAAAGCAAAAAATAATACAGAGTGAAATATTTAGTTAGGAAAGAAAAAGAAATCCAACCTAAAATTCTATGCCAGCAAAACTCTCCTCCAAAAATGGAAAAGACTTTTCTCAGAAACAGAGACACAAGTAAAAGCTGGGGGAAGTCATTGCCCCCTGACCAGCCTTTTAAGAAGTGATACAGACATTCATTAAGGATCAGGAAAATGGTGTAAGTCAGAAACTTGGATCTAGGTAAAGAAAGGTAGAGAATTGGAGGAGGAATACATGAAGCTAAAATATTCTTTAAAGGGGCTGGCGCTGTGGTGCAGCGGGTTAAAGCTCTGGCCTAAAACGCTGGCATCCCATATGGGTGCCAGTTCTAGTCCCAGTTGTTCCACTTCTGATCCAGCTCTCTGCTATGGCCTGGGAGGGCAGTGGAAGATGGCCCAAGTCCTTTAAAATAGTTTTATTCCTTTTTAAAAAATATTTATTTGAAAGTCAGAATTATAAAGAGAAGGAGAGAGAGAGACAGACAGACAGACAGAGGGATCTTCCATCCCCTGGTTCACTCCCCAGGTGGATGCAATGGTCTGCAGTCGGACCAAAACCAGGGGCCAGGAGCTTCTTCCCACATGGGTGCAAAGACCCAAGCATTTGGGCCATCTTCTGCTGTTTTGCCAGGCCATTAGCGGGGAGCTGGATCAGAAATGGAGCAGCCAGGACTCAAACTGGCACCCACGTGGGATGCAGGCACCTCAGGCAGCAGCTTTACCTGCTATGCCACAACACCAGCCCCAGATAGTTCTTATACTTTATTTTGTTTAAAATAATAGTTTGGGCTGCTATTATGCAGCAGTGGGTTAAGCTCCTGCCTGTGATATCTACATTGCATATCAGGGTCCTGGTTTCAGTCCTGCAATGCATGAAAAGTGATAGAATAGTATTTGAATGTGGATTTAGATTAGTTAAATACATCACAATTTGGAATAGTCCTATGAAATTCTTTCCTGTGTTTACACTGATGACATTATCATGTACTTTGCTTCTAAAATAAAAAGTGCTCTCTGTACAAACATCTATGCTCTTCAGCTTTCAGTATCAGATATAATTTTGCTTCCAAAAGGAACTACTTTTCATATAAAATATAGATCCTCTAAATCATGTGCCTAATTATGTTTCTTTCTGTCGTGAGTGCCTACTGTCACACAGCTCGACAGTAGCATATGACATATGACTTGTCAGTCACGGGGAAGAAAGAAACACCAGGACACATGACTGTCTTTCCAATGGGATTTTATTGCTTACACACCAGGGGTTTTTTAATCACACTACTCATCAGCATATTCATTGAAGTCAATATACTTATCAGTATCAATATACTTATCAATCTATACTATTTAATACACTTAGCAATAAACAACACCACTACTTAATCATGACTTAGCTACTTAACGTAACTACTTAGCTTAACTACTTAGCTTAACATAACTACTTATCTTCTACTTAACTTACTTACCATAATACTTGACTATCAGAGTAACACTATTTCATTAATGACTAGAGGGCTACTGTAATCAATACCATTAATATCAATATCAATAATACTACTTGAACTTATTCATTAATCCACAGATCACAGTATACAGTGTTAAAGTAATTTTGAGGGCTATCCAATTATAGTAATATATGTACTTCAAGGTCTCCAGCATTATTTGCAGATACCTTGCACGGGGTCAAAACACAGGGTCAAAGCACAGTTATATTATATTATACATGACTAACACTATTTGTAAAAGCTGCGAGTGTCAGTGTTCAAGGTCCAGAGCTCCATGTCTCAGCAGAGATGGATCTCGGATCAGTCACTTACAGGCAGGAAGTCGTGGGGAGGCTGTCACTCTGGGCTGGAGGCTCAAAGATACCAGGCGGACGGCCAGGTGAGAAGTTGGAGAGGTCCCTTTCTGAGAGGCCTGGTTCGGCTTTTGGCAGCAGGCTGATAAGGGGTCCAGGCAAGGCGGTGAGGCGGCTTCTCGGCTGGAGTTTTGATCCCATAGTCGCCTTGTGCCGCATAGCAAAAGCTAGCAGGCTGGCTCTTCAGCTGCAAGTGCGAGGAGATCCAGAGGTTCACACGCACTGGGCCCACACACATACACACTCACACACAGACAATGGGGTTACAGCTCAGGGACAGCTCTGCAGGTCGGCTTGTGCTGCTACCTGCTCCACGCAGAGTAGCGGCTGCCTCTTCAGCTCCAGATGTGTGGAGATCCAGAGGTTCACACACACTGGGCCATGATCCTCGAGGGGATGGAGAGTGGTGCAAGGGTTCCCTTTTTATCCTCATTTTCCAGCAGTCCTCCAGCTTGCCATCCTCCAATTTGTCCAGTCAATGCTGTTTCCTCCTTGCTTGCAGTTGAACAGTCCAGTCAATACTGTTCCCGCCTTACTTATGTTTGAACAGTCCAGTCAGTGTGGGTAGGAGGGTAATGTCCATAGCACACTGTTATCTGACCAGTGATGTCTGCTTGGTATGATTAGGAGTGTCTCTCTAACAACCATTAGGTATCACCTCAGCTCCTGACTTTTTATGAATAACTCCACTTTACTTTTATTTTGTGGCTAGTGGTAACTTTTCAATGTTTTACTGTGGAGTTTCCACAATTCATCTCCTTTCCAGGTAAGTGGTGATCCGTGACTCTTTTTGAGATCCCTGTGGGATTCTCCACACTTTCTTTGTATTGTTCCTCAGAAGTTACTTTATGATATGACTTTTGGCTTTAAAATGTCCTATCCTAAATTCACTCCATTTAAACTGTTATTTTTCCTTTGCCTCACTTATTTTTAGCATTCTATCCTCCATTCATCTCTATAAGTTACATTTAAAAATTTTTAAAATAAGATTAAGTAACACAAGTAAATTAATCACTATAGTTCCAAGTGTTCTCCTGAGGGATGTTTGTAGAACAAATTACAGCTATCACTTAGTAGGGTGAACCAAATGGTATTTATCCTTTTAATCACTGATGAAATTTTAAAAAATCTTTTATTTAATTAACACATTTTTCAAAGGTACAACTATAGAAAATTAGTGGTTCTTTTCTCCATACCCACCCTCCCAACTCCCACCACACCTTCTACTCCCTCTCCCATCCCCTTCTTCATTATGGTTCATTTTTAGTTTAATTTTATGTACAGAGGACCAACTCTGTGTTAAGTATGGATTTCAATGGTTTGCACCCACACACACATACAACATGTAGAGTACAGTTTGAGGACAAATTTTGCGGTTAATTCTCATAGTACGACTCATTAAGGACAGAAGTCCTACATGGGGAGTAAGCACACAGTGACTTCTGTTGTTCCTTTAATAATTAACACTCCTATTTATGATGCCAGTGATCACTCAAGGCTCTTGCCAGAGGCTGCCAAGGCTATGGAAGCCTTTTGTGACCACAGACTCCATTAGTATTTGGATGCGGCCTTATGGCAAAGTGGAAGTTCTCTCCTCCCTTCAGAGAAAAGTACATCCTTCTTTGATGGCCCCTTCTTTCCATTGAGGTCTCCCTAAGATCCTTCTTGTAGGATATTTTTTGCCACAGAGTCTTGGCTTTCCATGCCTGAAATGCTCTCCCAGGCCTTTCAGCCTGACCAAGAAGCCCTAAGGGTTGATTCTGAGGTCAGAGTGTTATTTACAGCAAATGTCATATTTATTTTATAGTTGCCTCATTGTCTTGGAACTACACTAAAGGAGCAATAATGTCACAATGACTTTGCCATCCTTTTATATAGTTTTATTATGTCACATGGTCATTACAGTTCTTGTCATTTTTGAAAAGCATTAATTAATTGCCTGCAAAATAACGATTATGTGAATGTGGTTTACATTCATCATTTCAAGGAAACATATAATCCTGGAGTTGGAATCTGCTTCAAAGAATTGTTTGTTCCATTCTTTGCCATCAAAAGATGATTAGTTACGAAATTTCCCAATGACAAAAACTCTGCAGGGGCCTATGCTGTGGTATAGTGGGTAAAGCCACCGCCTGCAATGCCGGCACCCTATGTGGGCACCAGTTCAAGTCCCAGACGCTCTACTTCCTATCCAGCTCTCTGCTATGGCCTGGGAAAGCAGTAGAAGATGGCCCAAGTCCTTGGGCCGCTGCACCCATGTGAGAGACCTGGAAGAAGCTCCAGGCTCCTGGCTTCAAATTGGCACAGCTCTGGTGTTGCAGGCATTTGGGGAGTGAACCAATGGCTGAGAGACCTCTCTCCGTCTCTGCCTCTGCCTGTGTAACTCTGCCTTTCAAATAAATAAATAAATATATTAAAAAAAAAAAAACCTGCAAGTTCTCCTAGAGCCTTTGAAGCATCTTGGGCTTTCTTCTTTCAATAAATATGGACTGAATATCATGTATTTTAATTAATAAGATATTTTCTTATCAAGAGCATATATTCCAATGTTCCTTGCAATCATTTAATACTATGAGCAGTACATTTTTCTTTTATATTTCTGGGAAAGGACTACGAGAACTCCTAGTGAGAGGAAAGGGCACTTTGCATCTTAAAGAGCTGTGCAGTTATTGAGAGGCACTGCACAAAGGCTCTAGGAACACTTCACTACTGCTCCGCCTGCCCTTCCACCCAGCGAGGCTATATCAGAGAAAGAGTAGGGATTGCACACCGAGATAGACCTTGGTCCTGAATCATTGGCCTGTGTGCTGCCCACATTCTTTGCTCATGTCCTCTGCCACAAAACATGTGAGGAGCTGGTTGGAAAGAATCACTCGTGAAAACTAAGGATGCTGGCAAGGAGGGGAAGATTGCCTCTCATTCCCCACTTGCATTTCTACTTAAGAAACTCGGTTGTGTCATTGCAGACTAGCGGAGGGGGGCACTGATTTGCCCCTGTGAGCTCATCCTATCTTGTTCTGGGAACACTTTCAGCTCATTTTTGTATCTCTACTCCACGAAGAAATGTTTAAATTCCATGAATGCGACTACTGAATCATTTACCAGTAAAGTACATGTGTATTTTATAGATGTTTGAGGAGCTGGGGAAGTAAATCGCTAATTTCAAGGAGGAACAATTTAGGGAAGCATGTTTCCTGAACCTTAAAAGCATTGGATTTCATTTCCCCCAGCCATCTTGTGAGATTTTTCATGTGATACACATTGGGAAATGTTGTTCTGTAACACTCAAAACCAGAAACAAGAGAGCAATGCCTATGCACTTCCCACCTTACTGTTAAATAGTGTGCAAGAAGTTTTAGTTAATGAAATAACACCAAGGCACCAAATAAAGTGTGTCATTATTGGAAGGGTGATAAATTATCACAGTTCACAGATTATGTGATCATATAGCTAGAGAATTCATAATGATGAATTACAAAGCTCTTAGAATTAACAAGAGAGCTCAGTAAATTGTACAAGCGCAATGGAAAAATCTCATTTTTTTAACAGATAAGCAATTATGAAGTACAGGCTACAATGGGGAAATATGTATGTAATACCAATAGATACCCTAAAATAGTTTAGACCATCTGAAAGAAAAATATAGGGGATGCTGACAAAGAAACATGTGCAATCCTGCTCACAGAGGTTTTTAAAGGTTTAAGTAAAAGGAAAAATATCGCACATCATTACATAAGGAGAAAAATTGTAAATCTTTCCAAATTAGTTTATAGATTTAGTGTAATTAATATAAAAATTCTAGTGTAAATTTCTTGGTAACTTAAAAAATCATTTTAAAATTTCTATAGCTAAATAAACAGGTGAGAGAAACTAAAAACATTTTGAAAAAAGAATAAATATTTTCACTGAAATATGAATATTTTTAATAAATTATAGCTTGGAATTGGCAAAAAGCCAATAGACAGATTACTGTGATAAAATACATGAGTTTCTGAAATAGTAATGCAGATAATAAGTTCACAAGTAACAAAGGAATCATCCCAAATAAGTAAATAAACATTCAATAGGTAATGTTGAGATAATTGGCTAAACATACGGAAAAATAAAGTAGATATCTTCCCTTATATGATGCAACAAAAATGAATTTCACAGAATAAAAGCATTTAAAAAGTTTTTTTTTTTTTTTTTTGACAGGCAGAGTGGACAGTGAGAGAGAGAGAGAGAAAGGTCTTCCTTTGTCGTTGGTTCACCCTCCAATGGCCACCGCACACCGCGCTGATCCGAAGGCAGGAGCCAGGTACTTCTCCTGGTCTCCCATGGGGTGCAGGGCCAAAGTACTTGGGCCATCCTCCACTGCACTCCCTGGCCACAGCAGAGAGCTGGCCTGGAAGAGGGGCAACCGGGACAGAATCCGGCGCCCCGACTGGGACTAGAATCTGGTGTGCCAGCACCACAAGGTGGAGGATTAGCCTATTGAGCCATGGCACCAGCCTAAAAAGTTTTTTAAAAGTACAAAATTTTTAGAAGATATTTTACATTTGAGTGGATTTTTAAATTTTTATTTATTTATTTATTGCCAGCTAGAGTTAGACAGTGAGAGAGAGAGAGAGAGACAGAAAGGTCTTCCTTCCGTTGGTTCACTCTCCAAATGGTGCAGCAGCCGGAGCTACGCTGATCTGAAGGCAGGAGCCAGGTGCTTCCTCCTGGTCTCCCACGAGGGTGCAGGGCCCAAGCACTTGGGCCATCCTCCACTGCACTCCCTGGCCACAGCAGAGAGCTGGCCTGGAAGAGGGGCAACCGGGACAGAATCCGGCGCCCCGACTGGGACTAGAATCTGGTGTGCCAGCACCACAAGGTGGAGGATTAGCCTATTGAGCCATGGCACCAGCCTAAAAAGTTTTTTAAAAGTACAAAATTTTTAGAAGATATTTTACATTTGAGTGGATTTTTAAATTTTTATTTATTTATTTATTGCCAGCTAGAGTTAGACAGTGAGAGAGAGAGAGAGAGACAGAAAGGTCTTCCTTCCGTTGGTTCACTCTCCAAATGGTGCAGCAGCCGGAGCTACGCTGATCTGAAGGCAGGAGCCAGGTGCTTCCTCCTGGTCTCCCACGAGGGTGCAGGGCCCAAGCACTTGGGCCATCCTCCACTGCCTTCCCAGGCCACAGCAGAGAGCTGGACAGGAAGATAAGCAACCGGGACAGAATCCGGCACCCTGACTGGGACTAGAACCCGAGGTGCTGGCTCTGCAGGCGGAGGATTAGCCAAGTGAGCCGCGGCACCAGCCTTGAGTGGATATTTTTCTACTCTAATAAGGGTGAAGAATCCAATTACCCTATTCAAAAACCAGCATTATGATCTCATATACCATGGAAATCTATACACCTAGGCGTGGACAGAAAATGACCTATTAACAGGCCATAACAAGGAAAATAATTGGGAAGTAAAAAGTCACTCAAGCACAACGGGTTAAGCTGCTGCTTGCAGTGCAGACATCCAATGTGGGTACCAGTTTGAGTCCTGGCTGCTCCATTTCCAATCCAGCTCCTTGTGAACAGGCCTGGAAAAGCAGCCAAGGTTGGCCCAAATTCTTGGGCCTCTGCCACCCATGAGGAATACCCATAAGGAGCTCCCGCTCCTGACTTTGACCTAGCCTAGCTCTGGATATTGGGGCTATTTGGGGAGTTTTGTCTCTCTGTAACGCTGTTTTTCAAATAAATAAATCAATCTTAAAAACAAACAAACAAACAAAACCTTTGATTCTGTGTCTTCCCTCTCTCCCTCTGAGGGTTACACAAATTCTCACCCTAATGGTGTCTGCATATCTGATTTTTTTTCTCTCTCTGGACCAGCTTCCCTGTAGGTTTTTTTTTGTTTGTTTGTTTTTAAAGATTTATTTTATTTTTATTTGAAAGAGTTCCATCCCTTGGTTCACTCCCAAATAGCTGCAACAGTGAGAGCTGCACTGATCTGAGGCCAGGAGCCAGGAGCTTCTTCAGGTCTTCCATGTGGGTGCAGGGCCCAAGGACTTGGACTGTCCTCTGCTGCTTTCCCAGGCATAACAGAGATCTGGATAGGAAGTGGAGCAGCTGGGACTCAAACTGGTGCTCATATGGGATGCTGGTGCTACAGGCCAGAGCTTTAACCTTCTGCACCACAGCACTGGCCCCCTTCCCTGTAGTTCTGATCCCAAATAACATCAGTGAGCTTTCCCCATAGAAAGCAATATCTATGATCTCAGGTTCCTGCAACCAACCTATAAAAACTCTTTTCTGTTCCAAATTTCTAGAAAGGAGTAATATGACTTGGTTCATAACATTTGAACCCAGTTACAGTCTGTCACATGTTCTCATATAAAGCAGGATGCTTCTTGAGAAACCATGCTTAATTAATGATTAATTAAGCACCAGTCTAGGATTCATCCCAGCTGTGGAGATTTTGAGACGGGAATTCATGCTGCTGCTAACCAGGCTTCAGACTAGGTCTGGGTCTCTGAGAAGTGTGCATGGATGGAACAAGCCCTTTAGAATGTGCTATCTCTAGCCGGCGCCGTGGCTCACTAGGCTAATCCTCTGCCTTGCGATGCCGGCACACTGGGTTCTAGTCCCAGTCGGGGCGCCGGATTCTGTCCCGGTTGCCCCTCTTCCAGGCCAGCTCTCTGCTGTGGCCAGGGAGTGCAGTGGAGAATGGCCCAAGTCCTTGGGCCCTGCACCCCATGGGAGACCAGGATAAGTACCTGAAGGATATCTTTGCTCCTTTAGTTATTTAGGATAGTTATTTCACATAAGCTCATATCGAAATCAAAAAGAAATTGGTAGATGTGTAGTTTCCAGGGCTGTAGTTAGAATTTAAACATACACAGGTTCCCACTCTAATCCTTAGTACCCCATCCCCTTCTCATCTTTAGGGGTTATCTACTACCAGTCTTATCAGTGGCACTCACTTGTTTTAGACAAAAACACCTGGTCTTACATCTCCTTCAGACTCTCACATAGTTATCCTTGGAGAGATAACATAAACATGACTAGCAACTTACCCTTCTGGGTTTTCAGGATATTCTGCTGCTTATTGTGAGAATAAGAGAGGGAGCTGACGATAGAAGTGTCCTTCCTTGCACTTCTGAGCCTCATCTGAGGTCAGCATACATGAGTCGGCTATGGAGCCAGTCTTCCACTGCACGTGACTTTCCTCTCCTGGGCTTCATTGATGCAGCCATGAAGAAATTGGTGAACAAGCAGATGGAAGATTCACCTGATGTGGAAGTTGTACCCAATGGCTATGATAAGATTTGTTCTAATGATCACTGAAAGGATCTCAGTACCATCATATAAAAAGAGGTAGAGTATGGAGGTTTGGAGAAAGGTAGAGATCAATAGAGTTTGATAGAGTAAAGTCTTAGAGTTCAATTAATAGTTGAAGCTTGAATAGTAGACCAGGAAAGGAATATCTGGTGGATGGAGTAAGTGACAACGAATTGGACAGAAAGGGACTTGTGGTTGTAATACAGCACTGACAGACAATGTCAAGAGGCAGGTGGTGACCATGGTCATTAAAATCTTAGGTGGAGATGAAACAGTCATTGTGCAAGAAGAGTTTAAGAACCACAGCCGCAGAAATCTAGCATCTTTAGGAGTTACGGATACCCAATAAGATGTAGGGAGCTGCCATTGGGTAAGGTGCTTTATTCAATTTTTAACTGGGTACAAGTGGACTTTTGTAGATTTTTCTGTTTAGCCTTCATTTTCCTCTTTTTCATTCTGCCTGAAAGATGGACATGACAGCTAGAAGTTCAAGAGTTTGAGGTATTTGGGAGTACCCAGAGAAGGGTAGCAATGAGCTAAGGATGGTGAACCTATTTCCAGGTACCTTTTGCATAACAAAGAAATACATTTTAATTGGATTTAAGTAGACTTTGATATTATTAGCAAAATGCAAATCATAACAGATACATTCACATATATTCTATCATCATTTGTTCCTTTGGAAAATAATCTCTTTTTACCTAAGATCTAATTCCTTTTCCTGTGGTTTGCATCCCAGCTAACTGTTGTCATCTCAGAAAAATTACATAATATATCCCATTCCATTTTTCTATATTCAGACTGTATTCTCATCACACTCAAGCCTCTCCTATGTTAAATAAGGAAAGAAATAATCTTTCTTGACCCCTATACTTATCAACATTTTACCACTTGTCTCCAACTTTGTACAGCAAAATGTATTTTAAAAATTATCTATATGTATAATCAACACTTTTCTCATTTCCTGCTCTATTTTTTTTTTTTGCTGAATTATCAACTTACTCTAATCTAGCTTCCATTCTCTTCAACAAAATGGCTATTGCTCAAGATCCAATGACTTGTGTGATATACATCCCAATAGATTCTGTTTTAAGTTCTCAATTATTTGACATCTGAGTGGTATTGGGTACCAAAACCTACTTCCTTCTTGTTTACTGACTCTTAGATCCATAATGGTTAAGCTGCCACCTGCAATGCTGGCATCCCATATGGGTCCTGGTTTGTGTCTTGGCTGCTCCTCTTTTGATCCAGCTCTCTCCTAATGTGCCTGGGAAAGAAGCAGGTCCCTGAAACTATGTGAGAGACCAGAAGAACTTCCTCCTGGAGATTCTTTTTGTTTCTCCCTCTCTAACTCTGCCTTTCAAATAAAGAAAGAAATCTTTTTTAAGAAATTAGCAATGTGATGGAGACAGAGGATCAAAAAGTAAGTTGAGCTTAAGATGTTAATGCCTGTGACTGCCAGATTGAATACATTTTTGACACTGATTAACATTCATGTAAATTCCTACTATGAACACTATTACTGTCAATCATACTCTAGGTTGATATTTTCTATTTTGTCATCTATCTTTGATTTCATCAGACTTATGACCAGTTCCATCAATGTAAATCTTGGAGAGAGTGGAAGTATGGCTTTGCTAATGTCCCAGCTAAAGCACCTTGAGCCATATTGTTACTTTCTAACAGAAAGGAAGATACAGATGGGAACAGGATCCTCATGACTGATTCATCCTACCTGGTAGAAATTACTTCACCCCCATGGCACAGGCACCCAGGAGAATTTGGATAACAAATGTAAAATGTGCTCCTCTGATGAACCAGCTGTTGAAAATAAAGTAAATGATGCCTGTCTCTCCTTCCAGGCTCAGAAGCATTCAGCTGAGTGGGTAACTGTCTGGGTATTGGTGGGAGGAGGGGCCGGGATAGGTCAGGAGGTGGTCTACAGCTGCTGCTTGTCAACCCTGAGAATCTGCTCATGAAAGCCGCCATCTGAGCACAGGCGTGGGCTAAACTGCAATCACTGGCTGCTGACATGCATTCTTAGGGAGCAGCGGAAAGGGGGCTTCTTTTCCTGGTAAGTGAGCATTTGGATCTGAGCCTTTTGTTATTACTCTCGCATGGGGATGAGTTCAGATTGCAGAAATAAAAGCAAAGCACGGGCCTGTGCCATGGCTCACTACGCTAATCCTCCACCTTGCGGCGCCGGCACTCCAGGTTCTAGTCCCGGTCAGGGTGCCGGATTCTGTCCCGGTTGCCCCTCTTCCAGGCCAGCTCTCTGCTATGGCCAGGGAGTGCAGTGGAGGATGGCCCAGATCCTGGCTCCTGCCTTCAGATCAACGTGGTGTGGCGGCCATTGGAGGGTGAACCAACTGCAAAAGTAAGACCTTTCTCTCGGTCTCTCTCTCTCACTATCCACTCTGCCTGTCAAATAAAAAACAAACAAACAAACAAAAACAACACTTGTGTCTCCTGTAAGTACACAAGACATAACTACTGAGAGCTTTATTTTCTGACTTACTCTGCAATGAAGATTTTTTTTACTGTAGTTTTTCCTGGTCTGTGGAAATTGTATGAGGTCATATGATCTACATTGTACATTTATCTTAGAAAGGTGATGATACAGAAAGCGCAAAATCCTTGTGTATAAGGAAACTGAGGTATGCAAACATATTTGCTATGAAAAGTGAAAGTTCATTGAGATACGCTGTATGTAAAAAAGGTCTGTAAATTAGGAAGTTGGACTTTAAAAAACTTTTTTATATAAGGTGGAAACTTTCTAAGTGTTCTTTAGCCAATTAATTCCAGAGCCTGCCTGCCTTTAAAAATTTCATTGCACACTTCCTCCCACACCACATTTGTGTTAGTTAAGGTTCTTAAAAATTCTTTATATGAGGTAGAAATTTCTAAGAAGCATTCTTTAGCCAATTAATTCCAGAGCTTGCTTTAAAAATGTTATTTTACCTTCCTCCTACACGTACAACGTTTATATTAGTTGAGGTTCTCCAGAGAAACAGAACCAATAGGAGGTTTATTATGGGAACAGACTGTGCAATCACAGAGGCTAAGAAGTTCCATGATCTGCTATCTGCAAGCTGGAGAACCCAAAGAATCAGTGCTATCATTCAGCCCAAGACCTTGGGTGAAGTGGGGGCAGCATGGAGGGACATTGGTGCAAATTCCATATCAAGTCCAAATGCTTGAGAACAGGTGTGTGCTGATAGGATATCTGACAGCAAGAGATGAACTTCCCAGATCAAACAGAAAGGGTCATTTACCCCTTCCTCCACCTTATTGTTTTTTAAGATTTTTTTTTTGTTTGTGTGTTCATTTATTTGAGAGAGAGAGAGAGGGGAAAAAAAAGAAAAATAAATAAAGAAATAAAAGAAAATAAAAGTAAAGAAAATATCTTTCAACCACTGGTTCACTCTCCAAATGCCCACAACATCTCGGGCTGAGCCAGGCTGGAGCCAGGAGCCAGGAAATCCACCAAGGTCCATGGGTGGTAGAAACCCAATTACTTGAGCCATCACTGCTGCCTCCTAGGGTCTACATTGGCTGGACACTAGAGTCAGGAGCCAGAGTTAGGAATCAAACCCAGGCACTCCAGCATAGGATGTGGGCATCTTAACTGCTAAGCCAAATGTCTCTTCTCTCTCCCGAACTTTTAAGGGATAAATTCTTCATCAGTGGGGTTTTTTTCTTTTAATTCTTGAAACGTTTCAGTTCATTTTCTTTTTGTTGTGGTTTCTGAAGAGAAGTTGGATATAACTCTTATTCCTACTCCTCTATAGGTTAAATGTTTCCCACCACCCTCTAGCTTCTTTCAAGACTTTTCTTTGTGTTTGATTTTTCTCAAGATTGAATTTGATATTCCTAGGTGCGTATTTTTTATATTCTTCTTCCTATTGATTTCTTAGATTCCTGGATCTGTGGTTTGTGTCTATACATTTCTAGAATTTTTCATACATCGATTGAAATGCTTCTTCTGTTCCTTTGTTCTTCTAGTAGCCCCACTATGTGTTTCTTACACTTTTTGTAACTATCTCACAGTTCTTGTGTGGCAGGGACTCCCTCCCCTTAGGAAGAAAGAAAACTGGCTAAAGGCAGAAATGGTAGGGCTGCAGGAGCTTTCTGAAAACTGGGGTGGAGAGAGCTTTCTGAGAAATACCGCAATCCAACTAGGTGAGCTGTAGCGATTTGGGTGCGGGCAGGTGTGACTATGTGTGACGGCTGTGTAAGTAGTGTTATAGCTTTAAGATATCCTGTCCAAAGTTGTAAAACTGCATATGTATTAGAAAACCTGGAGTTGTTTCTGCCAGGGCATGGAAGACAATGTCCTGCTTTGTTTAGGGCCCAGAAATCAGAGACAGAACTCTCCTCTGGGTCCCCTGGCAAGAATAAAAGCTGTTTTCCTATTAAGAACTTTGGTGTTAAACATCTCTGCTGGGAATCTTGGTACACTTGCAGATTGTTTTTTAAAATTTTCTCTATGTATTTCAGTTTTGAAAGTTTCAGTTGATGTTTTTTCAGGTTTAGAGAATTTGTTCCTTGGCTTTGTTAAGTCCATTGAGGAGACTATCAAAAGCATTCTTTTTTAAAAAAAAATTTAAAAAATAAAAAAAAAACACACCATGACTTTGGCTTTTAGGAAGTGCCCAGGGTTTTTAAGACATTACTGTCTTATCACTGGATCATTCTTTGGGGGTTCCCATTGGATGGGGGCCTCATATACTGTATGTTGATTGGCTTCGGGCTGTCCATAGTGGTAGCAGGGGTCTCTTGGAAACAGCGCAATTCCCCATAGGGGCTCAGCCCCTTCCTCTGCTAGCTCTGGGTGTAAGACTGAAATTTAATTGAAGCTGTGGTTAAGACCACAGGCTTGGGGCTGACGCTGTGGCATAGCTGATAAAGCCACCGCCTGCAGTGCCGGCATTCCATATGGGCACCGGTTCAAGTCCCAGTTGTTCAACTTCTAATCCAGCTCTCTGCTGTGGCCTGGGAAAGCAGTGAAAGATGGCCCAAGTCCTTGGGCCCCTGTACCCGCATGGGAGACCCAGAGGAAGCTCCTGGCTTCGGATCGGCACAGCTCTGCCTGTTGCAGCCATCTGGGGAGTAAACTAGTAGATGGAAGACCTCTCTATTTCTCTCTCTGCCTCTCTGTAACTCTGCTTTTCAAATAAAATTAAATAAATAATAATAATAATAAAAGAACTAAAAAAAATAAAACCGCAGGCTCACACATACTGAACAGCAGGCTACACTTGGGGGGATGCTCGCAGGTCTGGAAACAAGCTTTCCAGCCACACTTGCAGCCTGTTTGTGCAGGACATTCTGCTTACATCTGAAGGGCCCACAGAATCCTAGCCCCCTCCAGATGGCCTCAAGAACTTTCCATTTCAGTAAATATCCTAAACATTTCTTCCATTTGTGGGTTCACTACTCATATGTCCCCAACAGCCAGTGTTAGACCAGGCTGAAGCCAAGACCTTCATCCAGGTCTCCCACGTGGGTGGCAGGGGCCCAAACACTTGAATCTTCTCCACTGTTTTTCCCAGGCTACCAGAAGGGAGCTGAATCAGAAGTGGAGCAGCAGAGACATGAACCAGTGCCCATATGGGATGCTGGTGTCAACGACAGTGGCTTTACCTTCTATGCCACAATGCCAGCACCCTACATCCACTTGTAATTCAGCTTCCTACTGATGACTGATGTGCACCTTGGGAGGCAGCAGGTAATAACTTAAATGCTTAGGTACCTGCCAGCCACATAGGAGACCTGATATTTGTCTTTTGGGGACTGGCTTATTTCAGTAACTATAATGGCTTCCAATTGCAACCATTTTGTTGTGAAAGGCAGGATTTCATTTCATTTTATTTTATTTTACCTCTGAGTAGTATTCCATGGTGTATATATGCCATAATTTCTTTAACCAGTCATGAGTTGATGGGCATCTGAGTTGATTCCATGTCTTAGCTGTTGTGAATTGAGCTGCCATGAACACGGGAGTACAGATAAATCTTTCAGATGCTGATTTCTTTTGGTTTGGGTAAATTCCAGGAGTGGGATTCCTGGGTCTTATGGTAGAAGACTTTTCAGTTTTCTGAGGTATCTCCGTACTGTTTTCCACAGTGGCTGCACCAGTATTCACTCCCACAAACAATGGATTAGGGTACCTTTCCCCCCATATCCTTGCCAGCATTTATTGTGTGTTGATTTCTGTATGAGAGCCATTATATTTGGGGTGAGGTGAAACCTCATTGTGGTTTTGATTTGCATTTTCCTGATGGCTAATGATCCTGAGCATTTTTTCATACGTATGTCAGCCATTTGCATTTCCTGTTTTGAAAACTTTCTGTTCAAGTCCTTTGCCCATTTCTTAGATGGATTGTTTGTTTTCTTGTTGTTGAGTTTCTTGAGCTCTTTATAGACTCTGAAAGTTACTCTTTTATTAGTTGTATAATTTGCAAATATTTTCTCCCATTCTTTCGGTTGCCTCTCAACTTTATTGAGGGTTTCTTTTGCAGTGCAGAAGTTTCTCAGCTTGATGTAGTCCCATTTGTCTATTTTTGCTTTAATTGCCTGTGCTTCTGGGATCTTTTCCAAGAAGGCTTTGCCAATGCCATTGTCTTACAGGGTTTCTCAAAAGTTCTCTAGCAATTAGGTCTTTGATATATTTTTAGTGGGTTTTTGTGTAAGGTGTAAGGTAGGGGTCTTGTTTCATACTTCTTCAACCAAAGATCCAGTTTTTGCAACACCATTTGAAGAGACTGTTCTTGCTCCAAGGATTGATTTTAGCTCTTTTATCAAAGATAAGTTGGTTGTAGATATGTGGATTCATTTCTTTAGTTTCTATTCTCTTCCACTGGTCTACATGTCTGTTTTTTTTTTTCCCCAGTACCAGGCTGTTTTGATTAAAACTGCTTTGTATTATGTCTTGAAATCTGGTATTGTGATGCCTCTGGCTTTGTTTTTACTGTATAAGATTGCTTTAGCTTTTTGGGGTCCCTTATGTTTCCATATGAATTTTAGCATTTTTTTCTAGATCTGAGAAGAATATCACTGATATTTTGATGGCATCACATTGAATCTGTAAATTGCTTTTGGTAGTATGGACATTTTGATGATATTAATTCTTCTAATTCATGAACATGAAAGATTTTCCCATTTTTTGTGTTTTTTTCCTATTTCTTTAATGTCTTGTAACTTTCATAATAGTGATCTTTGACCTTCTTGCTTAAATTTATTCCAAGGTATTTAATTTTTTTGTAGTTATTGTGAATGGGATTGATCTTGGAAGTTCTTTCTCAGCCATGGCATTGTCTGTGTATACAAAAGTTACTTATTTTTTTGTGTTAATTTTGCATCCTGCCTCTTTACCAAACTCTTTCATGAGTTTGAGTAGTCTCTTAGTGGAGTCTTTTGGTCCCCCTATATATTGAATCATGTCTGCAAATAAGGAGAGTTTGACTTTCTCCTTTCCTACTTGTATCGCTTTGAATTTTTTTTTCTTGTCTAGCGGCTCTGGCTAAAATTTCCAGGACTTGAATGCAGTGGTGATAGTGGGCATCCTTGCCTGGTTCCTGACTTTAGTAGAAATGTTTCCAACTTTTTCTTATTCAATAAAATTATGGCCATGGGTCTGTCATAAATTTCCCTGATTACCTTGATGAATGTTCCTTCTATACCCAATTTACTTAAAGGTTTTCATCATTAAAGTGTACTGTATTTTATCATGCTTTCTCAGCATTTATTGAAGTGATCATATGGTTTCTATTCAGTTTGTTAATGTGATATATCTCATTCATTGATTGGCATATGTTGAACCACCCCTGATACCAGGGATAAATCCCACTTGTTCAGGATGAATGATCTTTCAGATGTGTCATTTGTAAGGTTAAAGTGGCCAAGACCACCAAACAAGACCATGCCAAGAGAGAAAGTCAAAAAGTTTATTAAAGTTATAACTGCTGGGCTGTCTCAAGGGAGAATAACAGCCACCCTGTAACAAGGCATTTTTTTATGTGAGCTTTAATTGAGGGAGGGTGCTTGTGGGCTGGAACAGCCAGTGGTTGGGGTAACAGGGAGATTACTGTATGCTAGGGCAGGTTCAAGGACATGCTGCTATCTGTGGCCACAGGCTTTTCAGAGGCAGGTTGCTATCCTGTGGTAACAGCTGGGGGATGTTTGCTTTATTTCTTGAGCAAATGCAAAGCACATCTTGCAGGGGCATTTTCCAGTAGGACTTAAGCAGGCTATACATGGCAATACATGTGGAGTAATCTGGGCAGATACTATGGAGCCTAACATTGCTGAATTTGATTAGCAAGTAAATTGTTGAGGATTTTTGCATTTATGTCCATCATGGATATTGGTCTATTTTTCTCTTTCTCTGTATTTTTTTCTGTTTTTGTAATTAAGGTGATACTGGCTTCATAGAGGGAGTTTGGGAGGATTACCTACATTGCAATTGTTTTGAATACCTTGAAAAGAATTGGAATTAGTTCTTTTAATGTCTGGTGGAATTCAGCAGTGAAGCCATCCAGTCCTGGGCTTTTCTTTTTTGGGATGGTCTTTATTACTGATTGGGTCTCCATCTTGGTTATTGGTTTGTTTAGGTTTTCTATGTCTTCAAGACCCAATTTTTATCTGCCCAGGAAGGTATCCATTTCATTTATATTTTCTGATTTTTTTTCATATAGCTCTTCATAGTGATTTCTGATGATTTTTCTTATTTTTGTGGTATGTGTTGTACATTTTATTTTTCATCTCAGATTCTATTGATTTGGGTCTTTCTTTTTTTTGGTTAGTTGGGCCAATAGTGTATCAATTTTGTTTATTTTTTTCAAAAAACCAGCTCTTCGTTTCACTGATCTGTTGTATTTTTTTTTTGTTTCAATTTTGTTTGTTTATTCTCTGATTTTAATTATTTATTTCCTCCTACTAATTTTGGGTTTGGTTTGTTGTTTTTCTAGATCCTTGATATATATTGATAGCTCATTCATATGGTACATTTCCTTTTTCTTGAGGTAGGCACAAATTGCTTCCCTCTTAACACTGCTTTTGCTGTATCTCATAAGTTTTGATATGTTGTATTGTCATCTTCATTTGTTTCCAGAATTTTTTTGATTTCTCTTTTGATTTTTTTGTATGACCCACTATTTTTTTTACTTTTATTTAATAAATATAAATTTCCAAAGTACAACTTTTGGATTATAGCAGCTTTTTCCCCCCATAACCTCCCTCCCACCTGCAACCATCCCGTTTTCCACCCCCTCTCCCATCCCATTCACATCAAGATCCATTTTCAATTATCTTTATATACAGAAGATCAATTTAGTATATACTAAATTGAAGATTTCAACAGTTTGTACCCACACAGAAACACAAAGTATGAAGTACTGTTTGAGTACTAGTTAAACCATTAATTCACATAGTACAATACATTAAGGACAGAAATCCTATATGTGGAGTAAGTACACAGTGACTCCTGTTGTTGACTTAACAATTGACACTCTTATTTATGGTGATTATTGAATCACCTGAGGCTCTTGTCATGAGCTGCCAAGGCGATGGAAGCCTCTTGAGTTCGCCAACTCTGATCTTTTTTAGACAAGGTCATAGTCAAAGTGGAAGTTCTCTCCTCCCTTCAGAGAAAGGAACCTCCTTTGATGGCCCATTCTTTCCGCTGGGATCTCACTCACAGAGATCTTTCATTTAGGTCATTTTTTTTTTTTTGCCACGGTGTCTTGACTTTCCATGTCTAAAATACCCTCATGGGCTTTTTAGCCAGATCTGAATGCCTTAAGGCTGATTCTGAGGCCAGAGTGCTATTTAGGACATCTGCCATTCTAGGAGTCTGCTGTGTATCCCGCTTCCCATGTTGGATCGTTCTCTCTTTTTTAATTCTATCAGTATTAACAGACACTAGTCTTGTTTATGTGATCCATTTAACTCTTAAGCCTATCATTATGATCAATTATGAACTGAAACTGATCACTTTGACTAGTGGGATGGCATTGGTACATGCCACCTTGATGGGATTGAATTGGAATCCCCTGGCACGTTTCTAACTGTACTGTTTGGGGCAAATCTGATTGAGCATGTCCCAAACTGTACATCTCCTCCCTGTCTTATTCCCACTCTTATATTAACAGGGATCACTTTTCAGCTAAATTTAAACACCTAAGAATAATTGTGTGTTAATTAAAGAGTTCAACCAATAGTATTAAGTAGATCCAAAAATTACTAAAAGGAATAAAGTAGTAAGTAGTTCCTCAACAGTCAGGACAAGGACTGATCAAGTCACTGTTTCTCATAGTGTTCATTTTACTTCAACAGGTTTCCTTTTTGGTGCTCGGTTAGTTGTCACAGATCAGGGAGAACATCTGGTATTTGTTCCTTTGGGACTGGCTTAATTCACTCTGCATGATGTTTTCCAGATTCCTCCATTTTATTGCAAATGACTGGATTTCATTTTTTTTACTGCTATATAGTATTCTACAGAGTACATATCCCATAATTTCTTGATCCAGTCTACTGTTGATGGGCATTTAGGTTGATTGCAGGTCTTACCTATTGTTGTGGGGAGCAACCCGGACTAGACTGAGTTACTGGAATTAAGACTTATTCTATGCATCTGCTCTCCCACAATATGGCGCTGGGAGAGAAGTAAACAGCTTCTGCACAGCTGCCTCCAGTTCAACCAATGAACTGTAGGACTTGCTCCTGATTGGAGGAGAGCAGCGTACTCGGCGTGTGGGCAGCCGAGTTGGGATTGGCAGAGGAGGACTATAAAGGAGGAGAGAGACAACATGCACCAGGAACATCTAAGGGGAACATCTGAGGGAACGCCTGTGCAGCCCCCGAGAGAGCCGGCCGGCGGTGTGCCGCTCCCCTGCGGAAGTGGGGAATGTGGCCAGGGGGAACTGCCCTTCCACGGAGGTGGAAGGGATAGTAGCCAACCCGGGAAGAACCAGCAGCAAACCCGGGGAGGGCCGAGCAGACGAGAGAACAGCGCAGGGTCCTGTGTCGTTCCTCCACGAAGAGGGGGAGCGACAATTGTGAATTGTACTGCAATAAACATTGAGGCGCAGACAGCTCTTTTATTTGCCAATTTAATTTCCTTTGCGTAAATTCCAAGGAGTGGGATGGCTGGGTTTTATGGTAAGGTTATATTCAGGTTTCTGAGGAATCTCCAAACTGACTTCCATAGTGGTTTTACCACTTTGCATTCCCACCAACAGTGTCCCTTTTCCCCTACATCCTCACCAGCATCTGTTGTTGGTAGATTTCTGTATGTGAGTCATTCTAAGCGGGGTGAGGTGAAACGTCATTGTGGTTTTGATTTGCATTTCCCTGATGGTTAGTGATCCTGAACACTTTTTCATGTGTCTGTTGGCCATTTGGATTTCCTCTTTTGAAAAATGTCTATTGAGGCCGGCGCCGCTGCTGAGAAGAATGTAAATGCTTTAAGTGTAGGATGAAAAGTTTTGTAGATATCTGTTAGATCCATTTGGGCTATAGTGTTGATTAAATCTGCTGTTTCCTTGTTGATCTTCCATCCGGTTGATCTATTTCTGAAAGTGGAGTATTGAAGTCCCCCAATACTATTGTATTGGAGTCTAAATCTCCCTTTAAGTCCCCTAACATATCTTTTAAATAAAGCAGTGCCTTGTAATTAGGTTTGTATACATTTATCATCATTACATCTTCCTGTTGAATTGATCCCTTAATCATTATATAGTTCCCTCTTTGTGTCTCTTAACAGTTTTTGTGTTAAATTTTATTTTGTCTGATATTAAGATGGCTACACCAGCTTTTTTTTGGTTTCTGTTGGCATGGAATATCTTTTTCCAACCTTTTACTTTGAGTCTGCATTCATCTTTATTGGAAAGATGGGTTTCTTGTAGGCAGCAAATAGATGGGTGTTGTTCCTTAATCCATTCAGCCAGTCTGTGTCTTTTAACTGGAGAGTTGAGGCCATTTACATTCAATGTGACTGTTGATAAGTAGTGACTTTGCCCTGCCATTTTCCCAAAGATATTTCTAATATATGCTTTGAACTCCCTGTGATCTTTAACTGGGAGATTTTCTTCCTTTCTTTTGTGTTGATGGTCATGTTTCTGTGTTTCTCTGTGTAACACATCTTTAAGCATCTTTTGCAGGGCTGGACAAGTAGTGACAAATTCTTTCAATTTCTGTTTGCTATGAAAGGTCTTTACTTCACCTTCATTCACAAATGAGAGCTTTGCAAGATATAATATTCTGGGCTGGCAGTTTTTTTTTCTCTTAGTACTTGGGCTGCATCTCACCATTCCCTCCTAGCCTATAGGGTTTTTGATGAGAAGTCTGCTGTGAGTCTGATTGGAGATCCTCTGAGAGTAATCTGATGTTACTCTCTTGCACATTTTAGAATCTTTTCTTTATGTTTCACTGTGTTATTTGATTATGATGTTCATTCAGATGCATGTTGTTTGGTCTCCAAGGTGTTGATATATGTCCTAAAGGCTCTTGAGTTGTTAATTTCTAGCTTAATTCCATGATGGTCAGAAAAAATGCATGGTATGATTCTAATTTTTTTGACATTGCTGAGAATTGCTTTATGGTGTAGCATGTGGTCTACTCTAGAGTATGGTCTATCTATGCACTGAGGAGAAGAATGTGTATTCTGCCACTGTGAGAGGAAAGGCCCTGTAGATTTCAGTTAGATCCATTTGGTCCATAGTATAGATTAGCTCTGTTGTTTCTTGTTGGTTTTCTTTCTTTTCTTTTCTTTTTTTTTTTGACAGGCAGAGTGTATAGTGAGAGAGAGAGAGAGAGAGAGAGAGAGAGACAGAGAGAAAGGTCTTCCTTATTGCCGTTGGTTCACCCTCCAATGGCTGCCACGGCCGGCGTGCTGCAGCCGGCGCATCGCGCTGATCCAAAGCCAGAAGCCAAGTGCTTCTCCTGGTCTCCCATGCAGGTGCAGGGCACAAGGACTTGGGCCATCCTCCACTGCACTCCCAGGCCATAGCAGAGAGCTGGCCTGGAAGAGGGGCAACTGGGACAGAATCCGGTGCCCCGATTGGGACTAGAACCCGGTGTGCCGGCACTGCAGGTGGAGGATTAGCCTATTGAGCCACAGCGCTGGCTTTCTTTGTTGGTTTTCTGTCTCGTTATCTTTCTACTGATAAAAGTGGGGTGTTGAAGCCCTTCCCATTACTATTGTATTTGAGTCTGTGTTTCACCTTAGATCCATTAAAATTTGTCTTAAACAGCGAGGTGCGTGCTCGCTTCGGCAGCACATATACTAAATAGTCAGGTATCCTGGCATTGTAATCTCTAGAATCTTAATCATTAAGAAAAATGCCAAATATTTATTTATTTGAAAGAGTTAGGGAGAGAGAGAGAGAGAGAGAGAATCATTCCTCTGTTCACTACTCCCTTAAGTAATAGAAGTCAGGAACTCCACTCCCTCCAGATCACCACATGTGTGGCAGGTGCAGCACCTGGGCCATCTTCCACTGCTTTTCTAGGTGCATTAACAAGGAACTGGATCAGAAGCGGAGAAGCCAGGACTTGAACCAGCATTCATATAGGATGCTTGCATCTCAGTTAGCACCTTAACCCAGTCTCCTGAATTTTTTTTGATGACTTATTACTTTGAAAGTCTAAGTTACAGAGGGAGAGGGAGAGAGAGTAGGGGATACAGAGAGAGAAAGAGAGAACTTTCATCCACTGATCTATTTCCCAGAAGGTTATAACACCTAGTGTTGGGCCTGGCCAAAGCCAGGAGCCTGGAGCTTCTTCCATGTCATCCATGTAGGTTGGCAGGAGTCAAAACATTTGGGCAAACTTCTGCTGCTTTTCCCAGGACATTAGCAGGGATCTGGATTAGAAGTGGAACAGCCAGGACATGAACTGGTATCCATATAGGAAGCATGCATTTTTAATTTAGGCTATACAATGTATTTGTTACAGAAATGTGGTATTTTTATTTAAATTAAAAATGAATTGATCAGGCCTGGTGCTGTGGTGCAGTGGGTTAAAGCCCTGGCTTGCAGCACCAGCATCCCCTATAAGTGCTGGTTTGAGTCCTGAATGCTCCACGTCCAATCCAGCTCTCTGTTAATGCACCATGAAAACAAACATCTGCCAAACTCATGTTATTGAGTCTGTAAAATTGAAAAAAAATTCCAATTTATTTCATTTCTAATACCTGTAAATATGACCTTAGGGGTTTTCTAAATATATTTTTCCTCTCATACATATATTTTATATTTTCCTTATATTTGTCATTCATCATGTAGTTCATTCATTTCTTTCCTGCCTCCTAGCATGAAAAATGACATTTCTTCTGCTCCACCATTTCCTATAAGATACTGTTCTGCAGATCAACTGTCCAATATTCCTATTTAACAGCATTAACTATTCAGGACTGTCACAGGGGAGAATTCTTGTTACCTGTGTGAATTCTAGCTGTTTCTACTCCACATCCTTTTATCCTTCTCTTCCTGTTTTGAGCAATGGCTAAAGGTCAATTCTACTTTATATAAAATGTTAATTTGCTACCTGGTACTTTTCTTGATTAAAAATATCAGCTTCTCAACGTGGTTTAAAATAATTTTGATAGAGAAATGTGGCTTCTTAGCAGAACTTGGGAGTGGCAGTACATTTTTCTCCCTTGGGTGTAGCAATCTCTGAATTATTTTATGATGGTTTGTAAATGCCACCTTACTTACAATGCCGAACATTAATGAAGATTTGTGCCACATGAAATGGGAATATTCCATGAGGCTTAATATACTTAATAAAATTAACTGAATCTCATAAGCATTGAGTTGTATGGTTATGAACTATTTCCTTGAAAGATGGGAAGGAGAGGATCAAAGATGCACATTTCATAAAAAAGCCTTTTCCACAGAAATTAATAAATCATATACGGAGTGGTCCTCTAAGACTGTAATGCCAACACGGGCCCATTCTCCACCCCAGTGACTATGAACCAGCAAGACTGCTCTTAGAATGAACTTTGTCTCCTAAAGAAATTTCAACTACATTCAAATGTGATCAAAAAAAGAAAAACAAACCATATTTTCTGTAGTTCTGTATTGGTGACCAGCACTAGTCTACATGTTCCCATTTGCCCTCATGTAATTGAAATTTCCTCAACAGTCTTCCGAGGAAAGTGTTGATATTTTCATCTGCTTCTTTACAGATGAAGAATTATAGGCTTACCAAGCTTGGCTCAGTCAGCAAGTCACTGTTCTGTGACACACACAGCCCTTCTTAAAGCCACGTGTGCTACTAGGATTGGCACAAAAGGGCCAGTCGTTAAACATGTACTGCAAACCAGAAAAGCTCCTGCTTCCCAAATGCGTATTCTCTCTCACGGTCCTTCACATTTCAGAATTAGTTTTTTTTAAATATTTGTTTTATTTTTGAAAGGCAGAGTGACAGAAAGGGAGAGGCAGAGGGCGAATGATCTTCCATCTGCTGGTTCACTATTCAAATGATTGCAATAGCCAGGGACTGGGCTAGGCCAAAGCCAGGAGCCTGGAACTCCATCTGGTCTCCCACTTGAGTGACAGTGGGTTGAGTCTTTGAACCACCTTATGCTGCCTTCCCAGGAGCATTAACAGGGAGCTGGATCAGAAATGGAGCAACCAGGACTCAAAATGGGGCTCATATGGGATGCCAGCATCTCAGGGGGTGGCTTAACTCAGTGTACCACGACATTAGTGCCCAGATTAGGTTTTAAAAGATTATTTCATATCTACCCTTAGTTAATACTTACCATTTTCTCCAAAAATACAAACATTTTAGGAACAAGTAACAGAATATTCTATGGATGTTTTTGTATGAGTATGTCTTTAAAATTTCTTTCTGGGGGGAAAGTTTTTTAATAGAGGAAAGTAAAGCAAAGAAGAGGTGTATGAAGAGTAGATTGAAGATGAACTGCAAATACATCAAACTGTGAGCCCTGCATGACTTCCTTGTGGGTTGGCAGATTATCAGACACCTTTTCAAAGGAAAGATATAAAAACAAAATATACAACTCTATGATAATCATTTGACCTCTTTATTAAGAGTGCTCAGTTTCCACAACTCTAAACTTATGGAAGAACTTTCTTCTGGTAAGTGGCAAAGGCATGCCAACTATGTTCAAAATGGGAGTCTCTGTGTCTCATGAATTCATCTTGAAACATGTTACAAAGAGGAAATATGTTGTGATCTAATTTTGGAAAATCACTAGGTTTTTCTTTCTTCACTAGAGTTTCCCATTGACTGTGCAAAGGAAACTGGGGACCTTAGGCTAGTCATATACGTATTCTGAAGAAATTTAAATGGTCCTCAACATGTTTAGGCTTATGATCTTTTTATCCTGGTGTGAAAGTGATATGCATTCTGTAGAAACCATACTTCAAATTTTGAATTTTGTTCTAATCCTGGACTACAGTATGTAGTGTAATACCATTTTCTGATACCCAACTGTGGGCTATTATAAATGCTTTAAGCATGTTGAAGCTAGGCAATGCTAAGCTATGATATTCTGTAGGTTAGTGTATTAAGCACACTTTTGACTACAATATTACAATAAGTTTATCAGGACTTGACTCACATCATTAAATCCCAAGTTGTAATTCTTTTTATCTTATAAGGGTACTTCAAAATGTAGAAAAAATACCAAAGATATTTACTTGGGTACAAAAAATTTGCAATACGTGCATGGTTTTTCCCACTGTATATTTTCCATGAATGCTTTGAAGACTCCTCATTTACACAGTTTCAAAAGTTTTGAAATGGAGAGAAATAAAATCCTCATAATATTCAAAATATGCTTGTCAATTGTGGCAAACAAGAAAGTGCTTACCTATTATATTTCTTCATCCCTTGGTGGGGTGTGTTGTAGCTAGGCTTTCTGCTCTGTCAGCTAAACCCACAAAAGATTAAATACTATGTACATAATAGCCAGTTAGGAAAGGTCTGTCTTGCAGACCAGCAGGTGTTTCCATGAAATTTTGCCCCGCCTGTCACAGCACATAGGGCCGCCAGCACCTGGCAACCTCCTACTAAACAGCACACTCTTTAATTGCTTTGAAACAGCACAGGCAGCAGCTGCTGCCAACATTGTTAAGTAAACAACAGGTTTTGCACCTGCTGGAACAAAATCCTGACCTTAATATTGGCCAATGAGGTGACACGCAGGTAATTTAGGCAGCCTGTCCAAATTCAAGTGGCCTAGGAGATTAGCAGCAGTCTGTCAGTATTGATTCTGCCCCTTTGCTCCATAGCTACCCTTGAGGACATTTTACTCAGCCCTCTCCATGAAAACCTAAACAATTAAATTTGTCTTGTGGATGGTTCCTTCTAGTTCTTGCACCTTCCTCCTCTGCCCTCTTTTGAGGACAGTAATGAGGAAGGATGACTTGGCTTAATTTCCCATTTTCTGTGTTATCCACAATGCCTCTTTTGAAGCCCACATTGGAGAACTGGGATAGAGCAAATCAACACTGTCCACAAACCAAACATCAGGCTTTTATCATCCATGAACAGAAAACTGACAGGAAGAAACAGAATATGTTTATATACAAATATTCCAGCTAGAGTTTCAAAACAATACGGTTTTCAGTGTTTTATGTCCTTGTATGAGGATTCCCTCAACTGTGAAGTGAGGGTAGGAATCAGTGAAGTGACATTTGCCCTCTGGGTAATCCTTCTCCTGCTCTACAAATATTCATATGTTACTCAGATTTTTGGCAAGATGAGTTCTGAATAAGAAACTAACTTTGGGGGCCAGCATTGTGGTATAGCTGGTTAGCCCACCTGCAGTGACAGCATCACATTAAGGACACCAGTTTAAGTCCTGGCTGCTCCACTTCCCAACCAGTTCTCTGCTAATGTGCCTGGGAATGCAGTAGAGGATGGCCCACGTGCTTGGGCCCCTGCACCCACGTAGAAGCCCTGGAAGCAGCGCCTGGTTCCTGGATTCTGACCAGCCCAGCTCTGGTTGTTGTGGTCAACTGGGGAGTGAACCAGGATGGAAGATTTCTCTGTGTGTCTGTCTGTCTGTCTCTCAGTAACTCTGCCTTTCAAATAAATAAAATTGGACTTCAGGAAATACAAACCAGAAAAGCAGAGAAACAACACAACCCTAAGTTGTTCACATTTCTATAAACCATAGAAGTCTCTCTCAGTGGATAAAGCATTGAATTTGTTGGAAACACACATTCATGTCTAGGTAGGGAGTGACAAGCTACCCTAAGGTTAGTTCATAGAGAAAAATCACTTGATATTCTCAATGGCAGCTGCTGCTGCTGTACAGGGCTTTAGTATGTGTTTATTTGCCTGTCTTTTAATTCCCAGAATAAATTTTACTGTGACTTGACAGTTTTCTAGAAATGGCAAACCTAAGGGCTCTGGTTTATCAAAGAGGCAGTGCCTGTCCAACAAAGAAAAACAAATATGAGCTAAGCCTTGAGATGGAGAAAAATGCATATATTGAATCATGGGTTAAAATACATTCGACCATATTTAGGTTCTTTCATTTTCATCACAAGCACACAGAATTCTTAAGCTAGAAGAATAAAGATTGGGTAGCCTGTGGGCAAATGATCAAAAGTCTGTTTTGGATCCTAAAGCCAACAGAGTGCTTTGCCTATGGCTCGTTTATACCATTTTGATCAAAAAGAATAATGTAGTTGTGAACTAGTCTGCGGTTGAAAAATTTTTCCAATGAAATAAATTATTTATTTATTACTATTGACTGGGAGAGCATTTCTGCAGAAACAAAATATATTTCTTTTCCCACTTCAACATTTCTAAGAATTATGTAACAACTCCCCAAAGTTTATCATTGTCTAATAACATCTTTATAACATGTACAAAGCAGCTGTTCAAATTTGCTGTATCAAGTACATATAGTCACAGATTTAAAATCAAGTAACATAAATTATGTATCTCATACATAATGAATGAGTCATAATGATAAGACTGAAAATTTCCAATTTTAGAGTATCTCTTGGATCATACCAGCCACTGAAAGATGAACAGTGGACATGTTGAGAGAAATATACTAAAATTGATGGGGAAATCTCTAGGGGCTCATTGGGTCCAGCCTGTTGAAGGCTCAGAAAACAATTAGAGGGTTTAAGTTAAAGCCTATAGATTACATAAATGCCATGTTAAGAAAACACTTAAATATCATTCCAATTTTTTCCCTCAGTCTGTCTTTTATTTTATCACCTATAGCAACAATGATGGAAAATCAGATATTCAAGATATAAAGAAAAGACCAGTTTTGTAATTTCAATTATTTTAGGATTTAGTAGCACTTGGAGTTTACTTGATTCTATTTTATGTAATGTGCTTTTGAACTTATACCTATGGATGTATAATTTTTAACATGAAAAACAAATATGCTAAAACTGATTTGCATGATTAAAACTTTGAAGTACCTGCATCAACTGATTGCTGCTGATATTATTCAAAAGTCTCCTAAAAAATCTTCATACAAAGAATAAAGAGCTGCCTGCTGTCTTCTAATTCTATAACCAACAGTAAACTAGAATCTAGAAAAACCTAATTTACATTTTTCCTGAAGGAATAAATCAGCAGTTGTATTCATTGTTCCTGACTTACATGGTCTACTAGTTGACTTATATAAATAGAATTGTATGATGAAAACTGCTTATTCATACAAATGAAAGAATCTTGTGTCACCTGATTCCCAAGGTTTGTTCCTTGGTATTTGAATCCAAGAACATTATATGTCCTTCTGAATTCCAGACTCTTCATCTGTGCAGAGACAGTAGCATTGTCATCCAAGAAACTATTGAATGAAATAACTGAGAGAGATAATAATGAATACTGGAATCTCATTTGTCCACCTCTGTGTTTGCCAATTCTTTCTAACGTAACTTGGCTACATCTTTTCAAAATGAACAAAATAAACTCCTTTTTAAAATTAATCTTATTTATTTAAAAGGGAGAGAGAAAAAAATCTTCCATCTGCTGTTCATCCCAAAATGCCTCAACGGCAAGGTTAGGCCAGGCCAAAGTCAACAGCCTTGAACTCATTCCAGTCTCCAATGTAGGTGGTAGGGACCTATGTACTAAAGCCATCATCTACTGCCTCCCAGGGTATACACTAGCAGGAAGCTGGATTGAAAGCAAACGTAAGACTCAAACCCACGCACTTTGATACAGGATGCAGGCATCCCAAGCAGCATTTCAGCTGGTGTGCCACATGTCCTTCCCGAAAATAAACTTCTTAAAATCATTTTATTTCCTTAAATATAACCAGATTCAAACTTTAAAAGAGAGATAACTGAAACTACACATGAGTAAAAAAAAAAACAGAAGGTGGGAAGGAAGAGATCAATAAACGTTGTTTTAAAGGAGGTCAACATCTATATAGAAAAGAAAGCTCATCTTTTGTAAGTTACATAAAATTCTATGCTAAGACTTTATAGCTTTAACACAATAGAACTTAGCCAATAAAAATTTATCAGTTTTGTTGAAGTATAGTTTATGTAAGATAAAGTATACAAATTTTGATTGTACAGCTAAATGCATTTTAACAAATGTATTACATTTATATAGCTGTCATATTTATCAAGACATCAAACGTTTCAGTCACCCAAGTAAGTTATCTCAAACAACATCCCATCTCCCCACCCTCTTCCCAACAGCTAATCAATTATTGAAATTATGCAACTGTATTTTACTTCATCAATTACAAAATTTATTGAATTATGTTGTATATATATGTATATATGTTTTATTAGCTTGTGAAAATCAGCTATGTGACTGTGTGTATCACTTCATTCATTGTTATTACTGACTGGAGTTCCACTGAATTAATATAATATATGTGGTGTATTTACAGACATTGAATTCTCAGTGTTTTTAACTGCTATGACTAGGAACATAAACATTTAAAAGAGGTTATAAACATTTAAATATAAACACATTTAAATATTTTGGACTACATTTTCATTTAATGAGTCAAACTTATTGGGAAGGGTTATTTATAAAAATGCTGTATTCTTTATGTCATACTTTTTTTTTTTTTTTTTTGACAGGCAGAGTGGATAGTGAGAGAGAGAGAGAGAGAGAGAGAGAGAGAGAAAGGTCTTCCTTTTGCCGTTGGTTCACCCTCCAATGGCTGCCGCGGCTGGCGCGCTGCAGCCGGCGCACCACGCTGATCCGAAGGCAGGAGCCAGGTGCTTCTCCTGGTCTCCCATGGGGTGCAGGGCCCAAGGACTTGGGCCATCCTCCACTGCACTCCCTGGCCACAGCAGAGAGCTGGCCTGGAAGAGGGGCAACCGGGACAGAATCCGGCGCCCCGACCGGTACTAGAACCCGGTATGCCGGCACCGCTAGGTGGAGGATTAGCCTATTGAGCTGCGGCGCCGGCCAATACTTTTCTTTTTTTAAAAAGGATTTATTTGAAAGGCAGAGAGAGAGAGAGAGAAACACAGACCTCTTAGCTGTTTACTCCTCAAATGCCCACAACAGCCAGAGTTGGTTAAGGCTGAAGCCAGGAGCCAGGAACTCATCCCACATGAGTGTCAGGGGACCCAACTTGTTGACCTATGATCATCTGCTGCCTCCTACAGTGCACACAATAGTAGGAAACTCAAACCAGAAACAGAGCTGGGACTCAAACTGATATGGAATGTAGGGTCTCAAGTGGCTAGTTCACTCCCCAAATAGCCTCAATTACTGGGTCTGTCCAGGTTAAAATCAGGAGCCTATAACTCCATCCAGATCTCCAACATGGGTGGGCAGGAGTCCAATCATTAGAATCATCTTCTTCTGCCTTCTCAGGAGCATTAGCAGGGAGCTGAATTAGAAGAGGAGCACCTGGGACTCAGAACTTGAACTGCTGCTATATGGGATGCTGGCTTGGCCTGCTGTGCTACAAGGCCAGCCTCTATTCTTACTTTTTTTAAAATCTTAATGGAATGCTGTTTGATTCTGTAGTGAACACCACTTTCCTCTGTTAGTGTTGTGTGGGGTGAACCAGGTGACAGGTTGTTCTGTTTGATTCAATCGTGGGTTGGGCTGGTATGGAGTGAGACTCTGGTCTTAATTCCTCTAGCAGGACTTTGGAATTAGAACATAAAGACTTAAGTAAGTCTCTGTTTTTCAGCCTCAGTTCATATACTTCCACAGAATTGATACATTCGATCTCATTAAAAATTGAGTTGGTGAAGAAGGGTCTTGTTATGACTTTGGTTAGACCCAATGCTTTTCTGGCTTCAAATGGTTTGAAGTTGAGTTAGTCCTCTTTCTAATTATGGGCCTGGAACAAGACTGCTGAACTTAAAAACTGCTCACTTGTGAAACAGATTGTGAGACCATGAGACTTCAAGACTTTGGAATGCAGATTACAGGTTGCAGATGTTGACTGCAAGAATTTCAGACCTCTCTGCTTTCCAGTGCCGTGCACAGCTTCAGTTACTCATCAAAATTCCTATGTAAGAAAATTGCCTGGCAGAAAGACTTATTGCTTCTGAGGTTCCTATAGTTTCAAGTCTAGTTTGCCTGCGCCTGCGCTTGTTCAAAGGTGGCCAGATTCTGCTCATCTAAGCAAGCGTGGTTCAGGGCCTCTCCTCTACCAGCCCTGCCACCACCCCCAGAAATTAGTTCCAAGTATGAAAACACTAACTGTCCATTTCCATCCCTCTAAAGTTTAGTTCTTTCTGATTTAAAAAGATATCCACAGCTCACCATTAGCTTTAAGGGAAAGTGTTATCTGTTTTAGTTACATGGTGTTTCCTGTTTCAGTGGCAGTGAGGATTAAATATGAAGATTATATATGGCCCATAGACGTAGAGTGCCCATGCCTTATCACAGATAAAAACATTTATTTGAAGAAAAGGTTGGGATATGAAATTATGTAAAGTATTCTAAAAAGTGAAAAACTGAGGAAGTCTCTTCTGGTGGTTAAGACACCTGTGTACCATGTTGGAGCGCTTGAATGCAATGCCTTTCTCTCTCTCTCTCTCTCTCCTTCTCTCTCTCTCCCCCTCTCCTCTCAAATGCCTAATAAAAATATTAAAAAGTATAAAAATCACCATTGATCTCACCCTTCCTTTTTTAACATTTATATTAAAAAGTAAAATTACCATTTTCCTGCTTGAATTTCAAACCCAGAGGCCATTACTGTTAACATTCTGTGAATAAAATTTAAGGCATTTTCTCCACTGGATTTCCCTACATGTATAGAGACATAGCCACATGTACATAATCACATCTCTATTTCTGTTTTAAAAATTATTAATGTAACATAAATTTCTCTGTAACATGCTTTGCTTACAGTAATTTTTCCCAATTTAAAATATAGTTTCTTATTCATTTTAATTGCTGCAGAGAATACCTTTGCACTGGGAAAATCACAAATTATAGTAATAGTCCTCTATTGATAACCACTTGGGTGACTTCCATTTTTTGTGTACATTTAATATTCTCAAACATGCAAAAAAGATGTCTAAAATACAAAATACAGATTTTAATAGAAAAAAGTTTTGAAAGGTCCAATAAAATGAAGCTATAGTATTTAATTTAGTGGTTTAGCTTTCATGTTTTCTACTTAGTAGTTATTTATATAAGTATGTTAGTCATTGTTTATATGCCTACAAATTAAGCTTTCTTTTTGGCCAAAGTGGTTAGTTTCTCAAATATTTGAAACAGAATCATAAACATTTAAAATGCTTCACTAAAATGCAGTGGAAGGAACAAGGGTTTTTGTTTGAGCCATACATGGCCATGAATCTCAGGTCCGTCACGTAGTGGCTGTGTGCAACTTCTTTGAGGATTTAAAGTGGGCATACTACGAATTCTGTTTCATAGTCATTGTGAAGATTAAATTAGAATGTTTGTAAGGCACTTAGACACATAACAGATATATATTCTATAATTCCTTGCCACTCTCAATGTTGTTCTGGGATGACTGATCACAATGGAAAGAGAGTGAGGACCAGAAATGAAATCATATTAAAGAAGTAATCATTGGGGCCTGTGCTGTGGTGCAGCGGGTAAAAGCCCTGGCCTGAAGTGCCAGCATCCTGTTATGAGCGCTAGTTCTAGTCCCCATTGCTCCTCTTTCTATCCAGCTCTCTGCTGTGGCCTGGGAAAGCAGTGGAAGATGGCCCAAGTCCTTGGACCCCTGCACCCACGTGGGAAACTCGGAGGAGGCTCCTGGCTTCAGATTGGTGCAGCTCTGCCGTTACGGCCATCTAGGGAGTGAACCAGTGGATGGAAGACCTCTCTCTCTCTCTCTCTCTCTCTCTCTCTCTGCCTCTCCTTTCTTTGTGCAACTCTGACTTTCAAGTAAAATAAATAAATCTTAATAAACAGAAGCTCTTTTTTTTAAACTTTTATTTAATGAATATAAATTTCCAAAGTACAGCTTATGGATTACAATGGCTTCCCCCCCATAACTTCCCTCCCACCCGCAACCCTCCCCTTTCCCTCTTTTATAAAGTATGTCAGTTCCATATTGTATCAATTAAACTACAGAAAATAAAAGCAAACAACCCAACTACATTCTAGCTCTTTCTGTGATATAGTATTAATTCATCTTTAAATTCATTCAAAAAGATTTTCTGATAAAATCATAATGGTTCAAACAGTGATTGCTCCAATTACCTCCCTGTACAGAGTAGAGTTACAAGGACCAGTGAAATAAAATTTTTGCAAATAAGGGCCGTACGGTAACAGCCTTTTGAAATGCTCTACAACATAGATGGAGACATGGGTGGAGGCCCAAGGTACCAGCTGGTAATCTGCTGGTAGGCTGGTAAAGCACCCTAGAGCTCACTGCTCCTGCCCAGTGGATCCTGCATTGCTTCAGTGCGTCTGCCATGAGAGAGACAGGCTTCCGAAGCAAGGTTAGTGGACTGACAGCTCCCTCCCACAGATTTCTATGTTGAACACAGAATGTCAGTTATGATTTGTATTTCATGAACAAGATCATTAATTGCAACGTGAAGCTACAGCCTGAACAAAATCTATGGGGGAACAGAGATATGGGCGGCAATTCTATCCAGCTCCTTTAGTGGGAACTGGCTTCTATTTTTATCAGATTTCCCTTGTGTTTTCAGATGTGGAGAAGCAGATTCAGATGTGGACACTACAAGCAAATACCGTGATGTCCCCACTCAGTCTCATTCTACATAGACAACACAGTAACCACCTCTCAGAGACTGACCACACTATTGCTGAATTTATTGGTGCATAAGGAATAAATAAGGAAATTTGCTGTAAACATGGAACTATGAGTTGCTACTCTAAAAAATATCTTTTTTTTCCTTACACAGGTCACTGATTCACATTGCTATATGAAGGGCTCTAGTGTTATATTAAAACTCTTCTCCATAACCAAGGAATAGGAGCTTATCACCCAGCTAGATTTTAATCAACTACCGTTGAGAGCCTGTCTCAGTGTTTGGGAAACTTTTAAAGCAAAGTCCTCACATCAGCTCTGTGTATGCTAAGTTTCTAGGACTAACTGGTAGGCTGGAGAGGAAAACAGCAATCCACTTACAGACTTTACCCATTTTGCTTTTTCTTTGAACATTGTACTGTTCATTAGCTACTCTACCATATCAAAATTATAAGACATTAATTGATAGTTATTTTTAGTAGGTATCCAAAGTACTTCTGGTATTAAATTCCCACATTTACAAAAATGAATAAAAAGTTACCATCTGCCATTGTATTAGACATGAGAAGAGGTGAAGATTATGAAAAAACACTACCAAAAGAACTTTCAAAACACATCAGTCTACTGTTCTCATTATGATATTATTCTTAATTACAAAAATATTTTGTTGAACTTCCTTAGATCATTCATTTAGCCAACTGTTTATATACATGTGTGTATGTGTATGTGGGTGTATGTGTATCCCCGATTGGGCTAAAAACTAGTAATTCAAGGATTAAGATATTTTCTGTCCTTTAGGAACTCACAGCCCAGGATAGGAACTGAGACCAAGAGCCCTACTGAGTTCCAAGCACGGGGCACCACGTATCATTTGTGAGATATGGTGGGTTTGTGCACTTTGTCTTTAAATGAGGACACTGAGGCTCAGAGACATGAAATAATTGACTCAAAGGCATTCAACTACCAAACAGAAAAAAAGAGGCAATCCAGATGCTGGCTCCAAAGCACAGGTGTTTCTCATTGTAAGCCACACTGCCCCTAGTGGGAGTGCCAGGAAGGCAATGGACAAAGAGCTCTTCAACACAATGAGTTTTTTTCTCCCTCAGTCTAAAATGGCATGGCCTGTTAATCAGAAGGAAAGTCAATATTGTGACTGCTTGTTTTCATATTTCTGCCTGACAATTCAGATAAAAGGATTTAATTCTGAGTATCTTTCAGAACACAAAGACTCAGTGCTCTGAAGCATTGATTCAGTAGCACTTCTAATTAAATGGTTTAATAGGAAATCTGTACCTAGCAAGATTTATGCAAAATTTGCATAGGCACTCAGTGCCCAACCCCCTTCTCTCAGTAGGTCACACATTTCCCCCACCAAGAGTGAAATGACAGATTTAACACCAGCACAGCATTCTGTCTGTATTGCAAGCATCCTAACTTCTTTCCCTCTAATCTCGCCCTTTCAAAGTCCATGCAATCAATCTATTTCACTTCTGCTTCTTCCACTTCTTTCTTCTTCCTTATTTCCTCATTTCCCTATACGTTCAACATCTCTTTCACCTGGTTAAAGAAAACTCAATCTATCAACATGCCAAAGTCTCTTCCATTCTAAAATAAATTTTAACAAAAGAAAAACATAAACAAAATCTTCCTGACTTTGCATCACTCTTTCTTTCTCATCTTTCCTATTTTCACAATTGCTTAAAAGTTATGTCTGCATTTACTGTGTTCAACTTTTCACTTTACATTCACTCCTTACTGATTGTTTTGGGCCTTCCAGCCCTTCAAAGTGGAACTTTATTTTTCTATCCATTTGCTCTTATTGCATAAGACAAAATGTTTTGGAAATTCTGAAGTCCATGATTCCAAACACACAAGACACCTCTTGATCCTAAATTTTACTAGCACTTTTAGTTGCTTGTGATACTGTTCTCTCTTGCATTCCATGATGTTCCCTCTTGTTCCTTTTTTTATTTAAGATTTATTTATTTATTTGAAAGGAAGAATTACAGAGAGAGAGAGAGAGATGTCTTTCATCTGCTGGTTCACTCTCTGGATGGCTGCAATGGCCAGAGCTACACATCCGAAGCCAGGAGCCAGGAGCTTCAGCCAGGTATCCCAGGTGGGTGTAGGGGCCCAAGGGCTTGGGCCATCTTCTACTGCTTTCCCAGGCCATAGTAGAGAGCTTGATGGCAATTGGAGTAGCCAGGACTCGAACTGGCACCCATATGGGATGCTGGCATTGCAGGTGGTGGCATTACCCACTATGCCACAGCACCAGCCTCAACTTGTTCCCTTTTCCCCCCGAAAAAACCATTTGTTTAATGTGTACAAATTTCATAAGTACAACTTTAGGAATATAGTGATTCTTCTCATAATATTCGCCCTCCCACCCAACCTCCTCCTCCCTCTCCCATCCCCAGTCCCATGCTCCACTAAGAGAATGTGTTCTTTTGGGGTGTCGTGTTGTCTTCCTTGTTCTTGTTTCTTGGATTGGTGCATCTTTTATTTGGCATTTGTAGGGATACTCGTTGGTTTCTTAGTCTTTTTGCTGTGGTGGCTTTTATCTTTGGACTATGTCTGAGTGGATTAGTGGAGTGTCTGCTTTCAGGGACCAACCAGAGGCATGTGGTGAGAGTGGCCAGGAAGCTCTGTTCAGTTCTCCAGCGTGAAGGGCATGTCTGAGATGACACGCCCACATTTGATGGGTAAATCTCTCTCTCTCTCTCTCTCTCTCTCTCTCTTTTTTTTTTTTTATCAGAAGGGAGGTTTCTCCTTGTCTGTTGGTGTACACTCAACTGAGCTCCTCTGCTTGAAAGAGACCAGTGCCTGAGCGCTAGCCCCAGTGAGTATATTATTCATCTGCTCTGCCACAAGAACCACACAAAGGATCTGTGCAGTTTTCAGTGTAAGCTCAGATTCCCTAGCAATGTCTCTTGCCAGGGAACCAGGGAGCCCTGACTGTGTGGCGCCTCCCACAGTGCCTGCCCAATGTCCCAGCCACACCCTGAGTCCTCCTATGCAGCCTCAGTGTTTCCACAGCTCTGGTACACAAGCCTCCCACAGCCACAAGCACCCAGCCCCCTGTCTGTTCTCCCCACCAGACTCTGAAGTCTCTGCTTGGCTGGTTGATGGGAGCAGACACAGATGTTGCAGCTATTACCTATATCCAAAATGGCACCTGTCTCTGCTAGCTTGTTACAAGAGGCCTTTGCAGGATGAACAGGGAGAGAGAAAATGTGTTCCCCTCTTTGTTTGTTTCTCCTCTAGTTTGGCAGGTACACTATCCCCCACAGGGCTCCAAGGTGGATTCCCTCTAGGTTCTTCCTGTAGCTTTTTCACCATTGGCTTAGGCTGCTGCAGTCTGGTTTCGCTTTGTTCTCCAGTGCTGGTATGGAGGCTCTTGGCTGGTGGGGGCCTAAGTTTCAGGTGTTTTCACCCTCCACATAGGTCCACTGTGTTCCTCGAATTTACATAGAGTTTCCTCTGCTGTTTTCTCCCTAACTCTTCCCTGAAATTGTACTCTTTCCACTTTTTTAAAAAATTATCTTCTCCTAGACTGGAGCAGCAAGGTCCCTCCCTACTCCACCATCTTAATCCATTCCCATGTCTGCATTTTAGTGGATTCCACTTGTTCCTTTTCTAAAAAAGATTTATTTTATTTATTTGAAAGGCAGAGCATGAGAGATAGAGACCAAGAAGAAGAGACCTTCCAGTCACTGGTTCACTCTCTAAATGGCTGTAATGGTTAAGACTGGGCTAGGCTGAAGCCAGGAGCCAGAAACACTACCTGAGTTTCCCAAATGGACACAGCAGTCCAAGTACTTGGGTCATCTTCCTCTGCTTTTCTGGATACCTTAGCAGGGAACTGGATCAGCTTCTGAGCAGCCAGGACTTGAACTAGCACTCTGATATGGGATCCAGCATTGCAGGAGGTAGATTAACCCACTGTGCCTCAATACAGATCCACTCTCCACCTTTTCTTACTGGACCTTTTATTTCTTCATCTACTTTTGGACATGCTTCTACATTCTGCCCCATTTATATATGTATTTTCCATAGTTCTGTCTTCCATGTACACACTTGGCGCTAGTTCCAAAGATATGAACTATCATTTATAAGCTGATGGCACTCTAGTATTTATTTTCAGCTTTCACGTTTTCCCAAAGCTTCAGAATCATTTATTTAATTGCCAATTATAATTACAGTCTTGATATCTCACAGGCATATCAAATTCTCTATACCATAAATTGAGTTTAGTGTCATTTCTCTAATGGTATTCTCCTCCTTTCCAGACAACTTAAACATTGGTGCACTTGACATTTAAAACTAATGACTATCCTAATCCCCTTCCTCTCTACCATTTATCCATTCCCTCTTCCTACAGACACACTTTAAGAAGGTTCTCAAATCCTGTTTACCTTAGCTCTTAAGTGTCTCCCATGTCCGTCTCTTGTCACCTCTGCTTCCTCTCCCTATCATCATCACTTTCCTGCACTATTGCAGGAGTCTTGCAAGAGCCTCCATTGTTTGTCTGGCTTTCCTTGCTCTCTGCCATGACATCAGGGTGGTTTATCCAAAATACAAAACCGTGTCTCAGTCCTGCTAAAATCTCTGTGTCTCACGAGTTCATACAGGATAAAGTCCAAACTCTTTACTGTGGCATGGGAAACTCTCTGACTTGCTCCTGCATCCCCCATAGCCTCTACCTTGCCTGGTTATGCTTTATGCTTCAGTGGCTATAAATTGCTTAAATTTCTTGTTCATGCTGTACTGTCATGTATATTTCTACACTCTTCTGCTTGGAATACTTATTGCCATTTTCTGTGCCTAGATAAGTCATACTCAGTATTCCAGATACAGATTCTGCATGACTCCTTCCAAACACTGCCTTTCCTCCCTGAATCTGACCTGAGTGTTGATACTCTGTGCTTCTGCAACTTCCTGTATCAGGGTATCAATCACATTATTTTGAAATTTCTGTTTATATGCTGTCTTCCCATCTAAACTAAAAGATATTGAGGATAATGACATTCTTCATTAATTGTTTATCTCCACAGCCTGCCACTAGGCCTTATCTATCATAAATACACAGTGAATTTTTACAGAAATGTCTATTATAGCTTTGATCCTTAGAAACACGTTCTTCTGTGTGTGTATTTTTTAAAGATTTATTTATTTATTTGAAAGTCAGAGTTATATATAGGGAGAGACCAAAAAAGAGATCTTCCATCTGTTGGTTCAATTTCCAAGAGGCTGCAATGGCCAGGACCAAAGCCAGGATCCAGAAGCTTCTTCCATGTCTCCCACATTGGTGGCAGAGGCCTAACTACTTGGGCCTTTCTTCCACTGTTTTTCCTAGGCCATTAGCAGGGAGCTGGATAGGAAATGGAGCAGCTGGGACATGAACCGGTACACATATGGGATGCCAGCATTGCAGGTGGCAGCTTTTCCCACTGTGCCACAATGCCGTCCCCTTCTGTGTGCTTGTTGTTTTAAGAGTCTAGTTCTACTGTATAGCTAAACCAGATGGGCGATTCACAACATTCCCAAATCAGCATAGTATTCCTTTATTACTTCTGCAGTAATCAAGCCAGTCATAATTGGTTTCTGTGTTTCCTGTTGGCAAGCTCTATTGTCTCTCCTCCTAGGATTATTTTAAAATGCCTCCAAAAATGCCTAATACATTATTTCCAAGGTAAAACAAACAAACAAACAAAAACCTATGGATCATTATTATTAATGCCTGAGGGAAAACAAAGAACTTTATAGTGAGTAATAGGCTAAAATATTATGGAAATAATTTTCTAATATTTAATACTGCCCTTTTCCTTTATCATTAAATAGCAGTTTAAGAATCTGTAAATCAGGATGGCAGCTCCTTCTCTATTAAGGTTTCAACATTTTTCAAAATCTATAAAACTTCCCCGAATTAAAGTGTTAGTATTAGCTTATATAGCAGTGATTAGCACTGTAAAAATAGTAAAAAATCACATTTGTATTAAGAATTTAGTTTTCTAAATAGTTTATTCATACAATATGCTAATATTAAATAAGCCTTTAAGAGAAATATCAATGCACCTATTTTATAGCTGTAAAGATGGGACTCCATTGAGAAGATTGCACTAATGAGTTCTATTCACTCCATTCAGTCATGCTTTTACACACTGTTTTTTGCCAGTACAGCCTCTGAAAAAGGAGACAGATGAATTACCCTCCAGGAAAGAAGAGGCTGTGATCTTGAGCAGAGCCATGGCAAACAAGGATAAGCAAAGGGAGCGTACATCCCTCTTGGCCCTGAGTGATTCCTGGGATGCGAAGGAGATACTGTGCAGAGGTAGAGACATGAGGTGGTCATGATCTCCTTCATTCTGAGCTAAAATCCGAAAGGAAACACACCAGAGTCAAAAGCAAACAGGCTTTTGCTTCATTGGCTATCTGGGGCTCTGAGAGAGACATATCTGTAAGAATGTTTGTTTTCCTGGTGAGAAGCTACAGAAAAGATGACCAGATACAACTGGCACTGTGGCTTAATGGGATGATCCGCTGCCTGCAATGCCAGCATCCTATATTGGCACTGGTTTGAGTCCCAGCTGCCCACTTCTGATCCAGCTCCCTGCTAATGTGCCTGGGAAAGCAGTGGACGATGACCCAAGTGCTTGGGCCCCTGAACCCATGTGGGAGACTTCTAAAAAGCTTCTTAATCCTAGCTTTGGATCTGCCCAGCTCTGGCCATTGTGGCCATTTGAGGGAGTAAATCAGTGGATAGGAGAGCTCTCTCTAAATCTCCCTCTCTCTCTATGTAGCTCTGCTTTAAAATAAATAAAAGAAATCTCAAAAAAGGAAAAAAAGACTGCTTTGCCATAATTGTGAGGGGTCTGCATTTTCAGCAAGGAAAAAGCAGGACTTGGTAAACAAAGAGGACTTTCAGAAGCAGGAGAAAAATGATCTTCGACTCACAGGCCATGGACTTCAACGGCTGACACTTGCTGAGCAAGTGGTAGTCAAGTATGCAAGCAACAGCTCTGGGAAGAACCTATAAGACACAGGGCAGGGACTAGCACTGTGGTGTAGCTGGTAAAGCCACCGCATGCAGTGCCAGCATCTCATATGGGTGCCAGTTTGAGTCCCAGCTGCTCCACATCTGATCCAGCTCCTTGCTATGGTCTGGGAGGGCAGTGGAATATGGTCCAAGTCCTTGGGCCACAGTACATATGTGAGAAACCTGAAAGAAGCTCCTGGTTTCTGGCTTCGAATCACCACAGCTCCGGCCATTACAGCCAACTGGGGAGTGAACCAGCAGATGGAAGACTCTCTCTCTCTCTCTCTCTCCCTCTCTCTCCCTCTCTCTCTCTCTCTCTGCCTCTCCTTCTCTCTCTCTCTGTGTAACTCTGACTTTCACATAAATAAATAAATTTTTCAAAAAAAAAAAAAAAAAAGACACAGAGCAAAGCCAGATCCTGAGACCATATGGGAGAAACCTCTCTACCCCTTTGTAAGTCCACATATCCTTTTCCTTTCTAATGCTCAGATGCCACCTTAGAGAAGGGCAGGGGAGGCAGAGGGGAACCTGAGACAGGACAGTTATTTAAAAGAAAAGGTCCATTGAATTTCCAGACTTAGGTCTGACATAGAGAGAGCTGGGGAGTTGTCAGACTCATCCTATGACAACAGCAAAGCTGAACAATCTGAAAATTAATGACTTTTCTTGGATCCACTAGAGTGCTGAAGTCCCAGGGCCAACAGCCATCCTGAAATCTGGAGAGGTAAATACAGAGAAACACAGTCAAAACCTGCCTCTCTGGCACAGAAGCTGATGGAGCCATAACCCAACGGGGATTCCTTAAGAAATTTTTGGAAGCTGATCATGGGTTAGCTTGAAAGAAACTCCTGGGAAGTCTTAGTCTTGAAGTCACCCACATTTTCATGGGTTTTCTATCAAGGAACCAGATTCTTATGGTGAATAGTTAAGGAAAATTGATTTTTTTTGTATCTCTAGGAGGAGAAGAAAGTAGTCATTTTGAACTACTCCCTGCAAGTTCTCCATAATAAAGACCTTCTCTGCAAGGGGAGCAAAAATCTTTACTAGAGCCTTATCTCACCTAGACAGCAGAAGGGCAATTACCCAGCTGACACCTGTCTCAGTCCTAAGGAGAGGGGAAGAAAACAATGGGAGAAGCACTTGAGAAAGTTACAGCCCAGGGACTCAGGCCTACTGTTGGCATGAGATTTAATTTAAAGATTATAACCGGTTTCTCCTCCAGGACTTCTTACCACCAGATTAACAGTGCTCTAGTACAGTAACAATCGATTAAAGTAAAAGCACAGACTTTCTTTAAGAATAAATTCTTAGGGGAACCCAAAGATAATAGCCGAGAAGAAAACAAGGACATGAGGGAAATTCTGAGCCTCTAACACCTGAGACTTTAGAAAAAAATCAAACTCAGTCCAATTCTTAGCCAGATGAATACAAAACCTCACATCTGACGCCTGTTTAACTTTGGTTCCTACAACTTGGATCAACAATTTGTAATCTGCTAAAGAATAAAGGCAAAGCCCCGGATGATTTCATTAGCTAATTTTACCAATCACATAAAGAAAAAAATACTTCACATTCTCTACAATATCTTCCATAAAATAAAAGCAGAGGAATATTTTCCTAATCATTCTGTGAAGTCAGCATTATCACAATACCAAAACCAGATAAGAACATTCTGAGGAAAAACCCTGCAGACCAATATCTGTCATGAACATAGATGCAAATTTTCTACTAAAAAAAGTTAGCAAATTTAACCTAACAGTATATAAAAAGATCTATATGTAGTTTTCAAGTGGGACTTATTCCAGGTATACAGAGCTAGTTCACCATTCAAGAACAAATTAATGCAGTGCATCACATCAGCAGGCTAAAAGAATAAAGACATATGATCACATCACTAATTAAGGAAAGACATTTGACAAAAACCAAGCATCCATTAATAACGAGAATTCTCAACAAATTGTGAATGGAGGAGAACTTCTTCAACTGACTCGAAATCTACAAAATCTGGACAATTAACATCATATTTAGTGTTGAGATGGATTTGTTCTGAGAGGAGGAGTGTGGTGGGGGCAAGAGGCACAGAGTCACCACACAGACCCTGGAGTCAGGTGAAAGCGGGCCAGAGGCGAGCAGCCTGCAGACTTGTTTATTTCACTTGATACAACAGCTTATATAGCCAAGGCAGCCAATCTGGTCAAGGGGCGGTCTATGCCCTAACCAATCACAGCCTGTTGCCAGTCAGTATCCGAAGCCATCCAATCACAGCCTGTTGCCAGGCAGGCTCTGTTGCCAGGGGGTTTCCCAGGGGGGTTCCAAGCCACTCCTGAGTAACTGACGCTGGCTTGCTGCGGCCATCTTGGCATGGCCTTCTCATTCCGCCACATTTCTCATTCCACCACAATTTAGCATACAAGTTTACTGTACAAAGCTAACTGCTTTCCTATATATCATCAACAAACAGTTGGAATTTAGAATTAAACACAACATAATTAACAATAGATATAAAAGTAGGGAGAGACTATTTATCCTAGCAGTTAAAATGGCAGTTAATATTACCCGTATCTGGGGCCAGTGTGACCCAACATTCTGTATCTGAACATTGGTTTGGGTCCCGATTGATCTGCTTCCATTTAGTTCAATCAGTGCTGCATTCGGATTGCTGAACAAGCTGAATGTGCCTGGGAAAGCAGTAGATGATATCCCCAGTGGTTGGTTCCCTGCCACCCACGTGGGAGAACTTGATGGAATCCTGGGCTCCTGGCTTTGTCCTGGACTAGCTCGGATGTTGTGCTCATTTGGGAAGTGAACTAATAGATGGATGGTCTCTCTCTCTCTCTCTTTCAAATAATAAAGAAAAATTTAAAATCCCGTATCTCACAGCAGAGTGCCTTGGTTCAATGCCTCATTCCAGCTCCAGCTCCTGACTCCAGTTTCCTGCTAATGCAGGTCCAGAATGGCAATGTTGATGCATCATGTAATTGAGTTCCTGATGTCACCCATGTGGGAGATCACGGTGGCATCCCAGTCCCCAACTTCAGCCCTAGCCTAACTCCAGCCAGTTCATCCATTCAAGAAATTAACTAGTATATGGGAATTCTCTTTCTGTCTCTGTCTCTTTGTCTCTCAGATAAATTAATATTTTACTTCTTTAAAAAATAAAGTATAAAATACTTAGTTACACATGTAACAAAATATGAACAAGATCTATATGTATATAGAAAACTATAAAACTCTGACAAAAAACAAAGATCTAAATAAATGAAGAGAGAAAAATGTTCATGGATTAGAAGGTCCAATATTTTGTCACTTGTTCACTTCATCCATAAATTTAATGAAAGCCAAATCAAGCTCCCAGCATATTATTTTGTCCAAAGTGACAAACTAGTTCTGAAGTTTACAAGAAAAGTCAAAAGAGCCACACACTGAGGAAGAGGAGCAAAAGCACAAGACTGCCACTACCTGGCTCTTACGACTATCTGCAAAATTAAAGTAATTAAGACAGTGTGATATTGGCAAAATAAGAGACACATTGATTCATGGGAAAAAATAAAGAACCTAGAAATGGGTCTATACAAACATACTCAACTGATCTTTGACAAAAGAACAAAGGAATGCAATGGAGAAAAATCAATCCTTTCAGCAAAAGGTGCTAGAATAACTAAATGTCAGGTAAAATATTTTAGTAGATACAGACCACAACCATCATGAAAATTAATTAAAAATCAATCAAATACCTAAACTTAAAAAGTCATACTCTAGAATGTCTAGAAGAAACATTGAAAAAAATATTTGTGTCTAGTTTGCAGAGGAATTTTCAGATATAACACCAAGAGCATAATCCATGTAAGAAAAAGATTACATTAAAATAAAACAATTCTACTCCTCAAACACTAGATGAAAATTAAAATCTAAGCTACAATTTTTGAGAAACTATTTGCAAAACACAAATTTAGTAAAGTATATAAACTCAAACTATATAAACAACTCTTAAATAAAGTCTTAACAACAAACAACTCAACAAAGAAGTGGACAACAAATCTGAACAGAAGACTCACCGAGGAACACACACAGATATTAAGTAAGCATGGGAACATATGCTCAACATCAAATGACATTGGGGAATTGAAAATTAAAATAAATAGCCTTACATACGTATTTGAGTGGCTAAAAAACAATCTTGATTTTGAGTGAGTTCAAAAATCTGACAATGCCAAATGCTGAGAAGATTGCAGAACATGAATTCACATTCAATGCAGGTGATAATGCAAAATGTCAACACAGCCATTTCGCAAGTCAATTTGGCAATTTTTTATAAGCCCACTGTCTTAACACATAATCCAGCAGTCATGCTCCCACGTGCTTACCTAATTGACTTTAAAGTTTAGGTCCACGTAAAATCCTTCACAGAAAAGATTATAACAGCTTTAGTCATAATCACCATACTTTGAATCAAACAAGATGTTTTCATAGGTGAATGGATATACTAACTATAGTACATACCATGTAATATTGCATGATAAAGAGAAATAAGCTATAAAGCCAAGAAAAAGCATTTATGAGCAAGTTTATTAATAAGCGAAGGAAGACATCCTGAAAAGAATATACTCTGTAAAATTCCAATCATATGGTGTTTTAGAAAAGACAGAACTATGGAGACAATAAATACACCAGTGCCCTCCAAAGGTTTAGCAGGATAAGAAAGTGGGGAATAGGTAAATTGTGGTATATATTTAGGATATTAATCTTCATGATACTATAATGCTAGATACATGGCATTATACATTTGTTAAAATTCAGAACTTTACAGCACAAAGAGTGACATTAATGTTAGAAAATTACAGAAACCATCATTTAAGCAGCCAGGGCATTTCAGAATGGAATATGTACTGTATCAAGAAAAGCTGACTACCGATAGATGTATGAAACAACCTCATAGATGGGGGTTGTAGAAAAACTGCTAATTTTGGGAATGTGTAGTTTGTTAGACAAAAGGCAAGTGGAATTCCACATAATTGTGAGACTACAGCTGATAAAATGTTGTAACATTATAAAAATGAGTTGACACTTCTGATACTGCTGTATGACAGTTCTTGAAAGTTAATGGAAAATGTAATTTAAAGATGTCTATTTTAGTAAAAAGAAATTTTGAAATCCATGCACAGGTTTTTCATAATACACACTTTCCAAGAACTTTCTGAAGACCCCTCTTAAATACAGACTAGACTCAAACAATTAAGTAAATGGATGACAGATGGTAGGAGCCAGTCTTCTCACTGTGGATTAAGAATTATATATACATAAGTAAGAGAGAGTGATATGATCCTTATAGGAATTAAATCAAATTGGAGACAGTATGAACATAACAGTATGCTTAATTTTCTATAGCTATAGATGCTTACATATAGAAATATTTCTATGTAGGAATATTTATATTAATTATTATACCTGTACATACATTCTTGCTCTCTCAGCTGAATAAACCTAGAACCCAAAAGCATCTAGTGTCTAGATCTTGGTTCATTTTATTATCTACCAAAAAAGGAATCAAAACTCCTTGGAGAAATAACTGATTTTAGGGCTGGGGCAGTGAATAATCAACAAGTGCATCAAGAATTGCATATTGCCAGAATGCCAGAATAAAGGACTGCTAAAATGAAATGAAACCTACATCAGTATAGCTGAGTGGAGGAATACAGAGCCTACTAAAGGAGGAATAATTTGAGCAAAAAGTATTATTTTTAATTATAAAAGATAAATAGCTTTGAGTTCATACTGATATATAAATGATCGAGAAAGGAGGATAAAAAAGTTTCATTGAAATAGTTCATGTAGATGTCCTGTCCTCAAGGAAAGTATAATGAACTAAATGGTGGCTTGGAACCTATTTATGTGACCTAACTTTGAAAAATAACAAAGTGTCTTTGTAGATGTAGTGATGCTAAGGATCTTACACTGAGATCATTCTGGATTTTAGGTGGACCCTGTACCCAATAAAAAGTGTTCTGTTAATAATTAAAAAAATATGCACTATGAGAAACAGTGACTTGATCAGCTCTTGTCCTGACGGTTGATGTACAATGTAATAATTTATCCATTTTAGTATTTTTTTGTTCTAGTACCATTGGTTGAACTCTGTAATTAACACACAATTATTCTTAGGTGTTTATATTTTAACTGAAAAGTGATCCCTGTTAGGAATTTGGAAAACATTATGCTGAGTGAAATAAGCCAATCCCAAAGGGACAAATACCACTTGTTCTCCTTGATAGGTGACAACTAACTGAGCACCAAAAAGGAAACCTGTTAAAGTGAAATGTACAGTATGAGAAACGGTGACTTGATCAGCCCTCACCCTGACTATTGATGAGCAACTTGATATGTTATCCCTCTTAGTATCTTTTTTGTTTGTTCTACTTAATACTTTTGGTTGAATACTGTAGTCAATACACAATTCTTCTTAAGTGCTGAAACTTAACTGAAAAGTGATCACTGTTAAATATAAGAGTGGGAATAAGAGAGGGAAGAGATGTGCCATTCGGGACATGCTCAAGCTGACTTACCTCAAACGGTAGAGTTAGAAACATACCAGGGGATTCGAATTCAATCCCATTGAGGTGGCATGTACCAATGCCATCTCACTAGTCCCAGTGATCAATTTCTGTTCACAATTGATCGTAATGATAGGACTAAGAACCAAAGGGATCACAGAAACAAGAATAGTGTCTGCAAATACTAGCTGATAGAATCAAAAAGGGAGAGAAAGATCCAACATGGGAAGTGAGATACACAGCACTCTGGCCTCAGAATCAGCCCTTAAGGCATGCGGATCCGGCTGAAATGCCCATGAGAGTATTTCAGGCTTGGAAAGCCAAGACACTCTGGGGAAAAAAAAAAAAAAAACCCTAAATGAAAGATCTCCACGAGTGAGATCCCAGTGGAAAGAATGGGTCATCAAAGAAGGAGGTACCTTTCTCTGAAGGGAGGAGAGAACTTCCACTTTGACCATGGCCTTATCTAAATATGATCAGAGTCGGTGAACTCAGGGGGCTTCCATAGCCTTGGCAGCTCATGACAAGAGCCTAGGGTGATTACTGATGCCATAAACAAGAGTGTCAATTTGTTAAGTCAACAACAGGAGTCACTGTGCACTTACTCCTCATGTAGGATCTTTGTCCTTAGTGTACTGTACATTGAGACTTAATGCTATAACGAGTACTCAAACAGTATATTTCACTTTATGTTTCTGTGTGGGAGCAAACTGTTGAAATATTTAGTTAATGTATGCTAAACTGATCTTCTGTATATAAAGAGAATCGAAAATGAATCTTGATGTGAGTGGAAGAGAGAGGGAGTGGGAAAGGGTGGGTTGTGGGTGGGAGGGATGTTATGGGGGGGAAGCCATTGTAATCCATAAGCTGTACTTTGGAAATTTATATTCATTAAATAAAAGTTTTAAAAAAAAAATATATATATATGCAGGGAGGAAACTCTGTAAAGAAAATGATATATTTGAGTTATGCTGTCATAAAGCAAGGAATACCTGGAGCTACTAGAAGCCAGAAAAAATAAAAAATAATTCTACCCCTACTATGGTTTGGATATGTCTGAGTGTGTCCCCCAAAGGTTCGCCTATGTACTTTGTCCCCAGTGTGGGGTTGTGGGAGACACATGGATAAGGGCCTAGTGGGAGGTAACATTAAATCATTAACACAGTTGCCCCTTAAGGTGGTTAAAGTAGCTCTCATGAGACCCTTGAGCCTTTGCCAAAGTGAGAGTCCAACCTCTGAATTTCCCTCTGGCTCCCTGTTTTGAAAAGTGGGCTCTTCCTCCCATGTACTCTTTTACTACTGTGACATCTACTGTTAGACCGCACCAGAGGTGGAATTAATGGAACTGCTTGATCTTCAACTTTCAGTGTCCAAAACTGTGGGCTAAATAATCCTCTTTACAAAGTTATCCTGCCTCAGGTATTTTGTTATAGTAATGAAAATGGACTAACACACTGCCAAAAGCCTCCCAAAGGAGCATGACCCTACTGACACTTCAATTTCAGAGGCTTGGCCCCCATAACTCTGAAAGAACAAATTTCCTTTTTGTAAGCCACCTATCTGTGGAAATTTGTTATAGTAGTCCAAGGAAGCCCAATAAAGAAGGGGTTATAAATCCCTATTCCTTTGGTGTGGAATTGCTTTAATTATACTCTTTTCAAGGAGTACGGGATAGAAAAGGGGGGAGATAGAAAAAATTTACAGTAGAGAAATTTGATAAGTGCTACCTTAGCCAGGTGGTCAAGGTCACATCAACAGTGATAAATCATGGTGACATGATGAGAATAACACATTACCTCTCTTCTTCCCTCACAAAACTTCATATCCCCAGTCTAATCATAAAAAGACATCAAATTCCAAAAGAAGAGAATTCTATAAAATACCTTACTAGTATTCCTCAAAAGTGACTCAGTCATCAAAACCTAGAAAAGTTGGGAAAATCTCACAGCCAACAGGAGCCTAAGAAGATGTAATTACTAAAAGCAATGTGACATGCTAGAAGGGATCCTGGAAGAGAAAAAGATATCAGTTGAAACAATTAAATGTGTGTAAACTAGGGACTTCAGTACTGTTTCATTAATTATAATAAATGTAGCACACTAACATAAACATTAATAATGGAAAAAAATGGTGCAAAGAGTATGACAACTCTTTGCACTATTTCTTCAATTTCTTAAATCTAAAAGTTTTCTCATACACAAAATCTATTATAAAAATGAAGATGTTAATTAAAAGTGATTGAATCAGATGGAGATTAACAAATTTGGCTGCATTTAATTTTAGGATTCTCCTTATGCTGGCTTTCTTCAGTTAGAACATAAACGTAACACATTCTGTCTATACTCCCAAGTATAGTATGTGTAGATTAGACAAAGAAAATTAAGAACCACATTGCTATACTGGTAGAACACAAACCTCAAATGTGACTGTAAAGTCCAGATTCTTTTCACTTTACCCTTATAAAAACACTATAGGAAATTAACCAAAAATGTAACACATTTCTCTTTCAAACAAGCAGCATTGTACTTATGACAAATCCACTTGAAAATGCAAAATAATAAATTTCAAATAGTCTGAGTAAGCCAGGTGGAATATACAAGTATATGATACTGAAACAGAGAGAGCTACAATATAGACAGAGAACATACAAGAGATCCAATAAAGAAAATGAGTCAATTTTATTTCTGCAATGGCTCAAAGCTTCATACTGAGGAATGAAATGAGAACAAAGTAAATTCAATTATTCATATCAAAGAATATTCACTGCTGCATTTTTTATAAGCTTTGTCCAAGGTGTTTGGTTGATGTGACTCAAAAGTTTAAAGGCCTCACCTGTAATGTACTTTGTCATGGTTTATCACTATTTTATAATCCAGGACCTAAGAAAAATGCCATTATTTCACTTTACAACAGTTAAGTTTTAACATTGCAGCAGTTAATTATCCAATATCCGAAGTACTTTGTAAAAATTCTAAGTATTTACTTCTAGAGCATTCATGGAAAAAGCAGAGAAGACAAATATAAAATTGAATTGTCTATCAGTAAAATATTCATTTTATTGATTTTACTAATTAAACAAATTAGCCAACACTTTGTTTTGGAATTAGCTGTCAAAATTCAAATGTTATCTGAAGGACATTAAGAATACCACAATTGAAGTGAACAATTGTCCTGGAAGTTAGGATGCATGTGTCTCACAGTGGAGTACCTGCATTCAACACCTGACTCCAGCTCTGGTTCCTAACTTCAGATTCTGGGTAATGCAGACCCCCAGGAAACTGCAGTGATGGCTCAAGTTACTAAATTCCTTCCACCTACATGTGAGACCAGCATTGAGCTCCTGTCTCCTGGCTTCCACCCCAGGTCAAGCAGGCCATTGTAGGCATTTGGGGAGTATACCATGGATTGTATCTCTCTCTCTTTACCTGTCTCTCTCTCTCTCTCTCTCTCTCCCCCAACTTCTCCATCTTAAATAGTTTTTTTAAAAAAGAATAAAATAGTATTAGCACTATGAATAAAATGTAATCAAGTTAACTCCATATTAAATGTGTAGCATTTGTTTTCTTATGCATGGGGACAAATATACTACACGATATTTAGAATAACATACTTTTTCAATGATATAAATTTCCTTTCAAAAACTATACACTTCTGATGTCTACAAAAAATAAACAATTACATAACTGTGGTTGATTCAGCATAAGGGCTGATAACAAGATGGAAAACAAATTAAAGCTAAAAGCCTTCACTTTTAAGCAGCAGGACACATTTTCTTTTCAAGTGAAATGCTCTTGAGTGAAAGAGCTAATAGCAAATAATTATTAAGTGCATTAAAATTCATGTTATGGATTTTAATTTATCAAAAACTTGCTTTTATCCCCCTACTCAAATAGCTTATGTGGAGAACAGTCAAATAAATTGAAAAGGTAATGGAAAAACAGAAATGCTGGAGGTGACACTAAATTAAAAGGGCAAGTGAAACAAGAAATACCATTTGCCTATGTGCAAAACTGAACTGAGCTCATTTTATGTGTTTATAAAGTCTTAGTCAATATATTTTCCCTAAAAATTGAACAAATCTTTTTCATCTATGTGAAATCATCTGTCATGGGGTATTCTTGTTATGGTTTTCACTGTGCTCAATTCTCTAAGCATTATTAAGCTCTTAGGGATTATTAGAGTTATTCTACAAATCAGGACTTAGTATAGTAGATGACAATCACATACTCCAAATCTCTAGACAATAGTTTATCAGCATCAAGTATATTGCCAATTACATATGTAGATTCCTGAGATATCAATTCTGATGGTATAAATCCAGAACATCAACTTTCAACAAGTTTCCAAGATAACTGGATACTAATATTTGGGGCTCTTTGTTCTAGGCTAATATGATTAGTGATAATATAAAATATGAACTATGGAATAGCAATATAGATAAATCTCAAATGAATTTTAGTGCTATCTGGGTGTAGTTGTGTTTTAAAATAGTCTTTTTCTTGTTTTATTTCTTTCTTAAGAAAAAGTGAAAAAAATCACTTATGTTTGAGATGAGAAAAATAGAAGAGGACAATATCAATGTTTTATAGCTGATTAGTGTACTTTTATTCTTATCCTAAGTCATTCTCTAAACTTTGTATTTAATAATGATAATTCTAAAAAAAAAAGGAAGCAGGGTCAGAGGAGAGAAAAATGAATGGAGAGAGCTGTTGCATAAGGTGGTTAGGAAGTAATTAATCTTGTAAATTCATAAATACTTTCATTGACCTTAATGTACTTCCTATCTTGTTTATTCAACATTAGTATTATTGTTAAAACATTAACAACTTAAATGTGTATCAATTATTACTGTTCTGAAGCTGCAAAAGACTTTGAATAATCAATTTTAAAACAGTTCAGAAACATAATTTAAATAAACATGTACCAAGCCATTTTACGCACTCTTACTTTTAACACCACATAAATCATTTATGTTTCCAAATTGGTTGACCAAGGCCAATTAAGTTTATCCCCTAAATTTTATGAGAAGGTAATTCTCCAAGGAAGAGAAATAATAATAATCAGAATATGTCACTGATATCCATTTGTCTTTGGTTACAGCTTTCCAAAGTCAAATCATACAGAAACAAACCAAGCCAAAAGATAACATAAAGCCACACAAGCTCTGAGATTTTAAAAAGTACAATTAATAAACAAAATAAATAAGCAAAAACAACAGACTGTTCCAAAACAAACGATCTAGGCAGAAGTGAAAGGTTCCAACTTTCTTTTGCATCACCCTCCCAATGCCCCAAACCCACCTACTTCCTTTGAATTAATAACTCACAAGGTACCAGCCTGAGCATGATTTTCACAATTACTGAAGAATTTTCAGTCTGTCCTATTCAGAGCAACCATTATAGGTCACTGTGGCTCAATCAGAATTTGAAATTTGTCACTATTCCATACAAGTGCTATTTTATTCATTTTCCTGTAGCTTCTAAATTACTTTTTGACATTGCCCTTTCAAAAATTTTATTCAGTGTTGGCTTTGACTTTGTGAGTTGGCATTTCAGTCAAAAGATGTTTCCATTTTACATTTGTTCAACCTGGTTGTTCTTTGGGCCCCAAATTGCCTTGCTTCATGTTGAAGAATCTCAGCTTCCACCCTCTCTTGCATTAGTATCTTATCGACCCTCACAGCTCTGAAGATATTATATTTCCAGGTTTTTTTTCTTCCTTTCTACCAAAGGCATTCAAGAAGGAACAACTACTCCAGTGTTTGTTATATTTTATCTCTATTTCAGAGCTAATATTACATAATCTTTAAAATTATATTTACTTTCTTATAACTTCACTGTAACAATTAAGAAATAGAGGCATGGAGGTAGTGTCATTTCTCCCTTTTGTCCCACCTGTATAATGTAACCAATAATAAAATTTGGGTGTGAATCTTGGCATCCTTATCGCAAGGCTTTTGAAAACCTATGTGAACACTGACATATTAGACATTTACTCTTATCTTTTGGTTTCTAAGATGTGCTTTGCTTTTTAAAACTTCTTTGCACCGAAATTAGTATTTGTTCCCTTATGTTTTCTTCATGCTTTTACATATATTCCCTTAAGTTATACTCTGGGGACTTTGAGTCAGCTATTAGAAGACCTACCAGTCCCTTTTTGTCTAGCAACGTTCTTGTTCAACTGCAGCTGGCTGCCCTTTCTTGATAGTTCTGAGGGATGTCCCAGTGTAATTTGGCTTCCTCCTCGGGTTTCTCTTCTTTGAGAGTTGAAGGTGACTGGACCCAATTCAGCAAGCAGGTGTTTATGTTAAAGACTGCTGCTGTATGACAAGTGTATCTTGCATGGGACTCATGGAATATTCGCTTTTAAGAACGATTCTAATGAAGCAAGAGTTTCTAGAATTTGTAGAACCAATAGAATGTGTTGGTAGTTACTCATGTGGACTCAAATCATCTTTAGAGCTGTCCTTATGAAAAGATTGTTTTATGACATGATATGCTTTAACTAGCCATTTCTAGATGTAGAAAATCATGACTTACTCAGAGTAGGCAGATTTTACCACTATATGTGTTGTTCATCAGTAACCTCACCAGTGGATTGAACAATGCATGTAAAACAGACTGAGCAGCCACTGGGTGGCAGCAGAAATTTGATAGATAACACTTTACAAATATGTTTTCTTATTATTTTTTCTATATTTTATTCTTTAGCACACTAAAAACATTATTTTCAGCAAAATATCATTTGACATGTAATATTCACCTAAGTTATCTCTCCAAATGTAAACTAGCATATTCAACAATGAAAAAATAAACCAAACAAAAAAAAACCTACTACCCAATATCCTATAAACACATTTTTGATGCTACTCAGGACAACTCCGCAGATTGACATAGGGCGTTTGACTAATAATTAAGTTTCCATTGCTTTTTTTTTTTTTTTTTTTTGACAGGCAGAGTGGACAGTGAGAGAGAGAGAGACAGAGAGAAAGGTCTTCCTTTGCCTTGGTTCACCCTCCAATGGCTGCCGCGGCCGGCACGCTGCAGCCGCCGCACCGCGCTGATCTGAAGGCAGGAGCCAGGTGCTTCTCCTGGTCTCCCATGGGGTGCAGGGCACAAGCACTTGGGCCATCCTCCACTGCACTCCCTGGCCACAGCAGAGAGCTGGCCTGGAAGAGGGGCAACTGGGACAGAATCCGGTGCCCCGACCGGGACTAGAACCCGGTGTGCCGGCGTCACAAGTCAGAGGATTAGCCTATTGAGCCACAGCACCAGCCATTCCATTGCTCTTAATAGCTCTATAAATCTTCTAACAGAAGTCATTCATATTCAGAAGAAATTTTGAATTTAGAAAAGACAAAGAATAAAACTATATGAAATCTCCAGTCCTAGAGCAACGATTGTCACTAATATAATGTCTTTTTTTGATATTTAAGGCTTTTTCAATAATAATGAGGTAAATTTTTATAATACAATTTAAATTTCTGTTTCACAGACTGCTAAGACTGTGAAAAATGGAAGTGAAAGATAAAGTTTATTTTGATTTAAAAATATTGAAACCCATGAATTTTTTTTCATAATACATATTTTCCATGAACTTTTTGAAGAGCCTTCATGTATATGATTTCAAAATATTTTGCACCAAAATACTTACCTTCCAATTTTCATTTTCCAAAAACTTTTTGAAGTCCTTTTATATGACATTATAGCCCATGTAATTAAATATTCTTCCCCAAATTATGTTTAGTAATTGCATAATAGCCACTCGAACAACTAGACTGAATTATAAAACTTATTCCTTCTTGTTGAGTATTTGTTATTTTTCTAATACTTACTATTATGGACAACTGTTGCTAATTTTTTTTTTTTTGACAGAGATAGACAGTGAGAGAGAGAGACAGAGAGAAAGGTCTTCCTTCTGTTAGTTCACTCCCCAAATGGCCACTATGGCCGGCACTGCGCTGATCCAAAGCCAGGAGCCAGGTGCTTCCTCCTGGTCTCCCACGAGGGTGCAGGGGCCTCCACTGCCTTCCCGGGCCACAGCAGAGAGCTGTACTGGAAGAGGAGCAACCGGGACTAGAACCTGGCAACCATATGGGATGTTAGCGCTGCTGGCAGAGGATTAACCAAGTGAGCCATGGTGCCGGCCCCAACTGTTGCTAATTTTGAAGGTTAGGTAACCAATGTTTTTCAGCCTTTCAATGTGAAGCAATAAATTAATCTTTTATATATAGAGAAAGCCTCTCTTTATATAATGATATAAATCTTGAATGAATTTCAGTACTATCTGGATGTAATTTGTGTTTAAAAGTAGTCTTTTTCTTCTTTTATTTCTTTCTTAAGAAAAAAGTGAAAAAAATCACTTGGGTTTACTTTGAGGTCAGAAAATTATGAGGGCCATGTCTATGTTTTCTAGCTCATTAATGTGCTTTACAGATTTTTGATCAGAACTTGCTGATTTGAAACACTTGGAGTGGTCCTACTTCAGAACTTCACAGATAAAACCCCAAATTGTGCATTCTAACAAGTTTCCTGAGCTGTTTCAATACACATAAAGTTTTACAACCATTGGCACACTGCATAACACGATTTAGTCAGAAGACCCCAACAATAGCATTCATAGGAAATATACAGATTTAGAAGAACATTTACATTTCATTTGTTTCCATTTCTTCCTTTATTAAGTGAAAATTATGGTAAATCCCTAGATTAGTTTAATGTCAAGGGAATACTAGAATTTATCAATAGTTCATCTCCAACTTTAAATTGCAGGCTTTGGAGAGATTGTGGGGGAAGTATATGCCTCTGTGAATATTAGAAATGATATATTGTGACCATAACATGCAACAAACATTATGATAAGCAGTTTGCATGAATTTTATCCCTCCTGACCATCTTGCCAGGGTACTGTAATTCCATTTCTATAGATAAACTCAAATTGTAAATTAATCCAGGTTACATTGTCTTTAATGGTCAAAATCTGATTTGAAACAACTGTTTTTGGTTCTATGACCTATGGTGACTCAATTCTAGTATTATTTAGTCTCCATGCAGAGATGTGCAGGGCCAGAGGCAGATGAAGTTTCTGTCTGATTCAAAAGAGTGATTGTATGGTTAATGGTTTGTTTCTTACTCATGTTATTTAAAAATGTCAAGGGAGGAAGTATTTCAGAACTGATGCTTATAAATCTCTTTATTGGGAGGCAAATCTTGGTTTTATTTTTGGATATTTAAAAAAAATTTTGGAGGGGCCGGTTCTGTGATATAGTGGGTAAAGCCACCACCTGCAGTGCCAGCATCCCATATGGGCACCGGCTCAAGTCCTGGATGCTCCACTTCTGATCCAGCTCTCTGCTATTGCCTGGGAAAACAGAAGATGGCCCAAGTTCTTGGACACCTGCACCCACATGGGAGACCCAGAAGAAGCTCCTGGCTTTGGATCAGCACAGCACTGGTTGTTGCAGCCCATTGGGGAGTGAACCAGCCTATGGAAAACCTCTCTCTCTCTCTCTCTCTCTCTCTCTCTCTCTTTTCTTTCTCGCCCTCTCCCTCTCTCTCTCCTTCTAGGTTACACCTCTGCCTGCCAGTGCCAGCATCTAATATGGGTGCTGGTTCAAGTCTCAGCTGCTCCACTTCTGATCCAGCTCCCTGAATATGCTCCTGGAAAAGCAGTGGATGATGGTCCAAGTAATTGGGCCCCTGTAGCCACATGGGAGACATGGATGAAGCTCCTGGCTCCTGGCTCTGGCCTGGTCCAGCTTTGGCCATTGTAGCCATTTGGGAGTAAACCAGTGGATGGAAATTTCTCTCTTTCTCTCTCTCTCCCTCTCTCCCTCTCTCTCTCTCTCTTCCCCTCTACTTTTTGCTCTGTATTTCACAAATATTTTTTTAAAAATTTAAAAAAATACTTTTGCATTTTAGATGCTCTAGTGGTAAATTATAGATCAGATGGTGGTGTGCACAATGTTGAGAAGCTTTGAAAAACATGCTCCACCAAAAAAAATCATATCCATGCTTCCAGTTTCCCTAAAATTTACAACTACTCACAACTAGGATGGGGCTATGCAGAGAAACTAAGTGTGGAGCAGTTGAGGCACACTGACATTTGCTTGTACTACATGGTTTATAAACTGCATGGCATTTGGAGACAAGGAGTCCTTTCTAGTTGACATCATATGATTGACTCTGACATTGCTTTTCTAGCATTGGGAGTGATTCCACCTTCTTAGTTCTCAGAGGTGGCATTAGACCAACAGAGGCCATAGATGAACTGATATATAAGGCCCTTTGGAGACCTTTCTTAGTGAATAATCTGAATGGGGGTGTTATAAATCTAATTACATGGAAAAAGGAATGATAATTGATTCTATTCACTTGCTGAAAACTTGTAATTTCTTTTCGATTTGGACCTTTGGATACCATCAATCATGGAAAATCCTTGGTAAATGGAAGGCCTGGAAAATTCATTATTTTGCTGTGAGAGCCCTGTTGATTACAGGGACATGCTGAGAACCAGAGCATAGCATATTGACAGCAGGGGCCTTCCTTTGCTCTGCCTCTGCTGAGAAGGCCTCTCCATCACATGTCCTGCACCTCCACACCTTCTTCAGTTCTCTACTCAGAGGTTATCTTTGGTTCTAGAACATTGGGCTACCACAGTAGAAAATGATGGCCTGGACAGGTTAAATCGTAGAAATGTATTTTCTCACCATTTTGAAGGCTGGAAGTGCAAAACCAAAGTTCCAGGGTAGGTTTCTGTTGGGGGTTATCTTCATGGTATCTAGATGGCCACCCTCTCTCTGTGACTTCACATGAGCTTACCTCTGTGCCATGCAGAGAAAACAGAGAGACTGACATGAAGCCACTTCAAATGGCTCGGGGAAAATAAAACTAAACGATAAGTTTATTTTGGTGCAAAAAGAACCCCACTTGAAATCCATGCATAGGTTTTTTTTTTTTTTTTCATAGTAAACATTTTCTATAAACTTTTGAGGTTCCTTCCTATTATCTGGTCTCTCTTACTCTTCTCAAGGGGATACCAGTCCTATTAGATTAGGGCCACAACCTTATGAACTTATTTAACCTGAATTATCTCCATAAAGACCTTATTTCACAATAAAATCATGCTGAAGGTGAGGACACCAACTAGAATGTATTTGACACCAACTAGAATTTGACACAATGCAGTCACAACATCATTTCAGTGAGTCTGCCCCTGAGTACCATATCTATACCCACTCTGATGCCCAATGTTTCCTATATCCTTACTGCGCTGTGTTTTCCTTTGTTGCACTTACCACTTGCAAACATACTACAGATTTTAAACATTTATCCCTTTATTACCTTTCTCCCTCCATTCGATTAAATTTCAGAGATTGTCGACTGTTGTTTCATTGTAGTACCCATGGAATCGATGATAGAGGCTGGCACAGAGGAAGCCCCATTGTCCATGTTTGTCACATGCATGAATGGACTTTCCTGTGCTATACATGGTGGAAACCAGCAATAACAAAACAGATGAGATACTACAGCTGTTCTTCAGAAGCTTTCAGGGTGGTGCCAGGTACAATGCTCACTACAGATGAATGGTAGCTTTCTATAACAACATATGGCAAAAAAAAAAAAAAAAAAAAAAAAAAAGGAGCCGGCACCGCAGCTCACTAGGCTAATCCTCTGCCTTGTGACGCTGGCACACCGGGTTCTAGTCCCACTCGGGGCGCCGGATTCTGTCCCGGTTGCCCCTCTTCCAGGCCAGCTCTCTCCTGTGGCCCGGGAGTGCAGTGGAGGATGGCCCAAGTGCCCCATGGGAGACCAGGATGAGTACCTGGCTCCTGGCTTCGGATCAGTGCGGTGCGCCGGCCGCGGCGGCCATTGGAGAGTGAACCAACGGCAAAGGAAGACCTTTCTCTCTGTCTCTCTCTCTCTCACTGTCCACTCTGCCTGTCAAAAAACAAACAAACAAACAAACAAAAAACAAACAAAAAAAAAACATATGGCCCAGGGAATGACCAAGATGGAATAATGGACCACTGTCTGGGGAAACATTTCCTTCTCACTCAGAAACTAAACTCAATAACTTTGCATAAATCTATTTGCTGAACTATGGGTCAGGTAACCAGATTTCCCATTATTAAAGTTATCACTCATTCTTGGTAATATTTATGTGAGGCTAGTGTTAACCATAAAACAGGCAAATATATGTATTGAAGTACATTTAAAATATCCATCCTCACAGTCATAAAGTAAGCAGAAATACGTGATGATATTTTAATAAACAACCAGGTATAAAATAGCTAATTTCAGAGACCAGTGTTTTCTTTCTGATAAGTCAATTTGATAGTCATTGAAAGAAAAAGAATTACTTACTAGGTCTTGGCCAAAGACTTTTCCATATGAAGAAGTATCAAGTTTTACTAGGCTGGTGAAGGTTGTGTTTTTTAAAGCACCCATTCATTAATTTTAATGTCAAACTGCAAGAAAATACATTTTAACTTAGCTAGAAAATAAAAATCATTTTCTTACTGTCGCTCCCCGTCTTCATGGGGGAACGGCACTAAACCCTGCCTAGGCTTCATATCCGAGTCACGGCACCATTATGTCGCTCCCCCTCTTCGTGGAGGAACGACACAGGACCCTGCGCTGTTCTTTTGTCTGCTCGGCCCTCCCCGGGTTTGCTGCTGGTTCTTCCCGGGTTGGCTACTATCCCTTCCACCTCCGTGGAAGGGCAGTTCCCCCTAGCCACATTCCCCACTTCCGCAGGGGAGCAGCACACCGCCGGCCGGCTTTCTCGGGGGCTGCACGGGTGTTCCTTCAGCTAGATGTTCCCCTTAGATGTTCCTGGTGCATGCCGTCTCTCTCCTCCTTTATAGTCCTCCTCTGCCAATCCTAACTCGGCTGCCCACACGCCGAGTACGTTGCTCTCCTCCAATCAGGAGCAAGTCCTACAGTTTATTAGCTGAACTGGAGGCAGCTGTGTGGAAGCTGTTTACTTCTCTCCCAGCGCCATATTGTGGGAGAGCAGATGCATAGAATAAGTCTTAATTCCAGTAACAGTCCAGTCCGGGCTGCTCCCCACACTTACTAAGGTCTAGTGACAAAAGAATGTTAATGCACCTTACTTCCTGTGACTGCTATGGTGGGCACAAATTGAAATGTGTGGATCCTGGGGTGCCTTCTCAGGGGAGTCCTGCACCACTCAGAACTGCAAGACTGAGGGAAAGGGTCGACCCTCTCGGCTGTTTTCTCCAGATGAGCCAAATCGGATGACAAGTCATTGTCCATACACAATTTTCCACTTCAAATGAGAACATGTAATTCCTCCAATAAAAGATGCAGAAAAAGATTCATTCTTTTTAGACTTTATTGATAAATATTTTGCCTCTGAGCCTCAATAGTTTGGAAATTATGACTTCCAAGGAGATTTATCTTTCCAAAACTTTCATCCCCCCAATGAATTACTCCAACCACTCACGTTGTTCTGGGGTAGAGGAGAAAATTCCTTCCATCTTATGTTGTGGCAACAGTACAATGCTGAAGCACAAAATCCCAAAGAAACGTTAGAGAACTCCCTTTTTGTTGAAGAATCAAGTCATCAGTAAAACCTTATCTTCCCTACAATCCAGCATCTAGCATGGAAATGGTGATTTTAAAAAACTGCTCAGTGAATGTGTGATGAACGTTGGCTCCAGAAGTGCCTTGGTATTTAGCATCCCCTTATATTATAATTATTTAGGGTCAAAGAACAAACTTTATTCCCCAGGAAGATGACACATCATCTTTAAGCAAGAAGGGAAGTTAAAGTATCACATTTAGGGATTGGAAAATTCATTTTCTCACTAAATGTAATTTTATAAATAAATTTGTTTCAGAATTTATTCAAATGAACTTATTAAAATACTTAAAGTATTAGGTTGCCAGATGGCTTTAAGAGTGTTATTTGCAAGGAAGAGATGATGACAGAGAGCTTTTTCATGTGGGGAAGATGGTGACCCAGACACTGAGCAGGGGTGTGAGTAACCGGAAGTCCTGCGCACAGCTGGAGTGCAGCAGAGGCTCCTCTGGGCAGTAACCATCACTTGTGTTCCAGTGTGGAATTAGAGCAAAAGGATTCATTGAAACAGGCAAAGTTTACTTAGAAAAGCACTGATCCAGATGAAGTTGATTTCTGGCCCTATGTACCCTGGGGGTACCTGGTGGCTGCATCTTCCATGCGCTTTCATTCCCTCCCACCCCCATAGCCAAAATGTTCCCCATCTGTGGTCCCCGTTAGAGTAGGAAGCTTCTAGTTCCCAAAAGTACTGGATGTGATATTTATAAGTTACTGACTCCAATTCAAACTTACCACTTGCATGTGAAATACTAGCTCTTTGTTTTGCTGTTTGAGCCTTATTGAACAATATGAATCCTGCTAAGTAATGTCGTCTTTCTTAAAAAAAAAATTGATAGCCCACTTGGCAATTTATATCCAGATACTGAAATCTTTTTTGCTTTAGTTTCTGTAATAGTGCCTGGAACATCCTTTGACTTTTTAAATCGTAAATATGTATTACATTAACTTACAAAAGATATTAAAAACACAAGGCCATCTATGACATCAGACACCACAAACATCAATTTGAGTTTTACAAAATCAGTTATTAACATTAAAACTATCTGAGGGGCTGGTGCAGTGGCTCACTTGGTTAATCCTCCACCTGTGGTGCCAGCATCCCATATGGGTGCCGGTTCTATTCCTGGCTGCTCCTCTTCCAGTCCAGCTCTCTGCTGTGGCCCGGGAAGGCAGTGGAGGATGGCCCAAGTGCTTGGGCCCTTGCACCCTCGTGGGAGACCAGGAGGAAGCACCTGGCTTCAGATCGGTGCAGTGCCAACCGTGGTGGCCATTTCAGGGGTGAACCAGTGGAAGGAAGATCTTTCTCTCTCTATGCCTCTCTCTCACTGTCTATAACTCTACCTGTCAAATAATAATAAAAAAAATCTGAACACATTGTTAAATTCATGAAAGAAAGGTTTGGGGGCAGAGTTGTGATCTAGGTAAAGAGTCATATACTTTGAAGTGATCACCTTTGGGAAGGACAGTTTGTCTATTGATGAACATTGTTCTCAGCTGTGGCAGTCCTAAATGGCTGCACCCACATGGTTGAGCCCTCCCCCACTGCATCTTGCTCATGTCTTAATGATGAACTTGGCACATTAAACTGCAATTATTTTCTTTATACTAGCCTATCATTTGGGAGGGGGCATTTGAATTTTTCTCAGAATCCCCAGTACCTAGGAGGATCTGAGAAGCAGTCATCACATCTTGTAAGTTAAGAGGATGAGTTTTGGTTTTTTAAAAAAAAATCTTTCCACCCAGTTCCTGGTTGAGTGTTGGTAACTTTCAGGTGTCTAAGCTTCAGGATCCTTATTTATTGTGTCTCCCTTACAGGGTTTTTCTAAGGATAAACATAATACTTGTGAAATGCTTTGTAGCACTTGGTACACAGATTTCACCAATGTTATTTTTAAATAAAGACTGTCTTTTTGGAACTACTCTAGGAAGTTGCCATATTTGGTTTAAGTACACAGTTAAAACTCCAGAAGTTTATCTATACATAGCAAACTTATAAAATATCCATATTTAGATCATGAAGCCTAAAGACTTGTAAATGATTTTTTTACTGAAAATCAGTGTTATAAAACTGGGATTTTAGACAGTGATATCTCAATTCTTCCTGGTTTTTGCCAAGCAACGCTTTACGGACAGAACAGCTTTCACGACAGAACCTTTCAAATATCAATATGGAAAAGAAAGGAGGGGAGGAAGGGAGGGATGGAAAGAAAGAAGAATAAGGCAGAGGAGAGGAGAGGAGAGGGGAAGGGGAGAGAAGTGCAAAGTGACAGGTACTAGCTGCCCTGTGGTTTATATGCTCAGAAGTGTGTGCCATCCTCCGGAAGGGCCTTCTGGTCATGAGGCCGTTCACACCAGGTGAGGATTTGATCAGAGTTAATGAATTATCTAGAATTCCACTCTGAATGTAGCATTGAAAATGGTATTTTTTAAATTGCTGAATGTTTCTGTTAGAGATTATCCATTTCCTATAGCCTTTTTTTCCCTGAAGATATAAAAATTTTAATCAAAGAACATGAAGTACTAAAAAAATCGATGTTAAACACCAAGGTTAAGGGAAGATGAATACAATATGCTGGTGGCTTCTGTTTGAAAGCCATCATTCCGCACTGTCCCCACTCATATATCAAACCCTTCAATTCCTCAGTTTGAGATCGAACTTGAATGGTAAATGAATCTTATATGACAATAAGAAATCATGCTTTTTTTGCTATGTGAATAAACAGACACAAAATTCATCCCCTCTGGAAGAGAACACCAGGAGCAGCTGTGTTTCCTATGGTGGCTGAGGCCAGCCTTATCTGCAAATGCTGTGACATCCCAGAGTGGGACGCTGGAAGCCAAATGAATCAAGTAAAATAGAGCCACAGTTCTGCAGTCCGGATTTCTCTTTGCGAGCCCTTGTCATTAAGGAACGAGGATTCGCAACACAGTTTTTTTCTCAAGATCAAATCATAGTTTGAAACTCAAGATACATGTTTGGGCCAAAGGTGAATTCTATTTCATGTTTACAAGCTTATTGTAAAAGTAATAATCTGTGATGCAGCTACAAAAATTGAGTCGGACATTCAGTGTCCACAACTATTTTTTGAAGATTTTACTTACGTATTTGAAAGGCAGAGTTATAGAGACAGAGGGAGGGACATACATGTTCCATCTGCTAGTTCACTCCCCAAATGACCTCAACTGCCTGGGCTGGACCAGGCCGAAGCCAGGAGCCAGGAGCTTCGTCTGGGTCTCCCACGTGGGTGCAAGGGCCCAAGGATTCGGGCCGTCTTCCGCTGCTTTCCTGGGTGCATAAGCACAGTGCTGGTTCAGAAGTGGAGTGGCCAGGACCAAAATAATGCCCACATGGGGTGCAGGCACTGCAGGCAGCAGCTTAACGCACTGTGCCGCATTGCTGGCCCCCATAGCCTTCTTTTAAAGCAGTTCGTGCTCTTCACCTTTTGGCCAAGTAATTATTTATAAGGGAATCCATTGAAGAGTCCACTTGAATTGAGCAAAAAGGAAAAAAAAAAACAATCTTAGACATTTAGTTCTGGTTGGGTTAAAGCTCACCTTTGAACCATCTCTAAATGATTGCTTAAAAAATAATATAAGTGAAATTGTAGATGACACGCTTAGCTGAAGAAAAGCAGTTCAGAAGAAAGCTGTGCCATAAATGCAATGAATATAGCTAGTATAAATCCCAACTGCTGATAACAGACTTAGGGAGCTTTTTCATTCACAGCCTGCTATTCAGCCAGTTCTCACTGATTTGTTGCAAATGAACCATCATCTCTCTTCATTTATCCAGCATCTGTTTGGATTGGTTAGTGCCTCAGAAGATTGCTAAATATTTTTTAATATCAGTATTACTTATAGTCATGAATAGTGGGATATTTAATAAAACTGCAAAGCTTGCAATGAAATAAAACTGCTTTGAAATAAAATAGCAACAAATTGTCTGTATTTTGTAAATCAGCAGTCTTCCCCCAAGTATTTAGAGTGGTTGATAATTAATCACATTGGCAATCTGGATAAAAGTTTCTGTGAGGAAGAGGATTAAATTCATTGCTCTATTTAGGTGTCCTGATTTTTGCTTATTATTGTGGATAGCTGTTTGTGCTCTGTACTTATACTGAGCCTAGGCAACCTCTAACTAAAGACTTTGAACACTTTTAGAGTAGGAAAAATTTTCTTTTTGCTTGTTTTCTACAGAAAGGATCCTCCAACTGTTTCTGAGAACTATTCTCGGAAGTTTCTTCTAAATAACATCATCTTTGAATGCAGTAAACTACGTGAAAACTGATAAATTACTGGATGTCACTAGTTCTTAGATAAAGTTTATAATGCATACAAATACATACTCAGATAATGAGATTGTTACTCAAAGTAGTTCATATCAATTTATTAAAATTATAAAATATTTATGTATTTTATAACTGTAATCCATTTTATGAAAATGAATTAAGATATGTAAAGCAGTCAAATCAGTTTCAATAAATGTCACCTTCCAGGATGATGTGCTCTTGAAGTATATGTAATGGATTTTGGACTAGATGTTGTTTATGGAGTAATGCAATTTTACATAGCAATCATTGTAAATAAAATTAAGAAAGCACTTTGTAAATATATAAACAAAAAGTGAAACACAAAAGAAGCATCATCATGGTAGTGAAATAATGTGATAAAAGAAATCTTCATCTTCTACTGGGCTTCCTTGGATAAGCTGGATTTTCATTATTATGATCATTTTCGTTCTTGGAAGCATGGTTTTTCTGTTCCCAAAGTAAACATCCTCTTTCGCCATCTGGTGGCGAAAGGCAATATTTTCCATGTAGATGAATACCCAGTTGGACTTCGGTTTAGCACCAATTACAGCTAATTTTTTCTGATTCATCTTACCGAACAGATATGCTTATTTCTTTAATTTGTGTAAATATAACTGAAGCAGTTTTGCCCCAATGGTTCACAGCATTTTATTCAAACAACAAGCTATAATATTTAATGTAGGATAAAAAATTAACCAGAACAGTTCTTTTAAAGGGCCATCTTTTGTTCTATGCATTTTGGAAGTTAAATATGGTAGTAACAATTTACTGGACTTGAATGCATTTTGGTATAAACAATATCTTCATGAAAATGAGAATCCAATGTAGTTCTAAATAATAAATGTAACAGAAACCATCAATTCCTAATAGCTTTTAGTTGTTCCTGTCTTAACAATAGTTATACTTGTTAATCTGGCATGCCAGAAATAAAGGTAGATAATTTAACAGTGTGTAGTTTGCCCTATAATTTTTTTCTTAATAAAATTCTCAATACAATAATACATTTGAGACATAACTACGTTTCATTAAAAAATAATGACAACTGTTTCATGTTTGAGTTCTTTATTTTCTCCAGAATATTTTAATATTGAAACCCAAATGGTTACTTCGAGAAAGGGAAGAAGAGAGAAACATGAAGAGACAGACATTTCATTTCATTTAACTTATGGTATTGTGAGCAGTCACTTTTGTAGGCAACACTTTTTTTTTCTTTGTAGAAAAGAAGAAATAAAAAACAAACAGCACCATTAAAGAATGCATGATCCCTGAATTCTAAACAAAACACTGTCTAAAACGTTTTTCAATGCTCGTTGCACTCAGTCACATTTAGTCAGGTATCAAAGCAAGCCTAACAGTATTCAATTGTAGCAGTCTCACTGAGTCAACTGCTCCCCCTTCCTGCGGATTTGACACACCTGCTCTGAGTTCTTCCTGGGGGAATAATATATTCTTTGGTAGAGGACTGAAGGAGGGTTCTACTTTTCTGTATGCTGATACAAAATGTCTATGTTTGTGTGGGGGCGTTACCCCCAAATCTGTGTTTGTCATGCAGTTATGTTTGGGTTGATTTCACATTTTGCTGTTACACTGTAGGAGTAATACTGCCTTTTTAAAAAGGCATTAAATGGCTAATGTCAAAAAGATGTAAACATTCAGAATACTGACCAAAAAAAAAAAAAGACAATTTTTTAAAAAAACCACACAAACACACATTTAAAAATCTGTACTGAAAATATGTGAAAATAGTTTCCATGAAGCAGGGGAAATACAGCAGTACAAGAAAATTATGGCAACCGAGTAAAGCACTTTCTCTGAAACATTCATAAACAGTACAAATACAACAAAGTTTGTCTACAGTCTAAATTATTCTGCAACTATCAAATATACAAAGCGAAATAGTGTGTGCTATAAAAAAGCAGCTCCTTTAAATTATAGTAAAAATGCTTTCTGTTTGCTTTACAGTGACAAAGCGTGAAGACGACAGATTTTCATATGCAGTGACATTTGGCTACACAGGCCCCTGATACTCAGAGGAGGTCCTGTTTGAGGACTCCTCGCGCTGTCCTCGAGGAACACAGAGGGACAGCGCCTCTCAGCTGTGAACGTTCAGCTAGTGCGGTGCCAGGCCTCACGACCACGGAGACGAAGCAACCCCAAGCGTGGTTTCAGCGTCAAATCCCAGGGACTGACTAAGCCAAGGAGAAACTGGTGAACCAGAGGCCACAGGAACTGCTGCTTTTGAAATTGTGCAAGTGTTCATCAAGGACACGGGGCTGCAGCAGTGTGTAGTTTGACTCCTGATTGCATCATAAGCACCGTATGCACCAGCTTGTTTGGTTTCGTGTGTGTATTTTGAACTGAGTAAGAATATCCATGGTTCAGGAGTCAACCAAACCTTCTAGAGCTCATCCCAGAAATACCACCACGCCAAAGGCTTTGTAACAACCAGGCTCAACCTCAAAGGTTGGTTTTAAAGTTTGTTCTTTAAAACTAGACCTTTGCAGGGATATGTTATATGTAACGATGGTGTTCAGTTCACCAAAGTTTCCAATATTCTGACTTTGGGGAAGGAAAAATATTTTCACTTTGAAAACAAATTTGTATCCGAACGTTCTTATTAACATGCCCATTAACTACCTAAACGCCTTTATACATCTCAGGCATATGCATATCATATAGGAGTGGGATAAGGGAAGAGCAGTTTTCTTCCTTCCCTTGCTCCAAAAGTGCTACTTAGGGAAACGCATCCTTTGTGAAAAAAAAAAAAAAATTACATGTTATATGTGCAAGTTCTATTCCTGATAGGGATATAATGCTGTCCAATAATCAGGATAATGCACATAATGAAATTTGCACATTACACCACAATAACCATACACAAGCTATTAGGACATAGGCAGACACATGTAGAAATTATTGAACTAAAAACCTATTCAGCTAACTCAAATTTATGTACTGGCTTTTGTATATATATATATTAAGTGGATACCAAAAAATATCTCACCCACATTTACTTCTGAATTTTCTTCCCATTACTTTTTAGTCCAAAAGTATTAATGCTCAGTAATATAAACCATGTGAGATACTAGGGATTTGAACTGGGGACAAAAAAAAAGCAAGGGCACAGAAAAATTATGCTCTTTGGACCTGGGTGGTGGAATCCATGCACAATCAACAGTTGAGTCTCCAAAGCTGTTATGGGAAAAAAATCCAAACATACGGAAGGGCACTTGTCTTTATACCCAGTACTCACAGGCAGTATTCAACAATGACGGAACTGACAATGAGCTCAGTCTCACATCAGCTTCAATTGTACCTCACATACAGAGTGCAAAGGTTTTGTAGACTGGAGTTTCCTCCAACATTGTGCCAGTTACTGATGCGGTAGTTTTGAATCTGCTGGTGTAGACAGTAGCTGACACTGAGATAGCGGCAACTGAATTTGGAAGAAGTTGGCATGCGAGTGTCTGTATTACATGGATACCTCGCTGTGACACTAACTGCATGATCTTCAGAATTAACGACAGCACCCAAATACAACCTGGCACGCAGATAAATAAGGACCTGCTGGAACTCACACTAGATTCCTTGAGAAGGGCCGGTTTTCTTTGCTTTTCTTTCTCTCAAGACAAATTATCTTTCACCACCAGAGATTTGTTAATAACAATGACGTCTCTATCACCTACAGAGATTTGGCAACATCACAATAATAAATATGGAGAAAAAAACAACATGTCTCATAGTTGATTACTACAGAAAATCAAATGAGTTTTGCTTTTTTCAGGAATGTAACTTCCGCTCATTCCAGTTAACTTTTAAGACGTGTTTCAAGGGAATGTCAAAATGTTTACATTGATTAGGATGACCTCATGTGAACATGTCATTCTTACCCTGGATACAGATGGTTTCCCCCCTACCCCATGATTTTTGTTTTTATCCTACAGCCACAATCAATCAATGGGTTAATGGCACTCCACATTTTGTGCTCTGGATTTGAAGTTAAATGGGCGTGGTTTTCGCTTTCTTTCATCTTCCCACAGTGTGTGTGTGCTTTGTGACCTTCCTTTTGGGAACAGAGCCTCCTGAACTACAGCTGTTCTTTGCGTGAGGGTGGCCAAAGTATATGGAGCGAAGCTCAAATACTCAACACTCAGTCTTTACGGGATAAACACTGACGATAACTGTTAAGATGCAGTATCCCTTTTTCAAAAGCGGTTCCACTCCCCCAGATTTGAAGAATGTATTGAATTCACCTGAGGAAAACAAAACAAAACAAAACATGCAATACCTAGGACAGTTCTTAAAAATAAGGGCTATTTCAGAGCCAAATGCAAATAGATTGATTGTGAATCGTGAAGAATGAAATGGTTCGGAAAATGTCAACATTTCAGCCTTGTGTAGTCCCTATTGTCAACGATGACACTTGTAAAAGGATGTGGCCACCTCTGCAAAGGCGGAGGCCAGAGTGCACTGGTGCCATCAGCAAGGGCTACAGTTATCTTCTCCCAAATTTTAACATCCAATAATTGCATCAGAGTGAATAGAATAGAATAATATTTACATTATCAACTTATTTAGGCATGCATATACAGCATTTTATTTATTTATTTTTGAATTTTAGGTCATTTCTTTTTCATATTTGCTCTTAAATGCCACACATAAGGCTCCAAAATCCTCTGGGCCTACGGCTCTCTGTTGGCCTAGTGGTCTTACATGATCAAGTGTCAAAGGGCAAGAACCAGAATACTGGTTCCATGCTGCAATTTCAGGTGCAGGACGCAATTCACTACAATACATGTTCAAAATCCAAGGCAGACACAGATATTCCACCGCAGTCTCTGAGAAAGAGCAAAAGGGGAGGAAAGAGGGTAAGGACGACAGTGGAGCTCATCGATGCCTCCTATGATGCGTCTTTTGCGACAGGAGTAAATACAAGGCATCACACGTTTAAATCAGATTCCCCTCTCCAAATACGGCTTAACCACTGTGGTACAGGTAGGTCCAGAAGAGTCAACTGTCAACACCGTTACCGTAATGGCTCATCTACAGAGAAACGCATGACCACCTTAATTTACTTCTACGATTCTCTTTCTACATCTGCACTTCTGGTGACTAGTAAGTAAGTAAACATGTCCTTTTCTTCTCTACAGCTGTATTAAAGGGAAAATAAAGGAAAGAAAGGGGGCAGTGACCTGCACACACGTTGACAGAAACTTTCCAAAGCTGGGAATGACAACTAAAGGCTTCTGTGGAGCCGCAGGGCTGGGCTGCGTCCTCCCCTCTGTGAGAACTGCAAGAAAATAATCATTTCCTAGGGAAAGACTCTGTTCCAAAGGAAAACAAATGAACATGATATAAGCCACTGCATTATTCAATGTGTTGTCGCTGATGCGGGTTGGCTTTTCCGTGCGGAAAAGGGATACTGCATCTTTTACTCAGCTCTTATCGCACAACCAGGCAAGCTACACAGAGTTTGGAAGGACCTATGCAGTCGTCGTGGCAGAAGGCCCCGCAGCCTTTGCACACAATCATGGCTTTCAGCCGGCAAGAGCATTTCAGTTCCAATTCATCCGCGTTGCTGCTGTCGGCGAAGTTCTGAACGGGCATCTGAGCGTTCTGACCAGGCAGGCCCGTGGCAGCGCTGGAGCCACTTCCCAAAATCCCAATAGACTTTTCAATTGCAGATGCTGCCCTTTTGAAGCTCGTGCTCCCGAAGTGTATTGTTGGATAGTTTCCACAGAGCTGCTGCTGTTGCTGCTGCACCTGCATTTTCTGAGCAGCTAATTGAGTAAAAGGCTTTTGTGGCTCAGAGAGCAAATAGGAAGAGAAATCTGCATTTTTTAGCGCAAACGCTTTTAACTGTTCTTTCATTTCATTCTGGTCATAGGAAACTTGTTTCATGCCCAGTTCACAGCTGCTGCTTAAACCTTCCTCAAAAGAAAGAGGTTCCGATTTTATATTGCTACATATGCCCGTGGACTGTGGCCAACTAAGTCTCTTAGTGGTTTCCATGGTAACCGGTGGTTGTTTCTGCTCGGTTGGGACTTCTGCATTAGGAAGAGGTGGAGGTAGTGGAGGTGGTGGAGGGGGAGGTGGGGGCAAGGCCAAGGGTGGAGGGGGAGGCGGGGGCGGGGGTGGAGGCGGTGGAGGATGCACTAATGCTTTGTTTGGCATTGCATGTGCAGTACCTCCCACGTCATCACCCTCTTTGATGGGCATATTGGGGGATAACATGTTGGCTAGCCTTAGCTGGTGAGGCGCTGAAGGCAGACTAACCTCTCCCAATCCCTTTTGTTCAAGATGCCTATTGAAGGCAAACGCATTACAGCCCACTGGGCTCTTGGAGGAAGCCTGCAACAGAGCTGCAGTAGGAACAGGGCCCCTGGCAGCCATGGGCATTTGGTAAAACTGCTGTCTGTGTGAGGTACCAGCGTCGGGGTGGAAGCCGCCATTCTTGTCCACAGGAAACAGGTTCTGCTGGAAGCTACATGAGGGGAGCAGCCGCTTTTGCTGTTTGACCTCAGGGCTGTGGACAATTCTGCTCTGCATGGAGTGCTTGCTCAACCACTCTTGCTTAAATTGCTGGCTGTGTCCCAGCTGACTCAGGCCAGAATTGATGACACAAGGCACCCCTTTCACGTCTGGGTCCACCAGCAGTTTCCCTGGTTCACATTTAACTTGGGTGTGCTCCCCCACAGTCCTGGCTACTCTCTTTTTGGGGTGGTTTTCTCGCTTTCTCATCTGTAGTGGGGCAAGAGTCCCCGCCAAGTAGCCCTTGCCATCTGGGTTGGGAGAGCTGGTCGGCATTTCAGCAACGCTCCTCTCCGGTGCTGCTTTCCCCACTGAGGTAGTTTGAAGAGGCAGCGGCAGCCTGTTGATTTCGAGTTTGCCTCCCAGTCTGGGCTGTGGCAACACCTTTTCCAAAGGCAGGTTGCCCTGTAGTAACTGTGTCACCAGGGGGTTGTTAGCCTCCACGGATGACAGACGACAGCTGGAGCTTCCTGCGCTCGGGACTCTCTTTAAGCTGTCGGTAGCCAAGGAGATGGCCTCTTCCATGGGGCTCGAGGTGGAAGCTTTCACGCTCTGCGTGGGTTGCGCACTAGCGGCCACCTCTGTAGCCGGAGGAGGCAGCTCAGGGCCAGGGAAGTCTTCAGTATCCATTCTAAAGCTCTTGTCCGCTTCGGGAGGCTCAGATTTCACAGGAAGAGCGATATTTGTCAGGAGGTTCCTGGGATGAAGTTCTGACACATGCGAGTAGCTGGCGTGTTCCGTTTTGATAGCCTTCGGACAGCTCTGCTCCAGATATTCCTTCTGTTTGCTTGAACCTGCGTGACTAAGCAGAGGCTGGCCTGTGTTCCTCATCCCATCATCATTCCAGCAGATCCGGTTAGCTGGGGGATACTGGTTGCTACAGGTTGTGTCTGCTTCACTTTTGAAAGTAGTGGGGCCATGGGCCTGCTCAGCAAAGCTATGACTAGGTGCAGCTGCCTCATTTACTTTATCTGGCACAAGGGGCAATTCTCGGAGACTGGCGCAGGGGGCCTGCAAGGTTTTACAGTCTTGTTTTGCTGCAGAAACAGCAATGAAACTAGTTCCGTGATCTATACCTTCATTTGCAGCTGGCTCTGGCCTGCTAATCACAGAAACTTGAGGACACGCCAGGGGCTGTATGGATGTCTCTGTCCTCACCAATCTGCTCTGCGGGTCCCCGGTGGCTTCTGCACTTTCAATGGAGACAGTCAGTGACAAACTGGAGGTCAGCGTGGTGCTGTGGTCCACAATGACTTTGCACGGAATTGATCTGTTTATGGCTGCTGGTGCAAAGCCCCCTGCTGGCTGCTGAGGTTTTCCCGAATTGTCTGCCCTGTTCCGAGGCCCTGAATGCTTGTCCAAGCTTTCGGCACTTAACTTGGGAGGACTGTCATAGGAGTTTACTGTTAGCACGTTTCCAGCAAACATCGCGACAGGCGGGCGTGCCACCAGCGAGTCCGTGGCCACCACGGAATCACTGCAGCCGAGGGCTGCTCTCACAGTGGTACCCATGGATGCGGGGGCCTGTTCTTCACTCCCAGGCATGGCTATCTTCTCAGAAGGAAACCTGTTGTTCATTCCCGGGGCGGGAATCAAGACAGAGCTAGTGGAGAGATGGTTTGGCAAACTGTTTCCAATGGAAGGAGTTGGCACAGAGGTGTACTGACCGGAGACCGAGTTACTGGCACTGCTGCAGGAGATGAGCAACTGCTTCTCGTCTGTGGAGCTCAGGACACTGGAGCCCTCTGTAGTGGCTGGAAGAGAAGTGCTTTCAATGCATTTTGGTATAATGGCTATGCACGGAGTGTCAGTTCCCTGCATGGTTTTTAACATGCTTATATTACAAGCAGAAATCGTAGTGTTTGCACTGTCAACAGACATTAGGACAGATGACTTATCAACGGAACTCACAAAGGGATGTTCTTTAATTGCTCCCGACATAGCAGTGCTGCAAATCGACACAGGGACAGGATTTTTATTAAAAAGCATGGAAACACTGCTATTTTCAGAAGAGGTAGATGAAACAATTTTCTCAGACAAATGTGACACAGGTATGTTCTCGTCAGAACTATGCACGGATAAGTCCGTGGCAGTTTCTGGAAGTTGAGTGGGGTTGAGAGACTGCTGCAATACAGCGGTGGTCTCCCGGAGGTGTGCAGACTTGTTGCTAGGAGATCTGCAGTTAGGATTGACAATAATGACGCCTGTGGAACCTTCCATTTTTGTTTCAGGGGTAGAGGAGACATCCAAACTCGGAGGCCCTTCCTTGGAGCTGAGCGGAGGCAACCGGGTCTCTTTAGTGGTCTGGAAGAGGTGGGCTCGGGCTTGATGCTTTGCAAAGAGCTTAGCCTTGGTCTGCTCTTTGATATGTGCCAGGGTTCTTGCTTTTCCTCCCTCTCCTGGGCTCCCCATGGCTCCTGAGACGATGCTTGCTGCAGCAGCTACAGCAGCAGCCGCAGCAGCTTCACGCTGCGCCCGAGCTTGCTGGGCACGAGCCTTGATATCTGCAAGGGTCCTGGCTCCTGTGTTCCTTCCCCCACCGACAGACGTGCTAGTGGATGTGCGTGATTCTGGTTTCGAGACTGGCTGGCTCTTGATAATAAAAGGCGGTCCAATTTTGGAAAGCTGGATCTGAAAGAAGGAGAGAGAAGAAAAATAAAGCGCCTCGTACAGGAGCACAGGGTGGGAGGTATAGGACGGAGCATACTAGGGGAAGAACTTGCTGCAGACTCTGTTAACAGGCACTGAGCTGACCCTCAATCCATGGTGGGCCTCCAGGGTATAAGGCAGCAAGCAATGTAGCAAGAGTGTGAATTAAGTTTTAAACTCTGTCTGGAATCTACAAAAACATCAACCAGTGACCTTATTAGGCATGGACATACAACATCTTAATGCTTCTTAAAATGAGGTTAGCAAACAAAAATTTAGAAATATTTAGTTTTTAAACTGTCTTCCTTGCTGGCATGAAAAACTGGGACTTTATCTGTCTTCATTTCATGCAAATAAATAAAAAAATGCTGGCCAAGAAGTCAGAACATGAGAATTCTCATCTGGCTTTACAGAACTCTATGATGCTAGGCCAAAATCCCTGTACCTCAGTTTCTCCCAGTAACTTCTCTGAACCAAGGATTCTATTTTTTATGTACTCACATACTGCCTAGCCTTATACATATATAATAAGCCTACGACAAGTTTGTAAACTGAGTTGTAAAATGGAACGAGTTATTTCTGGTCTATTTCTTCCACAGAGCTGTTATAAAGATGAAATGGGACTGTATTTTTAAGTGTTCTGTTTTCCAAAGGGATCGGAGTATGGTTTTCTGCCTCTGAAAATGGGGCATTTGTTTTGATATAGAAAATCTACAGTCTGCTCAGATTATACCTGTCCCAAACAGCAATGTTCATGTACTCCTGCTAATTAAGAGAACCACAATGTCATCACCAAATTCGCTAGGCAGAAGCCCTAACCACTAGCATCCCACAGCAATGCTGTGATGCTCTAGTCGCCTACAGCTTTCTTAGACTCACAGCTTTATAGAACTGGAAGGGCTCTATGAATGCCCCTCATATGAAAGTTGAAAAATTTGAGCCACTGGAGGAAAAGGAGTCTGCCCTGAGGTCATATAACCCATGAGTGACTTTGGTGTCAGTCCCGTGCTATCTACATCCACCTTGCTTTATTTTCCCCAGCTTCTCCTAGGAAATTTCTCTACCTCTTCCTAACATATGTATATTTACATTATAATCAGTTGAAACACGCTTTAGCAATATACCCATTTGGAACTGTGCTTTGGAAATTTAATAGGTGGAATTATATTCCTGAGCTGTCTCATTACTCATTTTCAAACTGCTTATGAAACTTTTCTTCTAATTCAAGGTCAAGGAAAGGTGAATTTGGTGAGGGGATTCAATTTTCCCTCATAAACATCTCCCTTAGTCTAAAAAAGTAAATACTTAAAAAATGTAAATTTAGATCTCCCTGCACAAGAACTCAAGGCCACCAAATATGCTTATAGCATCTATCTATCTATCTACCTATCTTTAAATTAAAATACCTATCTTCAGACTGGTACGTTTAAAAAGACTTTCCTGAAAAAGATATTTACACTATTATTTCCATGGCTTTGGAAATCAAAATTCGTAGCTTTGATTTTTAATTGGAAGTTCATGTTCAACTTTAGCATCTCTACAATCTTATTTAATTGGGACTGCTTTATTAAATAGAGTGAATACAACCACACTCTTCAAAGCAAAATTTGTGGAGATCATGAATCACATACGAAAAATAGATATGACATAGCTAGTGAAACATTTTTATAAAGTTTGAGATGCTTATAATTCTTGATCAATCCTATGATGGACTCCGCTTTATTGAATGATGATGTAAGTGGGCTTAGGTAAAAGCCTCAAGTAAGTATAAATGACAGAGGGAAGGGATATTTTTTAAACAAACAATTACTTTTGAATTACCTTTAAAATTCTATTTAGTTAAGCAGAAGCAATTTACATAAAAAGTTTGTTTCCTGAGAGGTAATATTTACTTGGAATAGAAAGTATAAAATAGCAATGTGTTTTTATAAGGCTGTATTATTTTGTGATGTTAAAGACTTCTTGGCTATCTTGGAAAAGAAAAAAAAAGATTTATGTATCTTGATATACACAGCACTCTCCCTCAGGGTTCATAAGGCAATTTCAATGATTTATTCAAGAAATATTTAATGGGACACTACCATATGCCAAGTCCTCTTTGCTAGGCGGTATTCAGTGCTATTGGAAAAAAAGTGCTTACTCTGACTTGTGACTACTTCCCCTAGTTTGCTGAGATTTTATAAAAACTGAATAATCTTTCACATTTCCCCACATTTATAGTTTTCTGTCCTACACTTTTGAATCCCAAAAGCCCCAGTGTCTCAGTGGCCTAGAGCCTCCTCTAGGCCCTGTTCCCGCTCAACCCCCTCCCGCCGAGATTTTTCCTCAAAAACTGTGGTCTAAATATATCCACATTTCTGAATTTCTTGTATGAGCCTAATGCAAATTTAAAAAGAATCATCCACCATGAAGCTGTTCTGGGAGGACTACATTATAAATTGCTACATAAAATCTGGGAGGAGGAAAGTGTAAAAATCATGCTTAAGGAGGAGGTGTCTGTCTGTGGGACAGCTTTTTCAGTATCATACCTTGAGCGGAGGAACCCTGGGTTCCTCTCTTGGAGGCTGCTCTTTCTCCGGTGGGCTGCTGGATGATGCGTTCCGGGTTGACTGATCATCTTCTATCCTAGCTCTCTTTTCCTTACAAATTCCAAAGCTGTGCTGCTCTGCGGTTTTCCTCTTTGATATCTCTGATTCTCTGCTGTCATTTCTTACCCCCTCAGGTGACCTGGAGGGCTCTGCTGACTTGGAAGCATGCGAGCTCTCCGACCGATTCTGTGTGCTCCCTTGTTTATGTGCTTTATTTCTAGAACCTTCTGAAAATGAAGCCTTATCCACCGATGAGACATACTGCTTATCCTGTAATTTAACTGAGGGAAGCTCACTGACCTTACTCTCTGTCTCTTCAGAAAAGACAGATACTTCCAATGGGGAGGACATGCCTTTCTTTTCTGTTCTCTGCAGAACGCTATGATTTTTAACTTTCATCATTTCTGCAGAAGGAAGTTCTGGGATAGAAGCAGGATAGGGCTTCTCAGTTTCCACGTGTGATTTAGAAGGCTGCTGACTCAGGGTCTTACTGTGCAATTCTTCAGATGGAAAAGCTTCAGGAGCTATGGAAGAAGGACCCATTTTGATGGGCTCAGGAGTACTGGACAGAGTCTTGGGTTGAGAGATAAAGTTCTCAGCCAGGGATTTGGCAGGGGTAGAAGGCTCATCTTTCTGCGGGGAGAGCGGTTCTTCAGATACCGAAGGCGACTTTTTTTGTGGGTGCACCATTCTTTCATTCATGGAAGAATTAGAAACTGGAGATGTTTCCAAGGGAAGTGGCAGAGTAGACACAAAAGTGGTCTCGGAGGTGAGAAGCATGGAAGACACTGAAGAGGTTTCGGATGTCAAGGGTAAATCTGACATTGGTGATGTTTCCGATGTTAGAGGTAAGTTGGATACTGGTGATGCTTCAGAGGTTAATGGCAAAGTGGACATAAGTGATGCTTCTGATATTTCAGGTGACGTGGATGCTGGAGATATTTCTGACATCAGAGATGCATGAAGGTTTTCATCAGGAGGATTTCTCTGATTATATTTGTCTGTATTTTCAGTGCTGGACACTTCAGAACAAAATGTTGTCTCCAGGGAGGCTGGAGTACATGACTCCTCTGATGTGGACTGGGTTTCCCCACCTGGGGATGGCACGCTGGTGCAGGCTCCCTCTGGGCTCTCGGAGGAGAAGGACGTTTCAGAGATGCAAGCGTTTTCAGAAAGCTGCTCGTCAGGATCACTCTGCAGCTCCATGTCCACAGCAACTCCTTCACTTGGAAACTGGTCTTCCAGAGAAGGTGCTGCTGTTTTTATTTTTGGAGTATTGGTCTCTATTACAGTTTCTGGCTCCTTAAGTTCTGTGTCACTGACATGAGTCACAGATGAAGTGGAAGGAAGAAGAGAGTCACAGACTTCAAGCTGATCAATAACAACGGACATTTCTTCCTGGGGAGATTCTGATTTGTCTTCGATCTTAACTTCAAGATGAGGCAACGTTTCTAAAACATCGTTCATCACAACACAGGATTCCAAGGTATCTTCGGGAGGTGTTATTTGAGGCTCTTCACAAGGGTGGGCTGGACTTTCAGACTCCTCAGAAAACTCAGGGATTGTCTTGTGATGTTCATCCTGGCATTCGCAGATGCTAGTCTCCACCTCTTCTGCAACTTCCTCCTGAATCAGAGACGCCTCAGGAATCAGGATATCCTCAGGTGCGGACTCCGCCATGGCGTCTCTCGCTGCACCCTCTATCATAGGACACAGCGTGTCGCAGAAATCAGGCTCTGGAGAAGCTGCGCTTCTCATGCTTTTTGGCTTTTCTTCTTCCAAGGGCGTCTGCACAGAAGGCCCAGGAGGGCCAGAGGTCCCACAGGAGGAACTACTCTCAGCTCCATCACTGTTTGGTCCGGAAGTCAGCTTCACAGAATCCTCTCTCGACATGCCCAACCTGAACAGAAATTGGGAATATTAGAGGGCTGCCCAACCACAAAACATGAAAGGTTCAACCTGAAGTTCCCACAAATACAGTATTCAATGGAAGTAAATGCATTAAGTGTATTTTATCATCCCCAAGTACCATGCTTAATTTATGTAAGCTAATTTATGGTGGTGTAGGGTCTCTATTGCTTTAATAATAATTATAATAATAATAGCTAAAACAAGCTCCACTTTTGGCTAAGAAAGGCACTTATTTTGTATGCAAAGACATAGGAGCTTTACCAAGTGTCAATAAAAGGATTAACAAAAAGGATCCAACAAAAGATCAGCAAATATGTTCAGGAAAGCTAAAGAATGTGTCAGATCTAAAATTTTTTAAAGAAAAAACAGAGTGGCCAGTGCCACGGCTCACTTGGCTAATCCCCCACCTGCGGCACCGGCGCCCCGGGTTCTAGTCCCAGTTGGGAAGCCAGGTACTAGTCCCGGTTGCTCCTCTTCCAGTCCAGCTCTCTGCTGTGGCCTGGGAGGGCAGCGGAGGATGGCCCAGGTGCTTGGGTCCCTGCACCCACATGGGATACCGGGAGGAAGCACCCGGTTCCTGGCTTTGGATCGGCGCAGCGCCAGCTGTAGCGGCCATTAGGGGAGTGAACCAATGGAAGGAAGACCTTTCTCTCTGTCTCTCTCTCACTGTCTATAACTCTACCTGTCAAATAAAAAAAAAAAAAACTTATTCTCTTATAATAGAAAATTATCTAAATGTTGGGGATACAACAGAACCAAATAAGAACAATAGCAGATTAATGCAATACATCAAATTCTGATGTTGAAATTACCTCAAAATTACCTCACTGGTTCTTAAGCCAATTTAAGAAATGTTACTCAAATTACCTTACTGCAGCTTCTAAGTGTCTAAACAAAGACCATATAAAATTTGTGATAGAATGTGGTTTTAAGCTACAATATCAGCATCCAATGATTGAGAAATAGGATATAGGAAGTCATGAGGATAAGCTTAAGAGAGAACATTTCCAGAGAAAGTAACCCATTTGGGTGAAGAAATATAGCTGTAGAGCTGTAATGCAAGAAAGTAGCTCAGTGAAATCCACCTTAAGTTTTATTTAAATAAAATGCACAAAATGAAAGGAAATTGAACTTGAATATACTTTTGGGGTATTTGATCACTGCTTTCTTTACTAACATTCATAAAGCTATGAAAGGAAGATAGAAGATGCTACCTTCATAATTAGTTTTGTTCCCCTCAATTTTCCCTAAGATGGGTTTAAAGTCAGTTACAATTTATAAGTATGCCTTACTAAGAGCAGCAAAATTATATTATAGACAAATTTAAAGCAGAATAATTAGGTAGAAATAAAGTCCCCTGAGAGACTGGGTCAAGCAGAGATACCACTGATAAGTAGCTCTGTATATAACATATAGAAATCTAAGGCCCTGGAAGCCATATTTCTGTTGTTTGGTTAATAACAATATTATTAAATATAAATGTAGGTAATGATATAATAATATATATGTATTATGTGTATAACAACATAAATATATTTATATCAAAATTTTAACTTGGGGGCTGGCACTATGGTTCAGTAGGTTAAGCCACCACTTGCAATGCTGGCATCCTGTACTGGAGTTGTTTGAGTTTTTGCTGCTCCACTTCCAGAGAATGTGCTTGGGAATGCAGTAGATGACGGCCCAAGTACTTGAGTCCCTGTCACCCAAGTGTGAGACCAGGGTGGAATCTTGGCTCCTGGCTTCAGCATGGCCCAGGCTCATCCACTGTAGGTATCTGAGGAGTGAACCAGTGGATGGAAGATCGGTCGGTCTCTCTCTCTCTCTCACACACACACACATTTTGCCTTTCAAATAATGAAAATTATTTTCATAAGAAGATAGATTTAAGATGGCACGAGGCATACAAGGAAGATGCTCACAGCATACCCCATTTCATACAAAGGAAAATCCTAAACTCCAGAAATCTACATCAAAAATTCAGAGACCAAACTCCTTCATCATAAATTAGCATCCATATAGGTGATCTCTCAGCAACAAAAATGAAAATGGTGGTATTATTTTATAGGCAGACTAAACCAACAAGAATCATAATATATATCCATAACAGTAATCAGAGGACTAATTCAGACATGTATTAACTAGAGACAAGTTTGGATACTAACTTCCTGAAAAACTTTAGAGCAATGAAAAGGGAAGGTACAGGGTGTTGGTCAGCTGAAGACTGTCTTGCGCTGGAGCAAACCCTCAAAAATATTGGGGAAATACAAGTAAAATGAAATATACAAAATATATCTGTCATCTAATACATAATCAAACATAGAAAAGAACAAGGAATAAGTCCAACGATGGAAGGAGATATCCATCAACACAGTACACCAAGGAGAGGATCTACTCGAGGAATATTTTGTATTCAGAGTTTGGAGATGGTGGTGGAGGGTCATGCTTACGTATAGTACCATAGCTATCAGATCCCAGGACAGGACTATATAGCCTGGCATCCAGGAGATCTGTGAAGTTGCTAAATTTCATACAAAAATTGTTCCTCTGTTTGATTTTTTTCTAAGAACATGCAGGACTAAGACCTCGAGCAGGTTACTTAACCTGATAGTATAAACCTGGAAAAACTACTTAGCTTCACCTTCCCTCAAAATCATTTTTTATTATAATAACTTTTTTAATTGAAAAAAATTTTAAAATTCTTATTAGAAGAATAATAATGGTGGCTACCTTGTACATTTGTTGGGAATTAAATGAAATACTTGCTAATAAGCTCCTTGAGACCTATCCGAGCCTCAACGTGTATTGCCGAGTGCCTGGAATGTAGGCTCTCAGAAGGAGAGTCTGAGAAGCCCCAGGGGTGACCACATCCCTGTCTGGAGAAGTATCTGGCACAGAGGAGAGGCTGAGTAAATACTGTTGAATCAATAACAGAGTAAGTACTTCCCTCTGCAGTTAAGGACCAGTCCTTGGAGGTGATGAATGCAGTAATGGCTCCGCTATTCCTGAGAAGAGTGCTCGCAACGTCACCTTTCACAGACAGAAGGAGATGTAGGGCCGCTGCAGGACTTTCAGTCCCAACCTCCAGGGCTCGCAAGCCTGCTGGGCAACAGGACAACCTGCAAGGCTTTTAAACCCACTGATCCCTAAGTTCAACTCTTAGAAATTACCAGGCTGTTTGGGGTTGGTCTGAGAAATCTATTTTTAAAAATCTCCAAGGAGGATTTAGATGCAGCCAGGACTGAGAAATACTGCTGTTGACTACAGGTATAGACAAGACATACTACTAGCCTGCCACATTTTAATCATTGAGGAAATACATCAGTTTTGCTTATGTAGGTACGTACATCCAGGAATTCCAACACAGAGATTATAAACAGGCCTTCCCAACCAACGGTCAACTCATCAAGGCTAGCTCACTCCGAGGAAGTGGCCTGCTAATCACCAGATTCCTTTTCAAGAAGAACTCTTATGTGATACTCTTTCTGGCACATCACCCCTCACTGATGGGTAAAATTATGTGACATGAGATCAAATGGCACAGGGTTTCTTACTTGCAACTACTTTTGTGTCTTTTACAGAAAGCAATAAGTTTCAAACACTAATTTCCTATGTGTGGATTAGAGCACAAATTCTTTTACTATGGAGGATCTGAAGTTATTGGCAATAGTGCCTCAATTCCTCCTTTTCAGGGATGTCTGTAAGACACGAATTCTGCCCATGTGGATTATGTCTTCTAAACAAAAGGCCTTTAAAGCTTCATGGCTTCTGGGTTAGTTTAGCTACTACCACATTTACCTGTTGCCGCTTTTGTTTTAAAAAGGAAACACACACACACACACACACACACACACACACATAAATAATACATTGAAAAGAGGTGGAGGAGGATGATGGGTAACATGAAGAATAACACCTCCGACTTTCCCTAAAACAAGAACTAAGCAAAGATTAGCATCTACATGCACAATCAATGTTTTGGGGGTAAAATATGAGAACTAGATATGTTTCTTAGTAAAACTACTTATCTCTAAAGCATCCATTAATAGAAATACTCAGGCAAAAGAATTGGAGAATTTTACTAAGATCCATTTAAGAAAACCAAAATTGACTGCTACTGGATTTCATGTGCTATTTTTGGTCCAAAATGAATTTTCATGAACAAGTTATAAACCCTTGAAAATGCATTTTTTAAAATTTAAGTGCTGATATGCCACTATAATTTTACCTGCAATTTCGTACACCGAGGGACTATCGCCTTTTATCACAGGTTTATTAAGTTTTACTGCATCTGAGTGTGCTATGTGAAGCAGAGAATTACATTTTCATTTCCTTCTATGAGAAATGAGAAAAAATGCTCTAGTACTTACTTTTCTCCATAAAACCTCTCAAAGAATTTTTCTTTCCAAGGTTCTGTTTTCTTTTCCTTCTCAATTTCTTGCCTTATCCGCAATTGCATTTCTGGGGTAAATTCCCCTGGAAGGAAAATATTAATATACTGAATAAAAGTGGTCTCCTCATCTCTCAACTAATAAGGGACACAAACCATCCATTTGAACAAATTTATAGGTGTTGAAAAGAAAAAGAATGAGTAGTGACGTCATTTCTATAAATTTCTCTTATGAAAATCACTCAAAGAGTCATTTCACAAAAGATGAACTCTAAAGCATTTACCAATTATATTGCAGGGGCTGGCTTTGTGGCATAGTGGGTAAAGCTGCCACCTGTGATGTCAGCATCCCATATGGGCCTGGTTCATATCCCAGCTGCTCTACTTCTCATACAACTTTGTTAATGGTCTAGGAAAGGCAGTAGAAGATGACCCAAGTGTTTGAGTCCCTGCAGCCACCTTGGATACCCAGATGAAGCTGCTGGCTTTGGTCTGGCTCAGCCCTGACAGTTGCAGCCATCTAGAGAGTGAACCAGCAGATGGAAGATATTTCTTTCCCCATCTCTCCCTCTCTCTCTGTAGCTCTTTCAAAAATAAATAAGTAAGTAGTAAATAAATTAATCTTTAAAAAGATGCACTGCATGCTAGGGGCTGTAAATGAAAGAATGTACATTCACCATCCTTACTGAAACTATCCTGGTGGGAGAAGAGGCATTGTAGTTTACTATATTATAAACTACATGCCCTCTCTAGGCCTAAGGAATAAGTGTATAGAAGTACAGAGGGAAAGTACTTCATGCTGCCTAAGTACATGAAGGAAGACCACATGGAGAAGCTGATGCCTGAGTTAGCTTTTGAAGGATAGATAATGAGGCTTTTATTAAGTAATTAAGTTATAAGAATCAGAGGTATGAATATAAATGTATCTTCTTTTGAGTGTCCAATTGTGAGAACATAGGAAATAAATGGGAAAATAAGACTAAGGCCAGTCACCCAACATGTTTTCCAAAGGGGGTTATGCATTTTGCTACACGAGACAGAGGGAGGGCCTGTTGGCATTCAGTGTGAGAGGAACATAGCCAAGTAAGCAGCTTAGACAGATTGCCAACAGGGTGAAGAAAGCGGAGGACTCTAGCTAAGAGTTTACGAAACATCATAGGTGAGAGATGCAGATTATAACTGGGCCAGGAGCAGTGGGAAGGCTGAAGAGGTGTGCAGTACTTGACCAGACAGGCTTGGGGAAATGGAAGCTCAAACATATTATTAAGATCATCAACAGGGGTGAGGAAAGAAGCAACGTTATAGAAGGAGAGAAAACAGAAGGAGGAGATATGAAAGGGAAGACCGTGAATTTAATATTGGGCATCTTGGTTTTACGCTGCCTAATATCAGCTAGTGAGATTTAGTAGCCATGGGGGAATGGAACACTGGAGTACAGAGGGAAGCAAGAGTCTGATTTGCAAGTGCTGGCATGCGGTGACAGCTGGAATGAAGGTGGTGAATAAGGCTGCTTGGAGAATAGGAGAATGTACAATTTATATTTCCATGAACTTTTTGAGTACCCTTATAGGTATGATTAGAGAAAAAAATGCTAGTGACATCAACATTTCCCAACAGAAGGAAGCTTGTGAAGGGAACTGAGAAAGGGCTGTCAGAAAGGTGGGCCCCAAAACAACCTTAAATAGATCATAAGTGTCTCAAGAAGGTGGTTTCAAATTGGATGGGATCAAAAACAAATGAAACATTGAAGGAGGAACCTGAATTGCACTATTGTACTGAGATGATGAAATTAGACAATGCTAGCAGAAAGCATTCTCCTCTTGGAGAATACTCTATATAGTGGGCCCACACCTAACTTCTAACAGCTTAAGTGCACACAGAGTAAAAACCTGGTAGCCCTGGGTGGATTTCAGTCTTTCAAGAAGTTGGGTAACCCAACAAAGGATAAGGTGAAATAGCAGCTTTGGAGGTAAAATGTATTTCATCAAATTTCTCTAGGGTCCAGCAGACAATACACAGTGGATTAAACCATGTGATTAAAATTACCATCCCAGAGAAAATCTTAATATATAAAAAATAAGTATCAGGTCTCAGATAAAATCATGCTTTCTTCAAAAATATCTGATCCCTCAAACTGCCAAGTATAACAAAAGAATTAATGAATTAATTTAGAATGGGATGTAAATTTACTAAGTTAAAGTATATTTAAGGGAGGAAAAAATTTGGAAATCAGAGAAAGAGGACACTCAGTACAACTGTGTATGCCAATGTCACAGAATAACAGAAAACAGAAACTCACCTTCTGCCAGTCGTTGCTTCCACCCTTGCGCTGCATATGCAAAAAATTCATTATTCAGAGCTGAAGTGCTGAGGCGTAAAATTCCATCACTTCCCATCTAGGAAATAAGCCGACAAAATGAGATTTCATCAGGAAGAATTAAAAGCAAAAGTATGCACAAAGGCAGCAAAAACACAGTGGTGTTGGGGAGTGTGTGTATGTGTGTGTGTGGGGGTGGGGGGGAGAGAGAGAGAGAGGAGGAAAAGAACTTGACCCAAGGTGAATCTCCTAGAATGAAAATTGCATGCACTCTGCTTGCTGATATAGGGGACAGAAGAAATTAGTGGGTTGTCCTTGATTGGTTTTAAGTTATAGTGATGAAGTGGAGACAAATCAAATAAAAAGTGAAACAGCACGCAATGAGAATTAAGAAATACAAAAAGAAAAAGCTTAGGGAAGGTATTTAGGTGGCCATGGAGTGGTTAGGAAGAACTGGTGCATGGACAGGGGAGACTGGCAGGGATTAGACAGAGCAGTTAGAGATCAAAGCACATCGCACACTGGCAGACAGCATGCTTGCATAGTGCAGAGGCAGGATGTAATAAATCATCAGCAACTGAACCTTTATGAGGGTATGAGGATGCTTTAGCATGGTACTCAAAGGCCTGGCAAACTATAAACCTAGCCAGATTTTTCCAGGGTTTCCTCTTATGTCGATGTGTATAATTCATAGGTCCTAAACTCCAGTTATTTACTATTACCTGAAAATGCACTCAGAGAGTTCTTATGCCATTGTTTCTGTTTGTTTATGATCTTCTCTACACCTCATTTCACCCATTGAATTATAATTTCTTTAAAAATTTAGCTAAAATGATTCCTTCGTGAATGTGTTAGCTAAACCATCATTCAGAAAACAAAGGAGACTACTGAATCTAAAAGGAAAGGCTATACAAACAAACCAAAGCTGAATAATGGCCAATCATTCCCAGCCATGAAAGACATGGAGAACAAATCTGAGATATGGCATTTTCTGACATCAGACATCCAGAAGAACATAGATCTGATCTCCTGAGTTTCATTTTTAAGAAGACACCAGTAGCCACACTAAAATACTCCATGCAATGGGACAATTTCAGGCAGGATTTCACTCATCCATTAAGCTTTGTTTACTAGCTCTGATATTTCACCTTTATTCAACAGATATGTATTAAGCCTGGCACTTGTATGGCTGCTGGCAACACTGTGGCAATGATGAATAAGGCCTTGCCATTACATTTTGAATATATTCCAGATACACCAGATGCTTCTTGGCCCTATGTATCACTTTAGCTCATCCAGATTCAGCATGGTTGTAATAGACTGGGCACCATGTCAGTATTCTATATCATGGGTTTCCCTCATCCCCAAGATTGAGTAGAAGAATGTCCCAACCTGCCCACCCTTTGATGAGGCTGTTCTATAACACTGTCCTTTGGAACGTGGCTTATACACTGAACCAATGGATGCTGTGGTGCTGTGTCCCCAGTAGCTAGAATAGGGTGAACTGAATGAGCCTCTGTGTTACCACTCCCAGAGATCATTGGATCAGACTGTGTGTTCCATGGCTCTGCAGCTCTGGACTTGGGTGAGACATTCAGGTCCCTAGGGTAGAATCATTCTGACCAGAGCAAGGTTTCTCAATTTTGGCATTACTGTCATTTGCAGTCAGATAATTCTATGGTGTGAGGTCATGCTTTGTGCATTGTGTTTAGCAGCACTGCTGGTCTCTAACCACTATATACCAGTAGCAACCATCTTCCCAGCTGTTGCAAGCAAAATGCTTCAAAATATCACCAAGTGTCTTTTGGGGGTAAAAAGTTCATCACCATTTGAGGATTACTGCACTAAAAGGGTAAGTATTCCACTGTAGCTAAAGCTCTGCCCGGTTCCCTTGTACCTCTCATACTGTTTGACCAGGAGGTAAAGAGTGGAGTGGGTAGACAAATGTGATCATCATCCTTGGCCATCAGGAGGAAACAGGATTGCTGCCACACAGCATGGGCAGGGAGGGGTATGTGCAGAATTCTAGGAAATCACTGGGACGTCTCTTGGTGTCTCCATGCCTGGTAGAACAGTGACCAATGATCACTGCATAGATAGTATAAAAGGGCAAGGCAACCATGGACTCAGACTCTGCAGGAATGGTGATGTGGGTCACTCCACCAAGCAAACTAGCAGAAATGCTGGCCAAGGGTGAGGAAATGCAGATGTGGGTCTCAATGGAGGGAGATGATAAATTGTAATCACAGCCTTAAGACTGGGTTGAGATGAGCGCAGCTTGTAGCTGGTCAACTGATCAGCTTGTTTTCCTCTTTCCAACATACTTCCCAAGCCATTCCTTAAAAAGTTAGCGGCAGGTTGGTCTTCATGTGAGGCACAGCAAGATGTGGGTAGTACAAAAGGTAGCGTGCAAGACATTTGTGATACTCTATTCTGTATCATTTAGCCTGTGTGAGTACTGAGCGGCTGGGGTAAATAGCTGAATACCCTACAAAACTCCAGGACATTCTCTGAAGCACAGAGGCCTCTGAGACGCCCTGCAGGTGCAGTCTGAAAATGCAGAGTCTGGACCTGGGCACTATTCACAATCCATAGGAGTTATAAACCATGGGCAAAGTCCTTTTCTATGGTGTCCTTCTGTGGGACAATTCTGTAGCTCATGCTGCACATTTGCTTAAATAGACCTGAACCCACCTGTCCAGAGGGCTTCTCCTTTGCATGTCTCACACTAATTCCTGGATTCTGCTTCAAAACTACTTCTACTCAAGTTTTTGTCTGGGGTTCTGCTTTGGAAGGAAAGGAGCCAGGAAGAATTCTACACAAGATTCTGAAGTGAAGGAGTTTGAGCCTTACCTTCTACCTAGGAGTGGCCCAGTGAACCTACTAGAAGGAAACACAATGCCCCAGGTAATGGTCTCCAGGTTCATATTCCCACTTTGATTTTATCTTTGCGTATTTATTACCTTTTTTGATGTGAGCAATGATGGCAGGGGTAAAGCGGAGATGTGAAGTGTTACTCTTGATAATGGGAAACTACCCAAAATGTTGAAGGTTGGGAAAAGTTTTATTTTTATTTATGCTAGCAAATATGACTTTAGTATCTGTGTAAAGGATAAGACAGAAAGGTTACGGACAGACACAGAAACAATCAGAAATGGGACTGGGACACTTCAGCATAAGATTATAAAAGGAAGGCAAATTGGAGAGATACGCAGGACTGGGTGAAGGTCTCAGTAGTCCCAGAAGATAAAGGCATTGGGAGAATACTTCAAGAGATGCTAAAATTGCTCAGGATGGTTTGGAAGATGGATTGGATGAAACAGATGACAAACCTTGAATACAAGTCTTTCAGGAACATGCTGATGAAGAAGGTGTAGCAACAACAATAAGGATGAGGACAAGATAGACATTTGAACAGTATGCCTCTAAGAAGTCTGACATTTTTCTGCAAATATTGATTCTTAATCTATGTCATTGTGGTTCAGGAACTTTGGAGGAAAAAGTAACTACTTAGGAAGACTAAAAATGAAAAGTGGAATGGGTGTTATGGTGCTGCAAGTTAAAACATCCCATGTCAGAATACTGGGCTACTCCTCTTCAAATCCAGCTTCCTGCTAATGTGCCTGGGAAGCAACAGATGATAGCCCAAATACTAGGGTTCCTGCCACCCATGTGGTAGACCTAGGTGGAGTTAGTTGCTCCTGACTTTGGCCTTGCCTGCTGTAGATGTTGAAGGCATTTGGGGAGTAAGGTAGAAGATGGAAGATCTCCCTCTCTCTCACTCAGCCTTTTAAAAAGATTTTTTTAAAAAAGAAAAATATTTATAGTGCCTATACAGATTTTAATTAGGACTTGTAGGCAGAAAGCAACTTCTCTGTGAAAGTAGAGTTTGTTTACTATGGAGAATATTTACAGAAGATACAGTAAAAAATAATGTAGCATTATTCTATATTTGAGGATATATACAATGTCATAATCTTCTATAGTCTATAAAATGCAGGTATGCACTAAAAGTTTTCTGAACTGTCCTTGGTTTGTGCAATGAAAGACTGAAAATTTAACTCCAGCAGCTGATACACAGAACTTTAGTTTCTTGTATCTTATCGAGACAGGGGCTGGATTAGTTACTGATTGAAATTTCAGCATAATTTTAAGACACAAAGAAATACCAGATCTAGATTAAGTCTGACAGATTCTCAAGATTTCAGTACATGAAAATGCAAGGCAATGTGACATAAGTGCATTCAAGAAAATGGAAGCTAGCCCTGAAGGAAATTTTTTTAAACAGAAAAAATAACATTAACTACCAGATTCCCAGTCTGTATGAGACAGCACAATTCAACACCAGAGCTAAATTAAATTTAGCAAATACATGCCAATAAAACTTTTAAAATACACTATTAATTTTATGGCTTTTAAGAAATACTGTCCAAAAGATATAACATTTTAATGGACTGGAACAATAAACATTTCTGAAAGGTCTATTTATTCACTACTGAGCTATAAATTCTAGGTTTTCTCATTAGCTACAATAGACATGTTTATTCTAAAAAAATCACCTGACTCTCTTATAATGAAGTGTCTAACTATTGATGAGTTATGTTTCCTTTTTAATTAGGAGAAAAATTCTGATCAAAAGTTTTTGAGAGAAATAAATACTAATAAAGAAATAAGTTCTTAATCATACAGAGATGCAAAAGGATCTAAAAGGTTGACATTCTTTCTTGCTGAGTATATATCATATGCTTTTGGTAGTGATTAAATGAACACAGATTTTGTGCGATGAATGTCAAAGGGTTAAGCAAATGTTGTTACATGTACACAGCCAAAATTTAAAATTGAATGAATGTTTTCAGTATAAGAATATGCTTTACTTAATATTAATCTTTTAATCCTCTGTTATAATCATTATCACTTCTTATTTTTTATTTCTTGCATTTGATTCCAAACTGATGTTGTATGGGGGCTGCTTGGAGGAAGAGTGAGAAATATCCTGGAGTGACAAAGGGGCTAAATAGTAATGCAGTGCCTAGAAATACAAGAAATGTGGGTTTCATTCTATAGACAATGGGGGGATGTGAAAAAATTAATCAAAAAAAATCAAGCAGACTGTTGTTTTAGGGTACCAAGATGGGCCTTTCTAAAACTCATTAATAATAAGGTTGTTTGAGAAGACACTGGAAACGAGGAGAAAGTGAGCCATGCAGCTCTCTGGGAAGCAAAGGGAATGTACATGCAAAGTCCCTAGGGTGGGGCTTGCAAGGAGGCCCACAGAGCTGCAGTACAGAGAGTATGAAGAAGTGGGGTCAAGGGGGCAGTGCCTGCCTTGTAGCCCACTGTACAAACTGGCTTCTCTCCTGAGGGAGCTGACCAGCCTTTTGGGGGATTTTAATCACAGGAATGACAAAATGTGACATTTCAAAATGATAGCTCTGACTGTTATGTTTATAAAAAGACTTAGAGCAATGCTATTGAATAGTAATATAAATGTGAGTCACCTGCAATTTTAGTTTTTCTAGTAATCACATTGAAAAGGAAAAGGAAATATGTGAAATAAATTCCTGTAATACATTTTATTTAATACAATGTATCCAAAATGTTAGTTCAACATGTAATCAAAATATAATGTTATTGAGGTATTTTATAGTCCCATTGAATGTTAATTTTTTCAATATCCAGCATGTCTTTTTACAGTACATCTCAGTTCATATCAGTCATATTTCTAGTGCTCAATAGCCACAGGTGGTTTCTGCATTGGACAGCATAATTTTAGAAGAGAAGACTTACCAGGGCCACTTAGCATGTAGTGATTGTAATAAACCAAGAGGAAGATAGTAGCTTGACTAGGGAAGCAGCAGTAGAGGCAGTAAGAGATGGTTGTGTTTTGATTATATTCTAAAGGTTGATGAGGCCGGTGCAGTGGCACAGTAGGTTAATCCTCCACCTGTAGTGCCAGCATCCCATATGGACACTGGTTCTAGTCCTGGCTGCTCCACTTCCAATCCAGCTTTCTGCTGTGGCCTGGGAAAGCAGTAGAAGATGGCCCAACTCCTTGGGCCCCTGTACTCATGTGGGAGACCTGGAAGAAGCTCCTGGTTCCTGGCTTCGGATCAGCACAGCTTTGCCTTTGTGGACAATTAGGGAGTAAACCAGTGGAAGGAAGATCTCTCTCTCTCTCCCTCTCCCTCTCACTGTCTGTAACTCTATCTCTCAAATTAAAAAAAAATATGTTGAGCCAGAGGGCTTGATGATGCATTGAATGTGTGGTATGAAAGAGAACAGGCAAGGATGACAGCAAGGAATTTTGGCCTTGGCAAAAAAAGTATAACACTGCTATTTATTAAAATGGAGAAGACTATAAAATAAGGAGGTATGGTTTTGCGTTTAAGATTCGGATGTTGAACATAAATTCCAATGGGCATCTTAGCCATTTACTCTGGTGTAGAGGACATTCTGCACTAAGGTAACACTAGAGCCAGTGACTCCTATGAAGAAGCATCACAGAGAAAGCCAGTGAACAAAGATGGAAAATCTTTCGGGTTGGTCAGCAATGTGAATGAAGAGGAAGAAGATCAAGACCGCTATAAGAACAGGAATAGATCAGATTCACTGAATGAACATATGTGTGGGTAGTGACTGAGATAAAAATGTGACTGATGATTCCCAAGAATGAGGCTGGAATCATTGGATAGATGCTGGCAGCAGACAGCAGGAAAGGAAAAGTTATGAGGAGGAATGGTATTTAAAACAAAGAAATGATGTTTCCTTTGGATGTGTTGTGTAAAGATATCTTAAAGGTATGCGTGTAATAATGTCTCCTCAATAACTTAAGAGTAGGGGCAAGGAATTCAACAGTGAGGAAACAAATAGGAAATACATTAGGAATTAGCAGCAAAGATGCATGAAAATAAGCAAGTGAAAAACAGGGATTTGGTTGAGAACATCCAAGGAATGGTTCCAAAAACAGAGGATGGCATTAGTGTAGCGGGCATGGGGAGCAGCAGTACATGCGGTAAGGAAGACTAAGCCAAAGCAGCCACAGATATGTGGAAAATCAGAGCTCATGCCATTACAGGTGCAAAGGCAAAAAGTGCTGCTAGCAGATGATCTGTACTGTGCATGCACAAATATCTATCCAGACACTTAGAATTATTTAGGTCAACATTGTGTGCAGTACACTGTTAGATGTTGTGTCCAATAAAAAAATCAATAGGATCTTTAGGGCAGAGAAACCAATACAGTGAGACACTAACCAGGAATCTAACACAATATCAAAAAAGTAGTGAGCACATAAACTGTAAGCTATTGACACTGAAGCACTTATAGCCTGCATGATCAAGCAGTGTATATGTACCACTTATACCCTGCATGATCAAGCAGTGTATATGTACCAGTGTCCCTGTAGTCTATACCCCAGTATTAGTTAGTCACAGTATTAATTCTTAAAGGAAAATGTTCATTTTTTAGCTACTACTAAGTATAAATCAGATTGCTCAAGAGACTCTGTAGGCATAATAATGTTTTATCCATAGGGAAAAGGCTATTCTTTAGAATAACATAATAATAGGTATAAAAATGGAAAAAGGCTGCTAAGAGAGATAGCATCAATAAAAGAAGGAAAACGATCGACAGTCTAAAGACAAGTTAGCAAATAATTTTTGAAACCTACTTCCAAAATTGCAGTAAGACAATATTCTCCAAGCTGTACTTTTCAAAAGAGGTATTTTAATTGGTAAACCAATCTAACAGGAAATCTAATCTTCCTTGTCAACAAATAGGGCCTAAACTTCACTAAATATGATTAGTTTACTGTACATATTCTCTAATATGTTTGAATTTCTTATAAACCCCTAAGAATAAATTATGCAGTATTACCCAAATGTTTAAATCCTGCAATTCTCTCTCACAGAACAGTTATCAATATCTCAAGGAACAAGTATTCCCTATAATACAGTTTGGGAAATGATGTATTAAGAATTGTGATAGCATCATTGTCAGAAATAGTCAAATGAGAAAAACCTAGGGCAATGGATTTGTACACACTAGATACTAAATCCCTATTTAGCAAATGAATGGAAAACTCTAAGGCTTGGACACAAGATAATATGTAAGACACTGTAAGAACCATTATTCAAAATAAATAAGTGAAGTAGTGAAAATCATACAGGATGATGCTATAAGCTTTAACTTATATTTAACTTATACTATGTAAATAGTCAACTTTGTGATGCAAAAGTTGAAGACATTCTGTGTCATAATATTGGTGACAAAGTTGTAAAGTTGATTTTAGGGTCAGAAGCCATCCCTTGGAGGCTTTCTTCCTTTGCTTCCTACTGCATGCTGCCTGTGTGATCACTGGCCAGCATGAGGGAATAAATAACAAGGCCCAGAGTTCAGCATGGAGTGGTCTGGAGAAGAAAGCTCTGCCAGACTCGGGATGTTGCCAGGTGCCATTCTTAACTAAAACGAGGTCCTTCAGGCAGAGGAGTTAGAGGGAGAAAAACACATCAACATTTAATTATGACATGAGATTTCTGAATTCATAGACTGCTGCAAAAGGCTTTAAAAATTAAAGAATATTATCAGATGGCATAAATGGTAAATAGTCTTATAACATATATACTTATAACATAAGTATATATATATATATATATATACATATGTATGCAAACATCTACATATCCAGGAGCAAATCTATTTATAAAGACATACTCATGTATAGATCTCAAAACAGTTTTGCACTAAAATAAACATCTTTTAATTCACTTACCATGAACTGTGATGTACCCTTGTACATGGATTTATATATTCACACATATATACATTATATGTGAATGATACATAAGCATAGTACATTAATATACATTGCATAGTTTTTCTCTGAAAACAATTTGTAAGTCACCCAACCACATGGCTAAGATGATGATCTCCTTTGGAACAGAATTTCATGTGTCTCAAGAACACTGATCTCTCTTCCATCCAATAACCTTCCTAGCTTCCAATACTGCACTGGAAATGTTAAATCAGGTGCTAAAGGGAACCATTCCTTGGAACAAGAATTGTTGCAGGCACCAACTGACGGGAAAAAAGAGTTTCCTAACACTTAGAGAAAAAGCAAGTTTTTCTCATAATTGCTGTGATGTATTGCAGCATACATAATCTGGAAAACCATATTTGGGGGATGCAAATAATAGTAGAAACAAGTGAAAACAGAAAGAGAACCCCAATACTAATTCCTTTAAACTTTTAAATCTACTTTCATTTTACTTGAAAGGCTAGTGCATACATGCATGCACGCACACACACACAGACACACAGAAATCTTCATTTGTGTATTCACTCCTGAAATTCCCACAATAGCCAGGGAGGGGCCAGGCTGAAGCCAGGAGACTGGTACTCCATCCTGGTCTCCTGCATGGTGTCAGAGATCCAAGTACTTGAGCCATCATTTGCTGTCTCCCAGTGTGCACATCAGCAGAAAGCTGGATTAGAAGCAAAGGAGCTGGGACTTGAACCGGGCACTGACATAGGAGACACTGGCAGCCCCAGAAATGACCCAACTGCTGTGCCAACCACCTTCGTCTCCAATCCCAACATTGATTCTTAAAAGGGTTCGACAGCTATGTTTTAACTACTGTCCTTAATGGGATTTCCCTGAAACTGCCACATGATATTATTAAAATAAAAATTTTATTTATTTATTTTTATTTTTTTTATTTTTATTTAATGAGTATAAATTTCCAAAGTACAGCTTAAGGACCACAATAGCCCCCCCCCCCGTATCTTCCCTCCCACCCACAACGCTCCCTTCTCCCACTCCCTCTCCGCTTCCCCTTCACATCACGATTAATTTTCAATTATCTTTATATACAGAAAATCAATTTAGCATATGTTAAGTAAAGATTTCCACATAAAATAAAAATTATTTCCAATGGATAATTTTACACTTCAACATATATCATCTTTCCTAAGAATTATTCTGTTTTCAAATCTGAAATATGAAAATCATCATTCAAGATTCTATAATTTCTCAGAAACTTGGGCAGCCTGCTAGGTCTTGGAAGAGAGATAGCCCACGGTAAAATAGGGACACTAAATGAAATAAAGATATCTATAGGCAACATAAAGCCACTGATATAACAAGCCTTAATCCAAAATTCAAGAAAACCATTTGATGCCCACAAGTACATCTCTTTCATGACAAATCTATGGGCAGCCCTTGGCCACATCTTAGGACCATGTGCTATGAGAAGCGAGAAGCTGCTGTAAGAATTTTTCAGAATGACCCAAGGCGGGATAAAGAAATTTGCACAAGATCTAGCAACTACGAGAATATGTGTACATCTTAGAAGATAATCTCTCTATGAGTACATATATGTGTGTGTGTATGTGTGTGTATGTGTGTGTTTGTGTGTATAATATTTTCATCAATATAATCTCTGGGAACATTTATTTATTTGCTTGAAAGGGAGTCAGAGAAAGAGACCATCCAATGGTTCATTCCTCAAATTGGCATAAAGGCCACGGTTAGATCAGGTTGAAGTCAGGAGCCAGGAACTCCAATAGGGTCTCTCATGTGGTGGTAGGGCCCCAAGTACTCGGGCCATCATTGGCTTCCTTCCCAGGTGCATTAGCAGGGAGCTGCATTGGAAGCAGAGCAGCTAGGACTAGAATTGGCACTTAGAAATCTGATGCCAGCTCTGCAAACACTAGCACCACAACACTGGCACCCAAAACAAACTTTCAATACACCTGCCATGGTTAGACTGTGTTTTGTACCCAAAACTTGAGTCTAAACCCCGTTGTGGCATATTAAGAGATGGAACCAGGTGAAACCTACAAGTGGTGACAGGGATTCTGCCCTGAAGAATGCATTAATCTACTCATCCAGTTAATTGATTAATAGGCAAAATGGTTCTCTTGAGAGTGAGTCTGCTATAAAAGCCAGTCTGGCTTATTTGTTCCCTGTTTCTCACCATGTGTTGACTTGTGTAACTCCAAGACTTTGCCAACAAAAAGGCTTTCAACAAATGCAGCCCCTCAACCCTGGACCAAAACAATGCCAAAATAATCTTTTCTATATAACTTACTCAGTTGCAACTACTTCATTACAGCAACACAAAACAGACTAAGATATTACTAATCATGCAACAGAATACTAACATTTTATTTGATGAAACTCAAGCTTATGTTCTTGTTATAGATAAAACAAGTTTGTGTTACAATGTAGTGGGAATCAATGAATCGCTATTTCCATTTGTAATACTCTGAACAGCTGTGTTTAAATGACTATCTCTTAGTCACTCATTTCTTTAACAAATATTTCATAAGCATCTGCCATGTGCCAGGAACTGTGAAATGGACAGACAGCTTTTGTTGCCACAAGAGTGTAGTCCCTAGGGTAGGACAGAAAAGGATAAATGGGGGACCGGTGTCTTAAGGTATCTGCATCCTACACTGATCACCAAGCTGTGGCTCATTATTCCAGCTTCCTGTTAATGTGGACTCTGGGAGGCAGTGGTGATGGCTCAAGTCATTGGGGTGATGCTATCCGTAGGGATGCATGGATTGCATTTCCAGCTCCTTGCTTTGGCCCCTGGCCCAGTCCTAGGTGTTAGAGGCATTTTTCTTTTCCTCCCTTCCCTCCTTCCCTCCTTCCTCCCTCCCTCCCCTTTCCCCTTCCCTTCTTTCCTCCCTCCCTCCCTTCCTTCCTCCCTTCCGCCCTCCCCTTTCCCCCTCCTTTCCTCCCTCCTTTCCTTCCTCTCTCCCTCCCTTCCTTCCTTCTTCTCTTCCTTCCTCTCTCCCTTCCTTCCGCCCTCCCTCCCTTCCCTTCCCCCCTCTTTCCTCCCTTCCTCCCTCCCTCCTTCCCCTTCCCCCCTCCCTTCCTTCTTCCCCTTCCACCCTCCCTACCCTGTAACCCCAAGTACCTACCTCACCTACTTCCCTTCCCTTTCTCTCCTGCCCCATTCCCTCCCTCTCAAATAAACAGGAACTAAAAAAACTAAAAGGGTAAAATGCCCATTATATTAGCATGGGAAGTGTCCAGAGAAGGAAAAGATATTAGGAGAACCCCTAAACTGCTTATTTGGTATGATTTTAATTCTTCTTTACATTTTGTTAATATATTTGCCCAAAGGTTACCTATTTTCTCCCCTCTTCAGCTTAACAATGGCTTTGATCTACATTTTGGGCTAATAAAAACTATAACAACAACTACCATTAATTTACTGCCTACAGCGACAGTCAACTTAGGCATAAATATTTTTTTCAAGATTTTATTTATTGGCATAAATATTTTTAAAGATTTTGTTCATTTATTTGAGAGGTAGAGTTATAGACAGAGGGAGGCAGAGACAGAGAGAAAGGTCTTTCATCTGCTGGTTCACTCCCCAAATGGCTTTGACTGCTGGAGATGGGATGATCTAAAGCCAGGAGCCAGGAGCTTCTTCCAGGTCTCCCACATGGGTGCAGGGACCTAAGCACTTGGGCCATCTTCTACTGCTTTCCCAGGCCATGGCAGAAAGCTGGATCTGAAGAGGAGCAGCCGGGACATGAATCAGCACTCGTATGGGATTCTGGTGCTGCAGACAGAAAGAAGCTTAGCCCACAACGCCACAGCGCCGGCCACCAAAGTAGGTATATTAAGTCCATTTGGTTGCTGTTACAGAATACCATTGTATGGGTAGCTTCTGATCAGCAAACATTTTTTTCTCAGAGTTCTGGAATCTGGGAAGTACAAGGCTGAAGCACCGGTAGTTGACCCAGAGTTGGCTGAGAGTCTGCCTCCTCCTTGAAAATACCTTCTTGCTGTGCTGCCCACGGTGGAAGGGCTTATGTATCTTTCAGGGTTTTCTTATAGAGGTACTAATCCCTTTTATGAGGGCAGAGCCCTAATCACTTTCCAAAGGATCCGCCAATATGTTACACCAATACTACCATAGGTAGTATGAATTTTGAATTTTGGAGGTACAAACACATTCAGACTCTATCTTCAGGCCATCTATGATGCAGGACTTGATCCCTCAAAATGATGCCTTTTCCATTATACCATGGGGCTTCCTTTAATTACCAGGCAAGCGTCTACTCTTCCACTTAAAAAGTGTATGTGCTTGGTGCTGGGAACGTAACGTAAAGTAACAATCAGCTAAAAAAGGCATGGCCTGTCCAGTAATTACAGACCACGTGAAGGCCCCTGAAGAAACAGGGATCGCACGAGAGGAGATTCTTACTATGTGTGTGCACAGGAAGGACTCCGAGGCATTTGTTTGTAAGCAGAGATGAACATAAAGGATGGGGAAGAGGGCAAAACCCACAACTGGAGAGGAGAGGAGAGGAGAGGAGAGGAGAGGAGAGGAGAGGGGAGGGGAGGGGAGGGAAGGAGAGGGGAGGGGAGGAGAGGGGAGGGGAGGGGAGGGGAGAGGAGGGGACGGGAGGGGAGGGGTGAGGGGAGGGGAGGGGAGGGGAGAGGAGGGGATGGGAGGGGAGGGGAGAGGGGAGGGGAGGGGAGGGGGGAGGGGAGGGGAGGGGAGGGGAGGGGAGGGGAGAAAGCCTTGTGAGAGTGTGGGAGCTTGTGGAGTACATGGCACCAATGTTGTTCCTATTTTTGCCTGTTTATTTTTTGGATGGATATTCTTAGCTGACAAGGATCCACCTGTCCATGATTCAGTTTTATCTTTTGTAAGCTATGAATGGCAAATAACCTCATGTTATTTTTTGAGAATTCAATGAATAAATATATGAAAAAATGCACTGAATAGTGCTGATTCAGAGCAAGTTCTCTGGAAGTTTAGGTATAATAATAATTCTTAGTATTGGGTAGGATGTGTGACAGACACACTGTAAGGTGCCCTCAGTGTGTCACACCCTTGTATGATTCCCGCCCCCCACCCGCTTTGTGTGTGGGGGAAGAATCTATGACTTGCTTCTTCTAACCAACAGGAAATGGTTAAGCAATGGGTTGTCATGCCTTCGGTTAGACTACATTACACAAAGAGCAGAAACACTTTCCTACTGGCCTTGAAGAGGCAAACAGCCACTCTGAACTAAAGACAATGGTGGCTTGAGGAGCTGAGGCCTCAGCCCTACAGCTGTAAGGAACTGAATGCCCCCAGCAGCCTGAATGAACTTGGACCCCAAGCCGCAGATGAGAATGCAGCCACCAACACTTTCATTTTAGCCTGTAATGATCCTGAATACAAGGCGCAGCTCAGCTGTGCCCGAACTCCTGACCCATGGAAACCACTCTCACGCCTGATTCAAGCAGAAAATAAACGTGAGCTATGGTACACCAGTAAATGTGCGATAATTGGTTACACAGCACAGAAAACAAACAGAGGAACAAACAGTGGAAGTGAGAAAAACTCACTTGATTGCTGCTCCTTTATCAGTGCAGAGAAAATTATCTAGTGAGAATACGAATATGTTTACGGGTGTCTGTGTCTCTGGGACTGGAGAGAATACAGGACTTCAAGCAGCATCTGCATAGGAGATGGGTTAGAAACAGCAGGCTGCAATCACCGAGAGGGCAGGGATTTGCAGACCATGACACAGGAGGAGCTTAATAAATGAACTGATTTTGTTGCAGTTAAGTTGTATCATTATTTGATACATCCGTGTAATCGTACCCAGTTTTCTGATGCTGGTGCTCAAAAGATAAAACTATTAGGGTGAAAAAACAAGCAATTTTATCAGAAGCATACAGACAGCAGGAGCTAGCTGTAGTAACTGTATTTAGAGTAACAAAAAGAGAAAAGAAACAAATAATGGATTTTAGTTTTTGCCTAGGGGTTATCAACACCACAGTGATGCTATTGTAATAAAATTTTTTTAAAGCAGGGACAAAGCATCTTTTCAAATTAAATCAATCAGCTGTGTGCAAACCGGAAGAGAAAAGGTACTATTCCTTCCATTACTTAAATTTTATGCACACCTCAGTTCCTCTAATATCCTCTAAGGAAAAAAATGAATAAAACCCAGGAAATGGACTTCTGATGTATTCATGGTATCTCTCCTAAATGACCTGGCATGTTAGGGTGGGAACAGACCTGGATTTAAAGTTAGAAAATCGCTCTGCTAAATCTAGCTCTGCTGTCATAGCTGTCTGAAGATGCTTCAATTTCTGAACAGCTATGAGTCACCATTTGTCTCATGATTCAAAGGAGGTAAGTAAACATACCTGCAAAGTTGTTATACAAATTAGAAATGATAAATATAAAGAAACTAACAGACTACCTAACAAATAACATATGAAGACAAAAATATTCAAAGGTTAAAAGGTAATTAATATTTGCATTTACTGAATTGCATTTGTGATCTTTTAAATCTTAGAAATCTCAAATGTGTCCTTGAACCTGAACACAAACATCAAGACATCTAAGAATGCAATGTTTATAAGGACCTCCCTGCTTGAAACAAGGTATCACATCTAAATCTAGTTTCACATTGCCTTAATGCCTGCTGGCCCTGTGATCTCTACTACAGTGTTTTAAGAATCAGTTTCTTAGCCTTGAGCAAAATCAGTTCTGCAACCTAGGCAATGGCTGATTGGCTTAGAGATTAGGGCAGGAGCCAAGACTGTCCCAGAGAGACCTTCTGTGATCTGAGGTAACCAATTAATCACCTCTTCATGTGCAGTGCGGCTGGAGAGATAAGTCTGAAATCCAAGAAGAGATATGAGAGGAACAATGTGTATCACAAAAGAACTGAGGTCAATGAATGTTTAACACCCCTACCCAGGCAAAACTACTTAAAGTGTTTTTTTTTTTCCTCTTAGCAGATCTCTATTTCTTGCAATCTGAGCAAGGCCAAACTGACACAACCAGAAAGTATTACACTGAGCAATCTATTAAACATTTTCCACTTTGAAGATGGTGTACAGTTCACTGGAGAAAGAAATTCCATTTGAAGGAAGTCAAAGACCATGAAAAAAAGTTGGGCTGCAATCTAATAACAAGTCAACAGTTCAACTTACAGAATACTATAAGGGTAAGGTTTATAAAGACTCCAAAATTAACCTTTAAACGTTCACCACAAAATGCCAAATGTATCACCTACAAATTAGAGCAAGAGCTTAGAATCATGGGGAGGTTTTTTTTTTTTTTTTTCTGCCAAGGGCCATTGGACATTTATAACATCATTTGTGGGCCATTCAAAATTATGAATTTAAAAATTAGCCTGCTATAGATTTATTGAATTTCGAGTCCCACCTGTGGTTGCCTTGGCAGTGTCAGACCAAATGATTTCACAGGCTTTATACACATATTCCTCACCCCTGAGCTAAATGAAAATGCTAAAACATACAATTACACTTTCATTAATAATGGAGGATTCCTATTTGTCACCCGATTTTTAATATGTACACATGATTAGCAACATGTCAAACTTTCATTCCTTTACTTCTGCATTTCCCAAATGATTTTATCATAGCAACCCATGAGCTATTCATAAGAAAATAAAGACTTGTATGATCAATTAAATTTGAGAACAATTACACAAATTCCCACAGTTGTCTTTACTGCAGAGCTCTGGAACTTTGTATAGCATTTCTCAAAGTCCTAGGAGCTCAGAACACTGCTCTCGACAGAATATTCTATGGGTGTGATAATCTATAGGCTGTGTTCACTGTAGAAAATGTTGCCTTATGGTATTGAAATTATAGCAGATTGCAGCACCAGATAATTGCTGATTTAGAATCTACCTTATTTCTCTTCCTCTGAATTGACATGTCTTCATAAACTTCTTTTAATTAATTATCAACTTAACCATTCCAGGTCAGTGTAAGATACAGCCCTTATGAACAAGGTACTTGCCATTGACGCATTGTTTGAATGTTGTCTGACAATTTGACATGCAAAGCAAAGATTCCTCTTATTAAGGATCTTTTTTGTTTGTCTTTTGTCACTGCTCTCCAGAACAAACCTCAGAAGTGAGTGTGTGCTCAAAGGCAGGTGCATTTCTGGCATAACAATTACACGTTATCCCCTTGTTCTTTACTACTGTCGCTTATCTCTATCTTTTTCTCAAAATTGTCATTCTTAATATGGACTCAAATACCTTTAGAATGTAAAGAAATCATAAATAATAAAGCAAATTTTAATATCCTTGGGTTTTCTATGGACACTTGGCTTTAAAATATCTTTTGCAGAACTAAAGATAAAATTAGAAACACCATCATTAGTGACACTAGTATTAGTCACATAAAGATGATGTTTCAGACATCAATCACATGGAGTTTTTTGGCAATTACAAATCAGCTGCGAGCTCACTCCCTACAGTAAAATCACCCTTCCTCCAGTTACTGTGGCTTGAGGGATAACAAAAGGCTAAGGAGAATGTGTAAAATATATGAATGACATTTAAAAAGGCGAATGTGACAAGCAAAGAGATACTACCAGGGTACAATGGGTAGGCCTACTGTGAATTTTTCAACATGATAAAGTGGATAGTAGAGTTGTATATGTCAGATTACTTTGAGTTTTCTGAGTTTTTAGAAAACTTACAATAAGGAAAAAAGACAAAACGCTGAAGGAACAGGGAACTTAGGAAGGCTTGGTGAAGTCATGTAGCCCCAAGATAAACTAAAAAACACTTCCACACAGGCACAAGCTAGTTATTATATTCAGGTCAAGAGTGTGGACAAAATGACCCATTGGAAAGCAATAATAAAGTGAAACAGAGAGTAAAACGTAGTAGTTTCATTTAAGCTTTGTTTACTGGGCCACTTGAAGGCTGAAGTGGGCATGCTAAGGGAAGGGGGGAGGAGACTTCTTCTACCTGCTAGAAGAGGTCTCCACCTGTGTTCACCCAAAATGTATTTCAAAGAACTGATTTTGCTTGCTCCTAGTTAGGTAACTTTGCCAATTATAAATCATAAGAAAATCAGTGCTCAAAAAACATATCAAAAATGTTCCTACAAAGAAAATGAAGTAAGACACTACTAACAATCAAGTTTAAACAAACAGGCCCTCCCACTGGTATGAGTTCATCATGCCACACAGAGAGAAGGACCAGGATGAGGAGGGTGGAGGAAGCGTGGGCACAGGGGTGGGGGTGGGGGGGCAGGAGACAAGTGGATAACACAGGTCTAGAGAGTAACACCAACTGAGGAGATGAGTGGTTGGTTTAAACGTGAGCTGGGGGAAACCTGAACAGAATAAAAAGGATGCTTACTTCTCAAGTGAAATACAGGAGCAATAAGAAATACCGTTGGCCTGTTTCAGAGTTTGCACTAACCATATGTCCCCTTGGCCAAGTTACTATAACTGTATGAATGTGTTTAAAACTGAAGATAGCTAATCTTCCTTCCAGACCCAATGTTATATGACACAGGTAGAACAAAGGGAAACAGGAGTGACAATGATTAGAGCCAAAAAAGCAGTGGAAACAGTGAAATGAAGTTAGCAAGGAACTCGGTGCTGCCAAGCTTTGTCAAGCTCACTGAGTAATGTGATTCTATGAGCCTGTGACTGCCTTCACTGGGTAAAATTTGAGCCTGTGCTGGTGTGCTGTACTGATTCAAATGACTGACATAACTGACATGCAAAACACTGGAGTGCGTGCAATGCACTGTTCCCACTGAACACCAGAAACAGCAAAGGTAACCATGATCTCATTGGTCATGAATGTAGAAATGAGAAATAAGTAAGATGGCATTTCTAGACTTGGATGGGCAAGAAGGAAAGACACAGAAGCCCTCCAGTGTGCATACTGTCATAAACCAGAAGATATTGCTCATAACCCCATATGCCTTCCAAATAATCCAATGGACACACATGCAAGTAAAACACCTGCTGTGATGACCCACGACTTGAATATAACTCCATAGTTTTGCATGTGTTTTAATATATGAGGATACTGAATTTTCTTTCCAGGAATGCACCTAAGCTGTAATTTGAGAGAATAATGCACTTTGCAGTGTTCAGAACTTTGTTCCCAAAGCAGTTCATGGAGAATTGCATTACTGAGGTTACCACTACTTGTGGTATTCCTCTTGACATTCTCCTGCATTTGCATCAGTCTCCAATTGCAGTTCTGGCCATAGCAGTCATTCAGTGTGTACGTGCAGTTGCTGTGGTATCTTGCTTTTTATGCCAAGGCAGGTACTTACACCCCACCACTCCTAGACTAGAACACATATGGCTTAATGATTGATAATTTTCTTTATTTCTCTTATATAATATATATTGTATTGGATATAATATTTTTAAACTTTTATTTAATGAATATAAATTTCCAAAGCACAGCTTATGGATTACAATGGCTCCCCCCCCCATAACTTCCCTCCCACCCCCAACCCTCCCTTTTCCCTCTCCCTCCCCCCTTCCATTCATATCAAGATTCATTTTCAATTCTCTTTATATACAGAAGATCAGTTTAGCATATATTAAGTAAAGATTTCAACAGTTTGCACCCACATAATTTTTTAAAAGTTTAAAAGCAAGACTTATTAGAGTCAAAGGCCTCCAGCCAGAGTGGCATGGAGAGGGCTGCAAGAGAAGCAAAGCCCAAAGGACCCCATGGCGATGAGGTTTTTAAGTACAAATTTGGGGATGAAACTGTCAATCAATAAAGTGGGGACAACCCCAACAAAAAACCTGATTTACAATTCTTTCATTTTATAATGATGCACTGCTTCTCTATTTTAAGTATTTGTGTAGGAAAGTCACATTTTGTGTAAATTTTGTCCAAAGACAGTAAAAGAATTTTAGAATATGCATTTTAAAATTAGGTCACTGTTTCTGACAGCTTTTACCTACACGAGTGGTTTTAAAGATTTTGGGTTCTCAATATCTTTACTATGTTTGAAGGAAATGGATGACACCCCTTTGTGGCAGATGGCTAACTGTCTCCCAGGATCCATTTTCCCCTTCATTCTTGTAGGCTAACATACACCTCCCCTGAGCTTGAGCACCATTAGAGGTGATATTTCCCAGACCCCTCTTACAATGATGTGTGGTCATGTGTCTCAAGTTCTCAAGAAAGGAATGTGAGCGCATGCAATGTGTGTAACTTGTGCATGACTTCTGGAATCCTGCCCTCCACAGTCCTCTAGCTAGAGAATGGTGGAGCCAGCTTCAATCACTGCGAATGAGGGCAACAGCCCAGCAACTCACAGAACAAGGAAACAGAAGAAACTGAAGTACTGCACAACTCTAAAGTGCCAAACCACCCAGGCATACTGTCTACTCATGGACTATTTAATGTGGGAGAAAAACTGCTACTATGGTGAAGCCCTTTTCTGTGACTCTGTGTTACAGCAATGCAGTCTGTAGGTTTAGTAAGTCACCCGGGAAACAAATCAACAAATACATATGCACACACACACACATAAATGTCTATCTATCTATCTATCTATCTATCTATCAATATACAGATATATAGGTATATACACATATATACATGCAAAGTACTGCAAATAATTTCAGGAGTTTCATGGACTCCTCAAGTCTTTCTTAGTTTTCTGAGCCATACGCTTCACAGGGATGGGGGTAGCTAGAATGTTTTTAGGAAAACCAGCTAAAAGTGCCCACTAACTCAGATACATACACAGCAGGGGAGCTTTTATTTTGGAGCACCCACAGAGAAGGTTATTTTGTCAGCCAGTACAGTAATCTACAGGTGAAACAGGAGAGCAGGCTGAAATATGAAACATGATTAAATGATTGGCTCCTTCCCTCATAACCTAAATTCTTTTATATCTCATCTCAATTTTCGGGCCTGCAAGCGAGTAATCTTAATGAATGTCAGAGCTTATTTAAGTGTGTCAGTGTAAATACCAGGGCAACATCATTCAGATTCTAAAACTAGGATAGAATTCCTTAAATGAGAGAAATGATTAAACACCATCATCCATATTCTCTATCACTAGTAAAAGGTAAATTTCTAGAGCAAACATATTCTGAAATAAATATGTGCAATGGGAAAGAAAGAGCAAAAATTGTACTTTATGATAAACCACTCTGAAGAAGTACACTTAAAGAGTAAGACAGGAATTTCAGAAAAATAATACCAACTGCTGGATCACCAGGACTTCTCAAATTTTTGTCACTTTCCCTTTAATTCTATATTCCATTTTAACAAATGACAATAGCTGAAGAAGAATCTATTGCCTGTAAACTAGAAATTAGAGGAGTTATGTGGAACTAATTAATTTCCGAAAGAATGAAAATGTGAGGAAACAGGGATTGCACAGTTGATGACTGCGTTGCAACTGTAGGAATGTATAGAATTTTAATCTCTTTGACAGAAGCTCTGTGTTGCGGAGTGACATGCAAGTGACTGGCTCCAAAATGGGAGCCAGCGAGCCCCAGGAGGAATGTGCAGGGAAGTGACTGACTGCTGTGACAGCACAGGCTCTGCGAGCCCTCCACAGAGGGACTGCAGTGAGCTCATCGCACCATATGCTCTCACCCACAGGACACACATGATCCACGTGCAAACCACCAAGTCAACCATCTAATGTTATTCAAATGATAAAGGGGAGGAATGGCTTTTAAAATTCCAATCTGTTTAAAAGCCAGTTACTAGAGACACAATTCATGATCACAATAACTAATAAAGGTTTCCATTTAATTAAATAATAACCATATACTGACAAGTGAGCAATTACTCATTTGGGAACCCAGATCATCCATGATATAATTCTTACCTCATAAACAGGAATAAATGCTATTAAATATAAACATTGTAAACAACTGGGGGGAGAGGAGTCAAAGTGAATTAGGGAAGCTCATGCATATTTTGAAAGCAAATTTGAGGCATATGGCACAAAATCAAATAAAAAATTAAATGAGAAAACTACTCATCAAATTTGCATATAAAGACAGAAAAAGAGAAAGCAAATGTGAAAGCATGGACATTAGAAATAAAAAATAATCTATTTCCCCAAAAGGAATAAAGGAATTATGGCAATAAAGCATATACAAACATCTGCTTACAATAAGATGTAAGTTAATTTGTTTAGAAACCAATTCAAGAAAAACCACATCTACATTTGTTCTAAAATGATAAAACCATTCTGTCAGGCTGAAATACAGGAAGCCAAATAGAAAATCTAAATGCAATAAGTCTGGCAAAATGAAATGGAACATTTTAAAACTAACATTAGAAAAAAGATGCAATGATATGCATTTTATAGGTCATTTTATATAAAATTTATTTTATCATAAGTTTTAAAACTTTATGAAATAAAGGCTTTGTAAAATTATTTTTATCTGGAGCATTTTGGCACAGAGGATTAAGCTGTCATTTGTGACACCCACATTATAGAGTGCCAGTTCAAGTCCCAACTGCTCTGCTTCTGATCCAGTTTCCTAGTAATGAGTCCAGGAGGCAGCAGCTGACAGCACAAGTACTTCAGTTCCTGCTATCCATGGGAGACCTGGACAGACTTCCTGGCTCCTGGCTTCAGCCTCGTCCAGCCCTGGCTGTTGTGATCATTTGGGGAATTGAACCAGAGCATGGAAGATATCTCTTTTTCTCCGCGCCCCCTTCAATGTCTCTGCCTTTCCAATGAATAAGCAAATATTTTAATTTTGTTCTCCAAAAACAATCACAAAAAAAAAAAAATCCAGTAAAACAATCAAACTAAAAGTTTAATATGGTCCGTTAAAGTGAAAATCCATATGTTCTAACTGTATGGTTAAATACAATACTCTCATAACTACACTTTTCTCATGTTTGAAAGAAATAAAAGAGAAGGTGAAATCTGTTAAGCCTTCACCAAAAGATCTACATCTAAATAAGCAAGAAATCCTAGATTATATAATTAAATCAAGAAAAAATTAAGAAATTTATATTGGTTAGAATTAATCCTATTTTAAAAAGTGATTATAAAGACATACATTTTTAATAGGCAAAGGAGGGGCCAGCATTTTGGCTTAGTGGCTAAAGCTGATGCCAGTGGCGCTAGTATTCCATATGGGTGATGGTTTGAGTCCCTGCTGCTCCACTTCTGGTTCAACTCCATGCTAATGTGTCTGGGAAAGCAGCAGAAAATGGACTAAGTCCAGCCCTGGCCATTGCAGCCATTTGGGGTGTGAATTAGAGGATGGGAGACTTCTCTGACTCTCCCCTTCTCTCTCTGTAAGCTGACAAATAAATACATTTTAAAAGAAAAGACAAAGGAGAATTGTCCACTTTTTTATGTCTTTGAGCATATTCAGAAACTCCCAGCATTCCTCTACAAATGAACTATAAGTCCAAATGAAAAAAAATTATAAACATTATTTCTAGTCAAGACACTTTAACTGTGGACACAATATGTTAAATTGAAACTGATACTAGTTCCATTTCCTAGTGAACTGTAGTGAGGTGCCAGTGAAATAAGGTACAAGCAGGGAATTAAGACACTTGGCCTACATGGATGGTCACAACTCAACAGAGGGTAGTAGTAGTAGTGATGAGGAACAAATCCACAAATGAATGTTTGTGTTTTCTTAAAGATTCATTTATTTGAAAGGCAGAGTTACAGAAAGGAAGACACACAGAGAGAGGGAGGGAGAGAGAGAGACAGAGAGAGAGAGAGAGAGAGAGGGAGGGAGAGAAGGAGGGAGGGAGGGGGGAGAGAGAGAGAGAGAGAGAGGGAGGGAGGGAGAGAGAGAGAGAGAATGAATCTTCCATCTACTGGCTCGCTCTTCAACTGACTGCTACAGCCAGACCCATCTGGGTCTCCCAAGTGCATGGCAGTGCCCCCCAGCACTTTGGCCATCTTCTACTGCTTCCCCAGGCACATTAGCAGGGAGCTGTATTGTAAGTGGAGCAGCTGGAACTCAAACCAGTGACCATATGGGATACTGGCATCATAAGCAGCAGCTTAACACGCTGCATCACAATGCTGCCAACAAAATGAATGCTTTTATGTTAGCAGCAACCAGGTTGAGAAACAGAATACTACCAGAACTATGAAGCACTTTTTCCCATTGTTAATTCCCAAGGGTAATAGAACAGGCTAGTTTTGCATCTTTTTGACTCTTATAAAAATGAATTATACAATATATATACTTTTGTATTGGATACTTACACACTTACACTCAACATTATTTTTGTGAGATTCACTCACACTGTTACATGTAGATGTCACCTGTTCATTCCTACTATGGTAAATTCAAGTAGCAAAATACAGCAATTTATTTTGTTATTATGTTACTGATGGATATTTCAGTAGTTCATAAATTGGGCTATTGTATATAGCAAGGTTATATATTTTTTGTGTTTTTTAAATTGATCATATCTTTTGGTAAATATATCCATGATTTCCACTGGGTATAAATGCAAGAGGGTTTTAAATGCTGGGTCGATATTAGTAAATAATGTTAAATCATTTTCAAAGTGGTTATTCACATTCCCTAATATGAGAGTTCTGTTTGACTCACTTCTTCACCAGTAGATGGGGAACTGGTTTATGCAACAATTACGGATTACAAGACAATACTGAAAGGATGTCACAGGGTATGGTTTATGTGATGTCACAGGGTATGAGGAACTTTTTGGGGTAGTAGATATGTTCATTATTTTGACAGTGGTAATGTTTCTATGGTGTATTTGCATATAAAATCTATCAACTATTATACTTTCTGTATGTGCAGTTCCTATTTTGTCAATTTTACCTCAACGGTGCTCTTCAGTTTTTTAAATTCTCGAAATAATTTACAAAATCTGATTATTTTAAGAAAAGATATCAAAGTTCTCCAACAGCTAAAGGAAACAAGTCTGCAATAAAAAACTTCCCCAAAAAGGTATCTATGCCTAGATAACTGCACAAGTGTACTTTCCCTAACATTGTGAAAGCAAAATGCAAATTTTATAGAAACTTTCCCATTAAGTAGAACAGTTACTAAACTTGTCAAGGGCATTAAAAGAAAGAGAGAGAAAGAAAGAAGGGGGGAGAAGGGAGGGAAGAAAATAAGGAAGAAAGAGAGAAAGGAAGGAAACAAAGAAAGAGAGAAAGAGAGGGAGAGAAAGATGCCTTGTGTATCAGTATTATTATAAAAATATTTCTGTCAAACTTTGTTTTATAACGTTGTCACATGAATAGTTAAGAATTTTATGCTACTATAGTTTTAATGATCTCTCATTATTTTAAAATTTGTATTATATGGATGAAATGGTCATCTTTTCATTTGATTAATGTTTATAGCCTTTGCCTATACTTTCACTGAACTAGAGTATTTTTATTTATTCTTTTTTTTTTTAAGGGAAAGGGCTCATTGGGGAACACCCAACAGACCAGAGTGAAGGGGCGGCGAAGGGAAAGAGAGAGAAAGTATAAGAGAGAGAAACAGAGAGGAGAGGAGCTAGCAAGGAGTGAAGAGAGATGAGAGGAGCCGAGAGAGAGAGAGAGCCAAGAGACCAGAGGTGGAGGCTAGAGAGAGGAACCGAGAGAGCGCAGGAGAGAAGGGCCAAGAGGGCACGTGTTCAGGAACAGGCCCTTTTAAAACTTTGCCTGAGGTTGGCAGATTTGTTTATTTGAAAGGCAGAGTTACAGAGAGAGAGAGAGAGAGAGAGAGAGAGAGCATCATCCATCTGGTGGACCACTTCCCAGATGGCCATAAAGGCCTAGGTCAGGCCAAGCAGAAGCCAGTAGCCAGGAGCCTCTTCTGGGTCTTCCGAGTGGGTGCAGGAGCCCGGGTACTTGGGCCATCTTCTACTGCTTCCCCAGGAACATTAGCAGGGAGCTGAATCAGAAGAGGAGCAGCCGGCACATGAACCAGACACAAACCAGGGCAGCACTGCCAATGGTAGCTTTACCTACTACATCACAGCGCTGGCCCCAAGACGTTTACTTTTTACTTGTTGAACTCCATTTAGTGGGGCATTAACCCCTTAACTGTAATGTCATTTAAAATATGTTATATCAACAACTAGAAAAGAAAGAAGGAAAGAAAAAAGAAAGGAAGGTAGAGAGGGAGGGAGGGGAGAGAGGAAGTGTGGGAGGGAGGTAAAGAATATCATTATATTCTTAGAATTATATCTTTGAACGATATCAAACCTGTTCTTTCTGTATTAATGTTACATTAACATGAAAAAGTAAAGTATCAGAGAAAAAAAGGAAGAATATTACAGGTCAATCTCTCAACTGACAATGAAAAATTCTAAACAAATTATTAGAAGTTGTATTTATTTGTGTGTATATTTAAGTTTATTCTGGGAATATAAGGTTCACTTAATATCAGAAGAGTCATTACTCATTTACTACATTAACATAATAAAAGAGAAAATAATCATTTTAGGTGAGAAAATGTTACTTATGTTTATGATTAAAACCAAACAAATCTAAGAATAGAGATAAACTCTCTTAATAAGATAAAAAAAAGTCTACAAAAGAAAACTGCATTAGGCATCCTTTGTAAAGATGAAATAGCAAAATGTTTATCCCTGAGATGAATCGCTTCTTGGCCTTTTGGCTAAGATCAAGTGTAGTATCCCTGAGATGAAAAGTGAGATACAGATGCCAGCTATCATCATTCTATACAACCCAGTACTGAACATATTCTCCAGTGGATATGGTAAGAAAGGTATGGACATGTTAAAATGACATAGTGGTAATTATTTTAAACAACACAATTGCAGACTCAGATGATCTCCCCCCAAACTATACACTATCAGAACTACTATGTGAATCAGCCCATTCACTGGACTGACTCCATAAACAGTGATTTATTCTCATCAACAAAACAACACATAGAAACAAAGCATAGCAGAAAAAAATCAGAGAACACAAAATGAGAAACTCTTAAAAGATATACAAGGTTTCTGAAGGGAATTATTGAAATGTTCTTTAGCAAAATTAAGACCCAAATAAAACAGAAAGGCAAGTTGTATTCATGTATTAGAAGGTATTAATTTCAATTCTTCCCTACATTGGCCTATATATTAGATCTCCTAAAGCAAAATTCATGTGCTTTTATATAAATGTATACTACTACTATTTCAAAATTCCTATGAAAACATAAAAGGTCACCGAAGCCCAAGAAAAAAAGAACAAAGCTGATGTCAGGCTATTAATTATCAAAATAACATGACTTGGGTATAAAGACAGACTTAAAGACTAGTGCACAAGAATAGTATCTACCCTAGAAACAAATATGTGATCATTACTTTTTGCCAATGGTGACATTCCTTATATTTTGCAGTGAAGAAAATGATGATCTCTTCAATAAGTATATTTAACAATCTATATATACATAAAAATCTAATAACACACTCATATTCAACTTCAGGTAGTTTGTAGATATAAATCTGTATCTTAAGGACATTTCTCATCATGATACAAAAAGCTAATTATAGTAACAAAGTTCAACAAATTTAAGTGCATTAAAATAAACTTTACCAAAGAAGACCACTGAAAGCATCAAAAGACAAACCACAATGTTAGAAGGTAACATCAGTATATTTTCCATAGAACTGATATCCTGAATTTATAGTAAGAAAAAGATGATTCAATAAAAAAAAGGTAGACTAAAGACTTGAACTAGTCATTAACAAAGAAAGAGGTTTACCCAATTTTCAAAAACAAGGAAAGTGTTGCACAATCTCATTAGTCATCAGAGAAATTCAAGTTACAAACATAATGTAAAACTTGTAAAGACTGACAGTATTTGGTTCAAGTAGAGTGTGAAAGATCATGAATGCTCACATATTGCTGGTGGAAGCGCAAATTGATGCAATCATGTTGAGAAACTGTTCAGTACTATCCAAAAAGCTGGACAGACATATACTCTACAATCCTGCATTTAGCCTTATAGGGATATATCCAGAGGAATTTTGTACTTAGGCAGACCAAAAAACATTGGTATGAAATGTTCATAGCAGTCCTACTCAAAATGGCCTCACACTGAAAACAACACAAGTATCCATCAAAAGAATGAACAAGGAATTTATAGTGAAGTCACTCAATGGAATGTTACACAGAATGAGAATTAATTACTACCACACACAATGTAACATACGAATCACACAAAATATTTAGCTGAATTCAAATAGAGTACATACTGAATCATTTCATTCACATAAGGTTCAAAAACAACCCAAAAGAGGTGATAGTGGGCTCTTCTGTGTGGGTATTAATTAAAGGGGGCAACAGGAATTTCTGTAGCACCTAATGGCATATTGGAGCTAATAAGGCCTAGTGTGTTTTGCATCAACTGCGATGCTGGCATTCCGTCTGAGCACAGGTTTGAGTCCAAATTGCTCCACTTCTGATCCACCTCCCTCCTAATGCATCTGGGAAAGCAGCAGAAGATGGCCCAAGCACTTGGGGCCCAAGCACTGCCTACCTGGCAGATCTGGAAAGAGCTCCAGGTTTTTGGCTTCAGCCTGGCCCAGCCCTGGTTGTTGTGGTGGTTTGGGAAGTAAACCAGCAGAGGGAAGACCTCTCTCTCTCTCTCTGACTCTGTCTCTCCCTCTCTCACTATAACTCTGCCTTTCAAAAAATAAATAATTAAATAAACTTCAGAAAAAGCCTTGCATGCTAATTAAGGGTATGCTCATTTTTCATAAAATTCATCAAACTGTACAATTCTAAGCTAGGCATCTATCTAAATGCATTTCATATTTCAATAACACTTTTATGCAAACATAAATGATTATTTTTTCCTTCCATTTTTCCCATATTTTAATTAATGGTTGACCAGAGAACAACAAGAACAATGAATTGGTGACTGAGGAAGACCCAGCATTGATAGAATCAGAAATGGCCAGGTTAAATTTGAGGGCTTGTTTAAAATAACATTTGCTAACAGTTATCTACAGTTTTGTATTTGTTAAAAAAATCTAGAGTTCAAATTCATTTTATTGCTGAAAATGGCCCATTTAATATTAATAAAAAGCTTGTATTACTTAACTGACCACGTTTTTAAATTAGTAAAACTGTCACAAACATTTGGTATAAGGAAAATATTTTCAGTTAAATTTTAAAATTTACAGCATAGCCTTAAGTTTTGGGAATGAGTTTATATCAGGTTGGTGGGATGGTATCTTAACAGTTTTTCTCCTCCAATCAAATATATCTGTAGTAGAAATTAAAAATACAATAAATGCTTTATGGATTCCCTAACATTATTTTGCCTTGTGCAATATAACATCTGTGCCTCATATCTTAAGAACAAAATATTTGCTGATTATGGAAATATATTATTATTACAAAAATATCTAAGCTATTAAAACATAACAGTATATGAGCATCAATTGAAGCTTATTCAATTCTGCTTCTATTTTTCTTGGCCTCTTTCCTTTCAAAGCATTTCTTAATGGGTAAAACATTGAAGAAAAATTTAAATGTGAAGGCAGGATACAGAAAGTAACATTTTGGAAAGTATCCCAAGAGGAGATTAAACAAAGTGGGGACACTGAACTACTTGAAGCATTTCCTCAACCCTCCATCAATGCACCATTTATTTAATGAAACCTCTAAATGTACAAAACAGCAGAATTAAAGAATCAAAATTTTGGTACTAAAATATCAATGAATAGAAACAAATCTGTAAAGACTTAAAGTGAAATTACTCTAGGCAAGAAACACAGTGTAAGAATCATTAACGCCTGGACCTCCCTCATTATCAATGGCATGCTTCTGTTTTATAACTTATTACACTGTTTTCTAAGATTGCATGGCTCACTCTCCTTCTAGATTGTAAAATCCTTTAACACAGGAGCTGTATGCACTCATTAATTTTATCCTTACTGCTAATCAAAGAAACAGGACTCTTAGGCTCAATGTTTATGAGTGGAAAAACGTAATGTCATTGTGAACACTGCAAACCTAATATAATTATCACACCATACAAAGAAATAAAAAATGCCTCAAAAATTATGGTAAATAACAATAAAATAAAGTTACAATCAAAAGAAATGTTTTCTTTCTTTGAGGTAAAAATACTTTAAATATTACTACATTAATATAAGTATTTGTAATGGAAACTATTCAGGTATCAGGTGTCAGATAATCTGTACTTTAATGTAACCCTTCTTTTAGTCACTTCTGTAATATAAAAATACTTAGCAAAGTTGTAATTTTCCTTTCTCATGTCTGATTCTGGAATGTAACCTAGTATGATAGAGAGAATATCAATTATTTTTTGGAAGTGCTTTCACTCAGAAATACGCTGTTTATCTGAATTTCATTCAAAAAATAAAACAGTTATTGAGTGCCTACTACATTATAGAATATGCTGAAATATCCACGTACTATTAACGTCATTTGGGGTAAAGGATAATTTATATATATAGCTTCATCATACCAGTAATATAGATGAAGGCAAACAAATGTAAAACAATATCTGTGGCCGGCGCTGTGGCTCAATAGGCTAATCCTCCGCCTGCGGCGCCTGCACACCGGGTTCTAGTCCCGGTCAGGGCGCCGGATTCTGTCCCCGTTGTCCCTCTCCAGTCCAGCTCTCTGCTGTGGACCGGGAGGACGGTGGAGGATGGCCCAAGTGCTTGGCCCCTGCACCCACATGGGAGACCAGGAGAAGCACCTGGCTCCTGGCTTCAGACCAGCGCGGTGCGCTGGCCGCAAGCGCCGGCCGTGGCGGCCATTGGAGGGTGAACTAACGGTAAAGGAAGACCTTTCTCTCTGTCTCTCTCTCTCACTGTCCACTCTGCTTGTCAAAAAAAACAAAAGCAAAACAAAACAAATGAACAATATCTGTTACCTTATATAAAAACAGGGAGTTGAATTCCATTCCAGAATGTTGGTGCGGTTAGAAGCTCTTAGACTTACAGAGGCTAAATTCCTGGCAGGTGCATCCAAGAAGTCAGGGGCTCCTTTCCTCCATGCCCTGATCCCTGGAGGGGAGTGGCTCTACCTCTCATACAGCAGGCCAAGGGTCTCAGTGCCTTGACTCCAGCACACTCACAGAGTGGAGGTTTCACCACAGCAGAGGCAAGCTGAAAGGTCAAAGGCCACCATGCCCACCCAATGCCCTGCTACCAAAGCAAGCTCTAAGGGAGTGCCTCTACCCAGGTAGACAAGAAGTTCATGAGAAGAGAATCTCTAACATCCTGCAAATGGCACAGACATTATTTAAAATAGTGTGCAGGGAAACTCCAAGTTTAAGTGTGATCTTCAAACCAATGGAGATTATGACCAAAGAGGAGACTGGTAGCTCAATGAGGGGGCAATGAGCTGAACTTTAGGTCAATGAATTTACCAGAGAACTAGAGAAAGGTTTTGCTAAGAAGAATCATTTTGGGATTTGAATCACCTCCAAAAAGTAGCCTCCAAACCACCCTTTAAAGAAGCCCTAATTTAATTGGGTCAAACTGTGGAGAAATTTATGTCCCAGGGCATTGCTGAAAACAATAAAGCAATCCAGCTGCAATTAATGGAAATTGAAGGCTAAGTATGACATAGCAGAGATTATAAAATCATGAGCACTATCATAAATACCCAATAATTTTATGGACTACCAGGGAAGTAGAACAGTTAAAAACAGGACCACAGTGTTTATGACTGGCAAATGGAATCTCACTGTGACCACTGTATACCTAATATAAATTAATTATCCTATTCCCTAGAGCAACTGTAAGTAAGCTTTTAAAATTAATGGTAATTAACGATAAAAAAGGTACAAACAAAGGAAATATTCTTTTACTGTGAAGGAAAAAAACACTAAGTAATTAGTATATTTCACACAGATATTTATGATGTTTTAACAAAGAGACCAAGGAAAGGACAAAGAGAGCTTCAGGATGACGGTGGTCAGGGCCAGCGCTATGGCCTTTCTGGAACACCAAAGGCTCCACACCTCAGGGAAAATCAGCCTCACTAAATTATCTAGGCTCGTCTCTAAACAGGGTAATAAGAAAACAATCAAAACCACTCAGGAAGAAGAGAGGGTGTATGAATAAAGAGACCATTTGGGAGTGAACCCGTGGATGGAAGAACTCTGTCTCTGTCTCCGCCTCTCTCTGTAACTCTTTCAAATAAATGAAATAAATCTTTTAAAAAAATAGACAAGCAGAAGGAGATGGAAGGAGAAAGAAGAGAGAAAATGAGAGAGGAAGAAGAATAGAGGGGGGAAAAAGAAGCAGAGGGAGGGAGAAACAGCGAGAGTGAGAGCAAGAGAGAGAACACATTAAAAAGAAAAAACAACACAGGAAAGAATGACCCACAGACTGGAAAGCAGTAAGGCAAGAAAACTGCAATGACAGGCCCTGATTTTGGATTTAACTAAAACAGGCCTCAAAGTACCCACTGTAAATATCTTTAAATAACTAAAGACAACTATGCTTAAATATAGTAAGAAAGGTATTTTGACAGTGTCTCATCAAAGGGAGAATAAATAGCAATAATGAGATAGCGACTATGAAAAAGAGTGAAATAGAAATTTGGGGTTGAAAAGTAAAATCACAAATAAAATTCCACTATTGAAGCTCAGCAGTAGATTTGAACTAGATGAAAGAATCAGCAAACTAAAAGACAGAGTAATAAAAAAATTATGCATTTAAAGGAAGAGAGAGAAGAAAGAATTTAAAGAACGAACAAAGCTTCAGAGATATGTTGCACACAATGGGAGTAACAGAAAGGGAGGAGAGAGACAAAATGGAAGAAAATATAAAAGAAATTATGTCCAACTTTCCAAATTTGATAAAGGACAATCTACAAATTGCAGCAAGATAGTGCACAGAGGTCAGCACTCAGACATATCATAGTAAAAATACTAAAAGCCAGAGAGATTTTGGATAGCAACAGAAGACTTGTCATGTACAAGAAAACCACCATAACAAGAGCAGCTGACACCTCACTAACAGAAAATTGGAAAAACCTATTTACAATACTAAAAAAAGTTTTAAGAATAAATTTAACAAAAGAAATGTATAACTTATAATTTGAAAACTAAGAAGTATATTGAAATAAATTAATGATATAAATAAACAAAAAGATATCCCATGTTCATGGATCAGAGGACTAAGCAAGGCAACGTTCCCCAAAGTGCTCAGCAAATTCTTGATCATCTCTATCAAAATTCCAGTGGGCTTCCTTACAGAAACTGACAAACTGATCTTAAACTTCTTATGGAAATGGAAGGACCCAGAATAGGCAAAAACATCTCAAAAAAGGAAAACAAATGGCAAAACTCACACGATCAGAATCTAAAGACAAATTTTTAAAAATATAAGACTATTAGAATATTTTGGAGAATATTTGTTTAATACTGATGTAGAATATATTCTTAAACTAGATAGGAAAACTCCAAATCCTGAAAGAAAAGTCCAATTTTCTGTAGAGCTACTAATAACTAAAATAAAAGACAAAAAATCTATAGATCTTTGGGGAAAATAGGGAAATCCCCCTAATTGCTCTGTAACTATAACCTTTAGTCCTTTATGATGATGACGATGCTCTAACCAGGATTCCTCCTTCCCAGCTTGCATGCTTGCATACTCCTGCTGTAACCATTCTTCCTTTTTTTTTTTTTTTTGGTAAATTAGTTTCTTTGAATGGGAGGGGGAGGGAAGGGGAGAGATTTAGGAGAGGGGAGAGAAGGAGAGAGGGAGAGAGAGAGAAAGATTTTACATTTGCTCTTTCACTCCCCCAAATGCCTGTAACAGGCAGGGCTGGGCTAGGCCACAAGCCAGTAACTCAATCCAGGTCTCCCACAAGGGTGGCAGGCACCCAAGTGCTGCAGCCATCATTTTCTGTCTCTCAAGATACACATTAGCAGTAAACTGGATATGAAGTGGAGTAGCTGGGATTCGACCCAGCAACCTGATAACATATCCACCTCATCAAATGGCCATTCCTGACTCATTCTGACCTGCTCTCCACTTTACTTTGATCCACTCCATTATTCTCATTTCTTCATTTCCCCGATTTTCAAGTTCAAGTTTTCCGGCCCATCATGTTCACAGATTTTCCCGCATCTTGCCATCCTGAATACACCTACATAACAAAAAGCCACTGTATGGTTGAACTTATCATTCTACAACCAGCACCTCCAGAGAAGGCTCAAGTACTAAAGGGCACCTACCATGCACATGGCAGACCTGTATGGAGTTCCTGGCCCCGGCTGTTGTAGGTTTGTTCTCCAAATGAACCAGAGGATGAAAGACCTTTTCCCCCTCTCTGTCTCTCTGCCTTTCAAGTGAATTAAAAAAGATTTTCAAGTACCAAACCATTTCCATATGCCTGTATCAAGCTTCCTCATGTCCTAACTCTGAAGCTTGCTCCCTCCTCAGTTTACAGCAGAAAACTGCACACACATTCACTATTTCCAACGTTTTAACTCCTGCTAGAATGTAAGCTCTACACAGGCAGGGCTCATGAAAGTATCAGGAAATGTGGTATCCTCGATGATGTCTAGTATATTGCAAAGCCCTTGTAAAACTTCAACTGATATTTGTAAAATCACTGAATTAGCTTGAATAATGTTCAGATTACTAACAGATACCACTGAGAACATTTTTATCCCATCTCAATACACCACTAGGAGCTTGCTCTCTGAATTGTCACACTGGGTCTCTTCATTCTGAGAGTGAGGTCAGCAGGTGTTGTATCAATAGTGGACATGGAGATGGTTTCTGTCAGAAATTCTGTTGGATCTCCTGCAAATCTATCAGGATCAGATAAAGGCTCAGGAAAATGTACAGGTTGATTTCTGTTGATGCTTACCCAAGTATAGGTACAGCACTTGTGAGGAGCAGTGACTGATTCTTTAACAAAGAACATCTTACCCATATCTTTAGGGACACATCGGTGAGGCTGGCCCTCCCTATAGCAAATAAAGCAGCTGGGCTTTAACCAGCCTGGAAACATTTTCTGCAGTGGGACCCTGTTATAACAGGCTAAATCCCAGTGAACATTCCCAGAAAGCAGAGCATTAGAATTTGCTCCTTCTGATTCCTCCACCCTGGTCTCTGGCCTCATCACTCAGAATTAGTTTTGCATAGAGCATATCTACAGTCTCTCCCAGTCAGAGCCAACAAGGAGTTTTCCTTATTTTCTTTTTTCACTTTAAAAAATTTATTTGAAATAGAGACAGAGACAGAGAGGGACGGACTGATATCTCTCATATGCTGATTCATTCCCCAAATGCTGGCGTTGGTGGGGCTGGACCAGGTTGAAGCCAGGAATGAGGAATTCAAGCCAGGTATTCCATGTGAGTGGCAGGGACCCAAGTACTTAAGCCTTCACCTGAAGCCTCCCAGAGTGCACGTTAGCAGGAAGCTGGAATCAGAAGCAGAGTTGGGATTTGAACCCAGGCATTCCCATATAGGATTCTGGTGTCCCTAGGGGCATCCTAACCATTGCACCTTCATGCTCTTGCCAGTAAATCTAGTGTCACCTTCATTATCTCCTGCAGAAATTCCTCACAGTGTTTGGTGTTTGCATGGCATTTTTCCTTTGGTTCCAGGACTGATAATGAAGTCTATTAATGGGAAAAAGCCAGTGTCTCTTTAATGGAAAATTAGAAATAGTCAAGGGAATTAAGTATGCAAACTTACACTGGCACCTTAATCCAGAGATCCAAACATTATTGCATTGCTGAGTCCCTGCTCATAATTGACTCTTTAAGTAAACTTTAAAAATGGAATCAAAGTACTTTCTTGGCAAAGATATTTTTTGAATAGGCTTTAATAAATAGTAAGACTCAAAAGTAATTTTATAAGTGAAATTATTTTTTTCCTTCCACCCATGACCCTAACTTGGTTAAGTCCCTTATTCTCCATTCCATTCTAACCTGGACATTAAGTATTATACATACACATGATTAAATAAATTATATAACAAATTAGATGACAACTTAAATATTTAATAATCCAAAATGTCAGTGGTAGTGGCCAAAGATATCCTTCCAGGCCAGGACATTGCCATTTACTATATAAAAGAGGCAGAAACTGGTTAATATATAAAATGATATGTTCTCTAAGTTAAATGAGCTGTGTTCCTCTGTTAAGTACCTGTACAGAACTAAAATAAACTCTGTTGGATTGCCTATTATCTGTAATTCAATCTTCTATATGTTATTTGAAATATATTGTAGCAGATTCTGATAAACAGGATCTGATGTTAACTATCAGTCAGCTAAGCACTGGCTACTATGCAAATGAAACCTCTTTCCTCCATCAGAAATCACTATAATATTAAATAAATGATATATACCTTCACGAAGCTCTAAGGGTGAGAAAAGAAATCTCCAGGCATGGTCTATGAAGGTAGTTGTGGGCATGTATGATTTACTGTCATCAGTAAGTGATTGAGGCAAGAAGGAATAATGGATTTCCTAAGTACTTTAAGATATGCTTTCAGAAGCAGGGAAAAAGCCAAAGTGTCAGTTCCATTAAAATAATTACATCTCAAGTACACACTTACTTTTACCTAAAGGCTCAAGATACTAGTATTTTTCATATCTTTAATACTTTTGAATTTTATAATCTTCTAGGTAAATTGACATTTCATTATACACACTAGTTGTGGAATAAAATAACAGTATACTTTTAAAATCAATATATACAGTACATAGAGCAATCTCTAAGAGGAGCCTGAGTTATTGAAAATGTATGAGCTATTTCCATGGAGGAAAAAGACGGAAAGCTTTTCCCATTTGCATTTATAAAGGCTGCATGACTTCTTTAAATATATACACTGATGCCAACAGCGCCATCAGAAATCAATAAATCACATTCTTGTGTGCTGTAAAATGTCTGACACACACATTCATTTTCCTAGTCCAAAATTCTCTGCAAAAGGGACTGTGTAAATGTTCCATTTTAGCTTAATGACATTCTCCACAGTTAAAATTATGTGCATTATTGCCAGTGACTGCAGAACCTGAGGAGCACAAAGCCAGATAGGGTTTTAAAGAGTCTACACAGCGCATAGCCTTCAGTAGTGAGTCATTTAACAGACCCCAGACACATAGATGTGAATGCTGAGCAAAATGGGAGATTAGTAAGAATGGATTGAAATGCTGCAATTGCCATTTGAACAAAAAAAGAGAATAGGCATCATTTATTTAGTAGCTGGGGGATGGTCTTATAAATATGTACAGACAGTCCTGTTAGCCCTGATACCACCAAATGGAAGCACTGAAGAACATCATTTAAAAATGATACCGATGACAGAAATGACAACAACCTATTCATCAGTGAGGTTCAATCTGAAAGTGTAATAAACACCTAAATACGACTCCACTTTAGTTGACATTTATTCCACCAGCTGCCATATATTTTTAAAAGGTCACAAAATTGTTCTATGTAGACATAGTTTATAAAGTACAAATTCTTAAAGAGAGGAGGATCTGCTGTGTATAATCAAGGAGTCTAAAAATTCTCCAGGCACATCTTGCAGAGAGCTATGCACAAAGGCACGTCTGGCTACAAACCCAAGCACCGAATTTATTAAGTCAATATTCCCATATGGGCACTGAATGTAAGAATGAGATGTGTGTATAATTCTACCTGTTTGCTAGCACTGACCAATGCTGCCCTGACCCCTTGGTTTCGCTGTATTTCATCTCTGAAGTGAAATGCTGTGGCAAAGGAGATGACTTTTGACCCACATGTTTTTCTAAACCTAATCATATCTGAAATGTGTTATTCTGAGACTGTAACATTTTATTCAACAACTTAATTTTTTCAGCAACTACTTTTTTGGCCAGGATGAATCCCCATGACAATCCATCAAGTTGCCTTCCAAAGCCTTTTTAGTCTCTTGATATCTTTTCTCTTCTAGTCTCCAAGCAGACAAATATGAGGATAGTTCAAAAAAATCAATGGAGGGGTGGGCATTTATTACACTAGTTAAAGTGCCACATGGGATGGCCACATCCCATACTGGAGTGGCTGGGTTGAAGTCTCAGCTCTGCCTCCAAATTCAGTTTCCTGCTAATGCATACCCTGGGAGGAAACAGGTGATGGATCAAGCACCTTTGTCACAATTGCCCACGTGTAGTCTGGATTGGTTACCAGTGTCCTGGTTTAGGCCTGGCTCAGCCACAGCTGTTGTGGGCATTTGGGGAGTAAACCAGTAGATGTAAGCTCTTTCTCTGTCTCTCAAATAAATAAAAACATTTCAAATCTTTTCAAAAATTCATAGAAAAGTAGAATTAAAAGTTCCCTGTAATCCAAAAAAGTTGGAAATCCGTGCATAGTTTTTTACATTTTCTATAGGCTTTTGAAAACCCCTCCTACACTGCCCTCTAGCTGAACATCTTACTTTCAACTGTATTTTCACACCTATTTATTTCTTCACACTTTCTTTCCTATTTTCCACTGATCTGAGATTGATACTTTCTTGTTTGTTCTCCTTATCTAATAAAGTCTATCCATTTTTATTTATTATATAAAACTGTGATCACTAAATAAAATCATCTCTCTTCCATTTCTCCCATCACTGTCTCAATGTTCAGACCCTAAATATGTTGCAATCTACCCTGGCTTTAAAAGCTTACCAAGCTTTCATGATGAAAGCTTTGTGTGTTTTTTAATATGTCCCACTTGCCCATATGCAACCACCAAGTCCTGACTATTTTATTTCCAACATGCCTAGTATGGAACTGAATTGTGTTTCCACAAAATGTAAACATTGCCGCCCTAATCCCAATATAACATCTGAAGATGAGGCTTTTAAAGAGGCAAATAAAGTCAAGTGAGGTCAAAGGGACTGGTGACGTTATAGGAAGAGGAAGGGGCTCTGTTGATGCCCTGACAGTAAGGAGACAGCAATCTGCAAGGCAGAAAGGGAGCTCTCACCAGAAATGCAATCGGCTGGCACCTTGATCTTAGACCTCCAGTCTCCAAAACTGTGAGAAAATAAATTCCTGTTGTTTAAGCCATTCAGTATTTAGACTTTTTAATAGAATCCTAGCAAACTAATAATAGGTCTCATGAATTAGAATTTTCTGGCCTTATAAATATTTTCCTAGCCCATATTCATGAACACATTCATTCAGCAAACGCATAGTAAGCAGAAGAAACAAAGGGACTGTCGTAAGCCTTGACTCAAATGAAGACAAATAAATACAGAAACAAGTTAATCAGACCATAAGAGGCTCTGGTATGGGAATTTCCAGAAAAAATAAGACAGGAATGATAAAGAAAGTCATGTAGAGGGAAGGTGGAGCAAGAACAGTCATTGTGAGGACATCACGTTGAGAGCTGGTAGACGAGAAGGAGCTAGTCTTGCCAAAAGATGTCAGAAAAGCATCTCAGATGAGTTGTTGGCAAGAACAGAAGCTAAGTAAGAGCAAAGGCTCAGGAAGGACAGAGGGAAGATGATCTGGCCAACCAACAGCCAGGTGGGGAGCTCGGGAAACATCCCTCCTCAACTCCATGCTTGCCTCCTCCACCAGGGATCTTCGAAAACACAATCTAACTGTGTCATGCTCCAGTGCAAAGTCTTGGTATGGCCAACATTGCTTATCAATACTAGGGTTTTATGGACATGCTTCTTCCAACCACATTTCTGGTCTGAATTCATCTTGTATCCCAGCCATCTAAAGTTATATAGATAGACATCATATACTAATCCCCTCTCCCTCTCTCTCTTTCTCTCTCTCTCTCTCTCTCTCTCAATCTCTCTCTCTCTGTGTGCTGTGTATGTGTGTGCATGCGTGTGTGTATTAGGGTTGAGGAACACTGTGTATGGAAAGAGCATGAGTTTGGAGTTGGACAAATCTGTCTTCAAGTTCTGATTTCCATGGTTTTACTGGTAAAATTTTGAGTAAATCTTTTTTCCCCTTGATCTTCAGTTTTCACATATAAAAGTGGGATAAAAACATGTCTGGAATGCTTTTGTAAGGATGAATAAAAAGATAACATATGTAGAAGACCAGTGTTGTAAGTAAGCAAAATTACTACTGGTATACAGGGTTTTCTGTCCTTTCCTTCCCCTACACTTCTTTACCTGGTAACCTTCCTGCATCTTTACAGACCACCCCCTTTCAAGCCATCTCTAACTCTCACAGACAGACTAGAACTACCCATTCTGGGTTCCCATTGCATGATGCATTTGCCATCACTACAGCATAGTTCTATAACTAGTTTTTCCATCTCTCTCAGGATAGGAATTATAAGTCATCAACGTTCATATCATCAGTGCTAACGACAGTTACCATAATGAATATTATAATAAGTACTGGTTGAATAAATGAATTCTACATCTTATATCTACCCCCATCATTAGCATTTGATTACCTCTATATTATCCAACTTCCTCATTAGGTCTATCAGTCAAGAGTCCTAGCAAGCACAGATAGTGCATTCAAGTTAGGGTCATATGAGGAGAGTAGATTAAAGCAATGATTTATAAAGATATGGTCAAAGCATAGCAATATCATAGAGTATAATACACTAAACCAGAAATAGTAATACAAGGCAGCATTTGTCCTAATGTGTGAGGGGAGAGAGAACTTACCAGAACTCAATGGAAGGTTACATGTAGAGAAGCACCTGACAGGGGCTAGTCAATGATGTACCCTGTACTGACAGTGCAGAAGAGATGTGGGGCTGCATCTCACTCTTCTTCCTCCAAGAACCCCCTGCTGGGGCTCTGCACTAATTGAAGTCATTCAGGATCCAAATTCTCTTCCCCCTTGTGAAAAATTCAGGTCTAAAGCTTAAAGCAATTCATTCCTTTGCATATAGAGGAGGTAGGGGATCCATAGGACACAGTATGCAATCACAGAACTGAAGGTGGTGAGGTAGGTGTATGTGTACAGGGGAGATGTGCAGAGGCATTTCTGGGTCCAAGCAGGGTGAAAAAGACACCTATACAGGGAAGTGGTCTGATGTGCAGTGTCAAAGGTCAAGCAGAAAAGATGTCTGGGCAAGGACTGTTAGTGAACGGGTGACCCCATAATGGACAGTAAGAGGTGGAGTACAATGAGACCACCACCCACATGGAAGAGGGATGATGGCCAAGATGGAAGACTTGCTACTGACAATAGGGATAATCAAATATTTAGCTATATTAAAAGTAATAGCTAGTATCTCTCTGTCAGAGAAAGGAGACAGCCACAGAAAGAGAAAACTAGAGAGAACCATAGGGTGTTACATGAGGATTGAAGGTTAACAGGATGAATTCACAGCTTAAAAAACAGATACATATAGAAATAAATGTAAGCATAAATTGTATAATGTTCATATATTATGACTAGGTTCTCACTCTTTATTTTACATCACGTTCCTGGTCTCAAAGAGTTAAGGAAGTCTCTCACTCTGACTCTCTCTCTTTCACACACACACACACACACACACACGTATATGCATACATATGTATTTCTGAAATGTGTCCTAGATTTGGGAGCTACAAAACCCCAGCAAGAGACAACACATCTTCCTGAGATCTTAATTCTAAATACTCTGTTCACTCAAGGGAACCATAGCTTCTTGGAAGAAAGGTTCACTTCTTGGCTGGGGCAGGGGAAATCTGAGATGAAATCAGAATATTTTGATGTGCTTCAAAGTAAGAAAGTGGTCCATGAACAATGGAGACATATCAGAGGACACAAGAACCAGCTGTAAGAAACTCCCACTGACAAAATGCGCGACAACTGAAATAAGAACCTATTGGAAAACCAGAAAGCAATCAATCTATACATATGGAAACGAATTAAAGAGTTGGAAGAGGAACAGGGTATTTAAACAAAAGTTCTTGGCAAAATACTCTTTAATTTTACACTGGAGAAGCTTGACAGATACATTTTAACCAAGTGATAAAGTGAATAATATCAGTATTGGGATAATTCAAAATTGTATGCCACCTAATAGGATGCAAAGAGAGGAACATTAGCATCACTTATTGTATTCCACACAAAGGTACATACTTTGAATATGACCTTAGGGAAACACCATGCAAACTTAAATCGGTTTATAATTTTTAAAAGAGCCAAGGTCACAGAAGTCAAGGGTTGACTAAGGAACTGTTACAGAAGACAACTAACGAGACATGAACGATCAATGAAATGATAAATTGTGTACTGGATCTCATTGCTAAAGTGAATGATGGGGACAATTGGCTAAACTTGACTCTAAGAATCACATGGTAATTATCACTGCTTATTTTCTGGTTTTGACTGGTTACATTGTACTTAGGTAACAGAATGTCCTCCTAAAATCATAATATACTGGGGTTGGGAAGGAATGGATCATCAGGCTAGAAACATTTTCGGGTGAATCTTCAAATTTTCTAAAAATAAGTATATGATGATTTTAAAATTCAAAAAAAAAAAAAAAAAGAAGAAAACAGAGCACAGGTCCACCTGATGCAGGAGTCCATACTTAGGTTTGACTTCTAGAGCAGAACAGAATAAAGAAAGTAGAAGGGTAGATCTGGAGGGACAAAGGAGAGATATTCTACATAGTCCCCAATGACTCATCATGTCCATTTGACACTTCTGCCATACATAATCTCTATGTTGATGATCTTTCATAGATTTGGTATTTTGTATCTATTCCCTGACCCCTTTGCATATTCTCTGTCATGAACAAATGTATTCCTCTTGGATGACTTTGATATCTCCCAATCTTTTCAGATCCCACAACGCACACATCCTATGCATTTTTTTTTATCACAAACTCTATCATCTCCTGTCACAAAACCTGAATAGAGAGTCATGTTCTGGACATTTCATACAATGAGAGGTATCACAATCCAACATGTTAAAAACTAAACTGAATTCTTACCCCACTTCAGTGGGCATTGTTGTTTGCCTACCAAGCATTCATCACCACCCTAATATACATCGCCTAATAAAACTTCATAAAATTAGATTTCTAAAGTATCTCTGACCTCTGTCTCTCAAGTATATCATTTTATTTCAGGAGATAACAATACATTCTAAACTCTAATGATAGTCCTAGGTGACTTAAGTAAATTTCCTTCTTCTATTTCCTTGGATAGAGTCACTGTTTATGAAATGATGGTAAGGGGATCCAAGATGGCTAAACAGGGAAAAGATGTGCTGATTCTGACCACAGGAAAATAACAGAGGAAAAGGGGAAGAACTGCATTCCCATGGAACAGCTGGACAGAAATTTGCCATGGAAATCCTACAAAAAGAAAAGAGACATCATGGAGCAGCAGGGACAATACAATCACACAGCTGTGAGCAGGAAACCACCGACAACTCCCATAGCCAGTAGCTCAAAAAGATGTCATCTTCTTGGAGCAAGAGACCTCACAACCAGCAGGGGTGAAAAGCCATCTTAATAAGGTGAGTAGAGCTTGCTGTGTGTAAGAGTAGGAGATTTTGTCAGAGGGATAAATCCACAGTCTCCACTGACTTGGAGACTGTCCCAGAGGATTGGAAGGGTGCAAGGCATCCACTTAATCCTATGAAGTGCTCCTATCCCCTTACTCTATCACAGCACCTGGACATGACCTGCCAAGGCAGAGCACTGACCAATATCCATTGATTAGGCAGCTGGCTCTGGGAACACCATGGCTCTTTGCTTGGACTGGGTAGGCTTGTGAGGCTGACAGTGGACCCCTCTGCTCCCTGTGACTGTGGGAGACTTGCACCCTGTGACTGTGGGACTTCAATGGATGTGCAGTAGAGCATGTGAGGGTGTGGCTGGGTCTTTAGGCAGACATTCTGTCCGGCTTCAGAGGCTCAGGGTTCCACGCTCAGACTGAGGAGTGGGAAGACCCTTTGTGCTGTTCAGGTACCAGCATGGGTAAGGTGCCTGGGCATTTGGGGTCACCCTGCACAGCTGCTTAACCTTGGCAGAGTGGGGGTGATCATGCAGCCAAGGTGGTCATACTGCCCGCACCCACAACCCTGCTGACAACAGAGGGGATCTACCATGCTTGAGCACTGGCCAGAGTTCCCTGGTCCCACCCAGAATATGTCTCTGGCTATCCACTGAAGGAACAGATAACTCTACTAAGCCACAGAGGCATATTCCAAGGATAAAAGCCATCAGAGGACAAAACCAAGTGTTCCCACAAATGCTTAAAAATAAACATAGAAATACAAAGAACAAGAACAAGGAAGACAATATGATTACCCAAAAGGAACACAACAACATTTCAAAATTAGAATGTAAGGATGAACAGACTGATAAAAATGTGTGAAAAGTAATTCAAAAGAATGATCATAAGATTACTTAAAAACAATGAGAAGCAAACTTATGAGTTAAAGAAATCCATACAAAACATGGATGAAAAGTTCTGCCAGGAGGTAGAGATACTGAAGATAAATCAAACTGAAATATTAAAAATGAAGATTTTTAATATGTCAAATAGAAAATGAAGTGGAAAACATTAGCAACAGACATGGTGTGCCGAAGAATGAATTTCCAAGCTGAAAGGCAAATCCCTGGAAATATCTCAATCAGACAAAAAATTGAAGAGAATATTATAAAAACCAAAAATATTGTTTGAGATATATGGGTACTATCAAATGACCAAACATGTGTCTTGGGAGTTTCTGAAGCTGTGGAAAGAGAATAGATTAGGAGGCCTATTCAGTGAAATAATAGCAGAAAACGTCTCTAATTTGGAAAAAGATAGGTACATCAAAGTACAAGAAACCTACAGAACTCCTAATAGACATGATCAGAAAATATCTTCACCATGATATATTATGGTGAAATTTTAAGAAAAGAATCTAAAATGTGCACAAGTACCAGATTTTCTTCAGAGGATCTCCAATTAGACTGAAAGCTAATTTTTCATCAGAAATCCTAAAGCATAACAGAGAATGGAGAGATATAATACAAGTCTCAAGAGGAAAAAAAAGCCTGTCAACCTAGAATACTGTACCCAGCAAAGCTCTCATTTATAAATGAAGGTGAAACAAAGATCTTACAAAGCAAAACAGAAATTGAAAGAATTTACCACCAATAATTCAAGCTTACAAATGATTCTTAATGATATGCTACACACAGAAACAGAGATAGTTATCATCATAAAAGAATATGGGACGGTATGGGGGGGAAAGCCATTGTAACCCATGAGTCGTACTTTGGAAATTTATATTCATTAAATAAAAGATAAAAAAAACAAAAACAAAAACAAAAACAAAAACAAAAAATAAAAGAATATGAAGGCAGACAATCTCCTAGCAAAAGTACAAAGGATATCTAAAACAAAAATAGGAATATTTAAGAAAAAATGGAAGGACCAAGTCATTACTTATCAACAATAACCTTGAATGTAAATGGTCTAAATACTCCAATTAAAAAATACAGACTGGATGAATGGATTAAAAACCCAGACCCATCCATTTTCTGCCTATAAGAAACACACTTCACAAATAAATATATGTACAAACCTAAAATGAAAGGATACAAAAAGATATTTCATGCTAATGGAAAGCAAAAATGAGCAGGAGTAGCCATCCTAATACCAGATAAAATAGACTTCAACACAAAAACTGTTAAAAGAGACAAAGAAGGACATTATATAATGATTAAGGGATCCATTTATCAAGAAGATATGACTAGGGAACTGGTGCTGTGGTGTAGCAGGCAAAGCCGCTGCCTGTAGTGCCAGCATTCCTTATGGGCACTGGTTCAAGTCCCGGTTGCTCCACTTCTGATCTAGCTCTCTGCTATGGCCTGGGAAAGCAGTAGAGGATGGCCCAAGTCCTTGGGCCCCTGAACCCACATGGGAGACCCAGAAGAATCTGGCCAGGAGCCAGGCTTCAGATCAGTACAGCTCCAGCCATTGCAGCCAACTGGAGAGTGAACCAGCAGATGGAAGACCTCTCTGTCTCTCCTTCTCTTTCTGTGTAACTCTGACTTAAAAATAAAAGAAGATATGAGTATAGTAAATGTTTGTGCACCCAATTCCAGGCTCTCTGGTCATTTAAAACAAAAGTTAATGTGTCGCTCCCCCTCTTCGTGGAGGAACGACACAGAACCCTGTGCTGTTCTTTTGTCTGCTCGGCCCTCCCCGGGTTTGCTGCTGGTCCTTCCCGGGTTGGCTACCGTCCCTTCCACCTCCGTGGAAGGGCGGTTCCCCCTGCCACTTTCCCCACTTCCGCAGGGGAGCGGCACACCGCCGGCTGGCTCTCTCGGGGGCTGCACAGGTGTTCCTTCAGATAGATGTTCCTGGTGCATGTTGTCTCTCTCCTCCTTTATAGTCCTCTTCCACCAATCCCAACTCTGCTACCCACACGCCGAGTACGCTGCTCTCCTCCAATCAGAAGCAGCTCCTGCTGTTTATTGGTTGAACTGGAGGCAGCTGTGTAGAAGCTGTTTCCTCCTCTCCCAGCACCATATTGTGGGAGAGCAGATGCATAGAATAAGTCTTAATTCCAGTAACAGTCTAGTCCGAGTTGCTCCCCACATTAATGGATCTAAAGGGAAACATAGGTTCAAATACAATAATAATGAAGGATGTCAACACCCCACTTTCATCAATGGACAGATAACTACACAAAAATTCAACAAAGAAACAATCTATACTATGGTCCAAATTGACCTACTTGGTATCTACAGAACATTTCATCCCACAGCTGCAGAACACATAGTCTTTTCATCACTGCATGGAACTTTCTCTAGGATAGATCATATATTAGGTCACAAAGCAAGTCTTAACAAATTGAAAAGCAATAGAAATTGTATGATGTATCTTTTCTGGCCACAATGGAATGAAACTGGAAATTAACAACTTAATAAACTCTAGAAAATTTGCAAAATGATGGGGACTGAACAAGAACATCCTGAATGAACAGTGTTTCATGGAAGAAATAACAAGAAATTAAAAATTCCTAGGAACAAATGAAGATGATAACAGAACATATCAAAACATATGGGATACATCAAAAGCAGTGTTAAGAGTAAAGCTTATAGCAATTAGTGCCTACATCAAGAAATTGGAAGGGCACCAAATAAGTGAGATATCAATGCATCTCAAGGATCTAGTAAAGAACAAAACCAAACTCCAAATTAGTAGGAGAAACAAAATAACTGAAATTAGAGACTATATGAACAAAATTGAAACAAACATAAAAACAAACAATACAAAAGATCAACAAAATAAAGAGCTGTTTTTTTAAAAAAAAAGCTGAAATACCATTAACCAAACTAGCCAAAAGAATGTGGAGGGAGAAGACCCAAATTAATAAAAACAGATATGAAAAAGGAGATATTACAACAGATACAATAGGAAAAAATAATCAACAGGAAGTACAGCTTTTGGCAATAAACTGGAAACTCTAAAAGAAATGTATAGATTTTTAGACAATTACAATCTATCAGAATTGAGCCATAAAAACACAGAAAACACAAACAGATCAATAACCAATAGAGATTATATCAGTAATAAAGCCCCTCCCAACAAGGAAAATCCTAGGACCAGATGGCTTCGCTGATAAATTCGAACAAAACTTTAAAAAATAACTAACTGCAATTCTTCCCAAACTATTCAAAAACAACTGAAGAAGGGGAGGGAAATCTTCTGAACTCCTTTTATGAGGCCAGAAAAACCTTAATTCCAGAACCAGAGATGATAAAACAAAGAAAGAGAACTACAGACAAATATGACTGATGAACACAGATGTGAAAGTCCTCAACAAAATACTACCTAAGAGAATCCAGTAACACATCAGAAAAATCATTCGCCTGGACCAAGTGCAATTTATCCTTGGAATGCAAGGATGGTTCAACATATGAAAATCAATAAATGTGATACATCACATTAACAAATTGAAAAAATAAAAACAATATGATTACCTCAATAGATGCAGAGAATGAATTAGTAAAATACAACGTCCTTTCATGATGAAAACTCTAAACAAATTGGGTATAGAAGAAACATTCCTTAACACAATCAAAGCAATATATGAGAAATACACAGCCAGCATCATATTGAACAGGGAAAAGTTGGAAACATTTCCACCAAGGATGCCTACTTTCAGCATTGCTATTCAATATAGCTGTGGAAGTTTTAGCCAGAGCCATTAAGCAAGAAAAATAAATCAAAGGTACACATATTGGAAAGGAAGATGTCAAATTATCCCTGTTTGCAGATGACACGAACTGGTTAAGATCAGTATCACTCAAATAACTACAAAAAATTAAATACATTTAACTAAGGATGTGAAGACCTCTACAACAAAAATTAAAAAAACATTAAAGAAAGAAATAGAAGAAGACACAAAAAAATGGAAGAATTTTCCACATTTTTAGATTGGAAGAATTAATAATCATCAAAATGCCCATAAGACCCAAAGCAAAATACAGATACAATGCAATCCCAGTCCAAATACCAGGACATTCTTCTCAGATCTAGAAAAAACAATGCTAAAATCCATACGAAAACCCAAAGGAACTAGAATAACTAAAGTAACCTTAAATAACAAAATCAAAGCTGTAGGCATCCAAATAACATTTTGCAAGACATACTACAGTGCAGTTATAATCAAAGCTATCTGGTATTGGGAAACAAATATGTAGGCCAATGGAATAAAATAAAAGCTCCAGAAATTAATCCATTTAGCTACAACCAACTAATCTTTGACAAATGAATTAAATCAATCCCTGGAGAAAGCAGTCTTCTTAATATATGGTGCTGGAAAAATTGAATTTATGCATGCTTCTAAGTATGAAACAAGATCCCTTATGCCTTATACAAAAATCAATTCAAAATGGATCAAAGATCTAAATTCATGATCTGATATCATAGACTAACTATAGGAAAACATCAGGGAAACTCGGCAAGACATTGGCATACAGAAAGACTTGCTGGAAAAGACCCCAGAAGCATAGGCAATAAAAACATAGACAAACAGGATTACACGATCCTAAGAAGCTTGTGCACCGCAAAGGAAACACTTAACTAAGTGTAGTGGCAACCAACAGAAGGGGACAAAATTTAAGCAAAGTATAATTGATAAAGGAGTAATATCCAGGATTAGTAAAGAGCTCAAGAAACTCAAAAACAACAAAACAAACAATTCAGTTAAGAAATGGGCAACAGACATAAACGGGCATTTTTTCAAAAGAGGAAATTCAAATGGCCAACAGACACATGAAAAAATGCTCAGGATCACTAGTCTTCAGGGAATTGCAAATAAAAACCACAATGAGGTTTCATTCCACCCCAGTTAAAATAGATATCATCCAAAAATAATAAATGCTGGTGAGCCTATATGGAAAAAAGTACCCTAATGCACTGTTGGAGGCAATGTAAAATAGTACAATCATTATGGAAGACAGCATGGAGATTCCACTCCACACCTGGGAATTTACTCAAGGGAAATGAAATCAGCATATGAAAGAGTTGTTTGTACCCTTATATCTATTGCAGCTTAATTCACAATAGTTCAGATATGGAATCAATCTTCATATCTATTAGCTTATGACTGGATAAAATAAATTGTTATACACACACACACACACACACACACTGTGGAATACTACTCAGGGGTTAAAATAATGAAATCCTATCTTTTGCAACAAGATGGATGTAATTGGAAATCATTATGCTTTTTGAAAATTTCAGTCCTCAAAAGGCAATTTTTCATATGTTTTCTCTGATATGTAGTAGTTAACATAGAATAAAAAACAATGTATAGGAACAAAATGGACATCTTGTAATTTGATTGTTGTGTTTAGTCCTTGTTTATACTCCTGTGGAACTGCGATCTTTCCACTTTTTACTTACTGAATATTAAGGTTAGTGGTGCATTAAGCCTCTGATTATAAAGTGGACTGAAATTATGGTTTTACAAAAATTAAAGAAAAAAAGAAAGGAAAGAATGAGGGGCATTGAGGAAAGGAAAGAGGAAGTATGATTATCTTCCCAGAACTGTACCTATGAAATAGATGAAATCTATTCTCTGTATGTTAACAAAGTTTTTTAAGAAAGAAATGATGGCATGGCCTAACAGTACTGTTAGTGTGATAATCTTAAGACTTCTGATTTAAATATTAAGAGAGAAATACTATCTCCATGCAAATGAACAAAGAGAAATGTAACCATTTATCTGGATTCAGGTAACCATCCTATAATAAATGGATTCAGGATTAGAAGAAGGTCTTCAATAAGATCTTTCAAATTAATTATATAAATAAAACTTGAATGAGTCCTTAATAATAACTGCATCCCAAATGCAATGACCAGAAGTCTTTTTATATTGAATTCATTCAACATAATTGAATTTTCTGTTATTGAAATATAATATATGGAGAATAAAATTAAACATAAATTAAGATGCAAAAATTATATAAATTATATAGGAAAAGTAAAAATATAATCTAAATTAGATCATATTTTAATAATCTGATTCATATTTTTAATCAATAGCGATTTATACATATTTTTAAAAACACCCACAGAAGCTGGCTTAGTAACAACTGGCATTTGCAAGATAAATGGGAAATTTCCTATATTTTAATGATGAAATCATGGACTGAACCAGCTCCATATGGGTCCAGAGTTAGAGCCCTTACATGACTGTATCACACTAAAAATAATGCAGAAACCTAGATAGTCAGTGAAAGGAAACAAGAAAGCTACAAGTTTCAAATTTTGTAAAAATATGTGAAGACAAACCTTCAAATAGACATTCTTAGGTATTTCACATAATTATAGAAATGCCCACTAGCTCAAATAAATATAATCAGACACGTCCACACTATCTGTGTTGAAGTGCTATCCATCCCCATTTGGATATTTGAAAGGTAGAATTCTGGCAGCAATTCTGGCAGCTTGTTGCATGAAGTTCCTGACTTGATCCTTTCTGCTAGGACAAAGGGTTTATTCACCTCATACAGAGCAGAGCAGAGAGAACGAAGGAGCGAATGCTCTGAATTTCTTGGTATCAAATGGTGTAAGGCCCACAGAACCACTCTGTCCTTCCAAGTCACCCTAGATAAAATATCCAGTGGCCAGTTGCATTCCGTATGCAATGTTATTTATTCCCAGTCATTCTGAGTTGCAAATATGTAGAGAATTAAATCTTTTCTTCCCATTTCCAAGGCCAAAACCCAAGGTCAGACCTTTATCTCCCATCTTAACTACTGCAATTGTCTCCTGTATTATCTTTTTGTCCATCCAATTCATCATTTACAGGGCTACTGTCCGTTAAGCGATAAAGGAGAACTGTATTTTATTTGTCACATGACCCTCTTCCACTACCTATGTCCAGGCACTAAATCAATTGTTTAAATTATTCTATGCATGCCATTTCTCATTTCAAAAACACTTGATATACCCATTGGTTCCAGAAAAATTTCGAAGAGTTTAGCCAACAACCAGGCCATTAAGATTGTATATCATTTTCCCCTTCAGCAGAGTATTCCTCAATCTTCCAGGATACACTGCTCCAGCCACTGGGAACTAGTGAATCTTTGCAAAGAGTCTCTGTAAATGACATACCCTCTCTCTGTACAATTCACTTTTCTTTGGCTTTGTCTAAAACATAACTATAGTCCTTCAAAGTTCAACTTAAGTATCCTCTACATCATAAATCTTGTGTAATATGACACTGAGATTAAATTTCTTCATCCACTATACCTTCAGAGGACTTATATACTTCTATTTTGACATTTATGTGATTCTATTTGGTCTTATATTGAATTTGATATAGACCTATCCAGTTCTTAGACTTGTTTCTAACTAATGAGGAAAGTATATTTCAGCATGAGTTTCTTTCTCCTGTTATTGCTTCCAAAGATTCATTCATTTTCCCCAAGATAGATTCATTCATTGTATCCATTGTGTGCAGCCAACTTATAGCACATAATACATGCTCAGTAAATTTTCCTTGAATAATTAAATAATTCCCCAAGGATCCAAATGTTATTTAAGGTCAAGCTATACCTTATTCAGCTCTATTTCTCATAGTGAGTAAAAAATTAATAGAAACGATTACAGCTTGAATAAAATATTGGTCTTAGACACTGGCCTCTTGGGTTATCAAATGCATAGTTAAAGCTATCACAATTTTTCATTTCTTCATTTCAAAAATATTTATTGAATACCATGTATATTATGCCAAATCTTACTCCAAGGGCTAGAGATGGAATTGCAAGCAAGAGAAATCACGCATGCACTGAAGTGGAGGAAACAGTTCTATAAACTAATAAGTTTCTTAATGCCTGAACTCAGTCACATGAACTTGTAAGTAGAGAGTTATCAGTGGCTCCTCTCCATACCTTGCTTAGTGATTTGAAAAAAAAAAAAAGTAAAATTGCTCCAGTGCAGTGTGTTGGGGTGGATGGTGGAGATGATGATGATGAGACATTGTTATTTTCCTCCTCCTCTTTCATTTCAATACGATTCAACAATAGCCTTTGGGAACAACTAAAATTGCTTTCCAAACTATTCTTTGCACTTCCCTGTTTCTCACTCCTAATATTTCCTTTCACCACAGCTAGAATAATTATCTTAGAAAGTAACAGTCTTATTATATTATAGCCCTGCTTCAAAGCCCTCAATGCCCTCTTCATTTCAAAAATATTTATTGAATACCATGTATATTATGCCAAATCTTACTCCAAGAGCTAGAGTTGGAATTGCAAACAAGAGAAATCATGCATGTGTTGAAGTGGATATTATGTAAGTTGAATTCTCTTAAAAAGCAACGGTCTTATTATATTATAGCCCTGCTTCAAAGCCCTCAATGCCTTACACTACATATACAGGAAGGATACCCTTCATTCCTTTTAGTTTCATACCCAAGGACTCTTCCAAAATATTTTCCCAATCTGTCATTCCAGAATCATTTGTGCTATTCTTTCTACAATTCAGACTTCCAACAATTAGCTTTTGACTTTGTATCTTTGGACCTCTCACTTGGTATCCTTCCACCATTCATTTGATTCAAATTCTTTTTAACTCTCAAGGTCTAATTCAAGGATCCTAAATTTGTCTCTAATTTTTTCTTTGTGCATCAAAATGCAGCATAGTTTGTACTTTTTGTTCTTCCTAAGCATACTCACTTCTATTTCATATTGTAGTTACTTATAAATAAAGTGTTCCTAAGTAGATTGCATTTAATAATTCAAAAGCACTTAAGCATTTACTGTTTTATTACCCAAAGCACCAAAAACGTATCATATCATATTCACAGTAAATATTAGATAGCTTTGTGTCAGCTGAAAACAAACTCCTAGTCAAATGGAAATGTATCCCAAATCAAAATAATCTTTTGCTAAATATGAAAAAATAATCATCACTAGAGATAGCACTTGTAGCCAATTGTTGCTTATCATATTTAAATATGTATGAAAAGAGATCATTAAGTCAGTAGAAAACAGAATCAAATAAAAAGCTAAGAAAGCATATTCAAAGTAATATGGAAATACTGAATCAGTCTTGCACACTTCAATTCATGTATTGACCTATCATCTGAAGATACAAATTCATAAAGTCATATGTGTTAAGTCCATCAGTTGGTAATGATAGAATGTGTCAGAATTTACTGAAGTAAGAATCATAAGGGAATATTTTCTAGTTACTATTTAATAAGTTCTGTGAAATTTAATAAAAGTTCATGTGATAATCTTTTCCCCTTTCTTTCCTAAAGAAACAGCTTTAGAAGATGATTGATATCTGCTATTATGGATCTATACGTATATTTCCTTATTCTAGTAGCTTTTCAGAAATACACTTAAAGCATTATTGGTTACACTAAAAGAAGTAAAAGGTAATTATTTATAGGCAATCATATTCATAATGATAAGCTCTCAGAAATGAAATACAAACATAAATCTTAAATGCCTTTTGGAAAGAACTGAGAATAAAAACATTTACATAATTTTTTAGAAACCCTGGCTTTTTATTACCACATTTCAGTATTCCCCCTAGGCAAAGGAGCAGACTTTAAAGATTTATTTGATAGTAGGATGCTTGATTTCTTTGTTTTCCCTTCCCAATGTTGGACGATCTATAGTTTTTACTTCACCAACATGTACTGTATTTTAAAATTTGAGTTGGCTCACCACTGATAATAAAAAATGGCTGTTTTGGCAGATTAAAAAAATAAAACAATGATAGTAGTAAAATACACATACACACATACATAAATTATACAAATATAACAGCTCTGCCACTTCATACTAATGTGAATAGTGACTGACATCAAATATCTCAAATTTCTACTTACCTGCCTATCCACTTCTGGGAGTAAAAGCAGGAGGTATTGTTGAAAATGCTGAGGTAAGGAAGCAAATGTATGTTTATTTATTAATGCCCTCAAGTTAGTGTTGACAAGAATAGATCCTGGGGTTTCTATGTCAATGTCCTCAGCTTTGGTCCATTTCAAGTGTCCTGTGATGAACAAGAGGCATGAATTTACTACAAGTTGAGAAAATGTATACATACGTGCATGCTCGTGAACACATACACATATATACATATCTATATATCTGTTGAACACAAGCATTCAATAATATGTTTAATTCTTTCCCTCTTAAATGGTATTTCAGAAGAATAATGTCCAAAGCCTCTTTCATTATGTTTCTGTCTAGTCTTAGACAGCTTTTGTTTTCACAACACACACTTAAATCAGTATCATCTACAATTTTAACTCAAAGTAGCACCAAATGGTGATAAAGAAGTATTTTAATTATGAGCTTCTAATTAATCAGAATTTTCAAAGAAAAGAGCATGCACAGTAACAACCACAACTTATAAATGTTCCATAAGACCTAAGATCAATGATAACAGTAACCACAGTGCTGTTGATTTTTTACAGAGATAATGAGAGCAACAAGAACTATGTGTTCATCTCATGTCAGGCAATGAACCAAACACTGGACTATTTCAGAAGATTCTAATTCAGAGCATTTCTGAGAGTGGTATTTTCAAAAGTGATCTTTTATAGAAACATCAGCTCCAGGGTCTGAAATGTTAATATGCTTTGAAGGGTAATTGCACAACTCAAGGCACACTTCCCTCCAAGAGAAGCCTGTAGGTAAAATTCACAACTCAAAATCATGACATATTCATAAAAGAAAATAACCCACCAGTCAGCTGACGGAGCATACAGCACTGCTATTCTCTGCTGAGCCAAGAGAACTACTTGAATGTGATTATAAACAGTACACTTTTAAATCATATCTTAGCAAATCATGGCCCATGAGCTTATATCCAGTCGAATGCCTGTTTGGGTAAATAAAATCTTCCTGGTCTGCAGTCATGCCCAGCTGTTTACGTACTGCTCAGGTCTGTGCACTACAATGCAGACATGAAGTGCTGTGACAGAAACTGCTGGGCCCAGGAAATCTATCATGCTTACTCTCTTGGCCCTTGACAGACAAATTTGCTGACCCTTGCTTTAAATAATTAGAAGAAAATTAAAAATTATGAAGAAATGTAATACTATCATAAAACAAGTCTGATTCTCAACAAAACCAGATAGAATTTCCAGAAAGGAAACCTTAGCATGGTACAGAAGCATTGATAATGAATATAGAGAGTTGAAGAAAATATCTTAAGAGCTGTAAATGAAGGAGTCAAAATAGAATAAGGCAGAATTATAGGGGGCATAGTAGTCAGAATGCATAGCTATAGAAGTTCCTGAATGAAAAACAGGATGGCAGAGAGGCAGTATATGGCTAATCAGTGGATGAAATCTGGTTTTTAGAATTGAGATAATAATAAGAGTTCTCAAATAAGGCAATACACTAAACCTCAAGAAACATAAATATCCATTCCACTATCATGCATGTTGAAATCTCCAAACACTAGAAACAAAAAGAACAGAATCTAAAACCCACTTCAAACAAGACAGATTATCTCCAGGAGGATGACAATAATATGGATAGAAACCTTATTGTTAAATAACAGGAAACTATGGAATATCACCAAAGGGCCAAAAGAAAATAAGGTCAATCTCATTCATAACTATGTCTGTCAATCAATAATGCAAAGATAGAAGCACATTTTCAGTATTCAAAATGGAAATTCTACCCCTTAAACAATCTTGCTGAAATAACCACAAGTGGGTGTTCTAACTAATAAATTGTATTAAGCAAGGAATGAGAGGGTGCAGAAGCATCTATAAACTAAATAACACACAAACATGAGTACCTCAAAACTAACGTTACCTGTAGAAAGCAATACTAATGGCTAATGAGTATTAAAACAAAATGGAAATAAAATACATGACAACAATTGCATGTAATGTGGGGAGGTGTGATTACAATGAGAGTACAACAGAACTTTGGCATTGTTTAAGAATAAAACACATATGAATTAGTTTCTGTATTTTGCTAAAATACTATAGATAGTCATTGGAAGAAATGAAAATTATAACTGCCAAATAAATGGATGGAAAGAAAACCTGATAAATCAATTGTAGGGCATAAAAGAGAAAAAAATCCATAAAATAAAAATTAAGTCCAACAAAATCACAATCAATGTAAATGGATCTTCACAGCAGACTTAAAAGTAATGCAATCTAGTTATACACTGCTTTCAAGAGAATTTAAGACAAAAGTCACATGAAAGGGTAAAAATTAACAAATTAAGAAACACTAACTAGACATTAGAAAAGAACAAAAAGTAATGCCACAATATTAACATCAACAAGAGAAACAAATGTTTAAAAAATTACTAGGGACGAAAAAGATCATTCCTAAGTGCATAAGAAATAATTTACTGAAAATACACAATGACCTTGAACCCGCATCCATTTAAATATTATAATACTCAAAATGTAAAACTGAGATAATTTTAAAAAATAACTGACATCACACAATGTTAGAAGAAAGTCAACATATATTATTAAGATATAACAGACCAGACAAAAATGTTTTCAGCCGGCGCTGCAGCTCACTAGGCTAATCCTCCAACTGCGGAGCCGGCACCCCAGGTTCTAGTCCTGGTTGGGGTGCCGAATTCTGTCTTAGTTGCTCCGCTTCCAGTCCAGCTCTCTGCTGTGGCCCAGGAAGGCAGTGGAGGATGGCCCAAGTGATTGGACCCTGCACCTGCATGGGAGACCAGGAGGAAGCACCTGGCTTCTGGCTTCAGATCGGCGCAGCGCCAGCTGTAGTGATCATTTGGGGAGTGAACCAACGGAAGGAAGACCTTACTCTCTGTCTTTCTCTCCAACTCTGTCTGTCAAAAGGGTTGGCACTATGGTATAGTGGGTAAAGGTGCTGCCTGAGTTGCAGCTATGGCAACAGTTTGAGTCCCAGCTGCTCCACTTCCATTGCAGCTCCCTGCTAATTCACTTGGGAAAGCAGTGAAAGATGGCCCATGTGCTTGGGCCCCTGCACCCACATGAGAGACTTGGAAGAAGCAAGCTCCTGGCTTCTGATCGACCCAACTCCAGCCATTGCTGCCATTTAGGGAATAAAGTAGCGGATGGAAGATCTCTTTCTCTCTCCCTGTCTATCCCTCTGTCTCTGTAACTTTGCCTTTCAAATAAATAAATAAATATTGAATAAAAATCTGCCTTATTTAAAAAAAAGTCTTCAAAATACACAGGATTGTAACAACTCAATAATTAATATTTAATCAGTGAATTAAACATAGAGCACTGTACTAAATTAATAGAGAAAACATTTTTAAGCAATCAAGGATCAATAAACACACACACATACACACACATACACGAATGACCAGTGAATCTCAAAAAAAACTAAAGAATAATATAAAACTTTATCATCTCTCTGTCCAAAAAGAAATAAAACTAATTATTATAACAAAAAGATAGCAACTCTTCAATCTTCTACATTTTCAGTCTATATTTGGATATTCAAAACCACACTTGTTCTTCACAAGTTAGAGGGGAAAATGTGGAATGGAAATAACAAAATATTTAGATTCTAAATGATAATGCCAAAATTTGTAAAATACTGCTCAATTTGTTTTAAAGATAAATTGTATATGGAGGTGAAAAAAAGCTTGAAAATTTAAGCTTAAGTGAAAAAAAAACCACGAAGTTAATAAATAAACTGAGGAAATTAAGAATGAGAATTGGAAAGTTAGGAGGAAGAAGGGCTGGAGTGTGGGCAGGAGGGAGGATAGTGGGAAGTATCACTATGTTTCTGAATCTCTATATATGAAATACATGAAACTTGTATAACTTACATAAAATTTTTAAAAAATAAAGAGTAAATAATGAATTCTAACAGACATTTACTCATGAAACAGAAAAAACAATGAAGATCATCAGTAATTTAACATGTTTATCTTCATTAAACTAATGAAATAGAGATCTCTGGTAAGAAGTGATACAAATAAACAATAACAGATGTAAAAGTAGTGAAACAATACTACATATGATATGGGTTTAAAAAGCAGGTATAATTACAATTAAAAACATTTTTACAAAGCATAATACATTATGATGTTTGCCATTATAGTTGATGGCAAAGTAGTTTAAGTTTATATATTTCCATAATTAAGTTAAAAATAGAAAACTTGAAATAAATCTTATAGATTTCTAAGAATAAAAAATGGATCAATAGCAACATCCCCATCCCATCTATACATAAAAATTCAGTGAAAAGCTTTACAAGTTAATTTTCTGTTGGATATGAGACTTTCTTATTCTCTGGATTTCTCCCATTATTTAATTTTGCACAAATTCCAGGCAATAGGTAAATAAAGAAAACCTCTACACTCAATTTATAACATTAATATAGCCTGGATTCCTACTAAGGACAGTATGAGAGAAAACTTACTTGCCAATGTCACACAAGCACAAAAGGGTATGCAAATTGTATCTGCTTCTTGAAAAAAAAAGCCTTTTTTTTTTTTTTAATTTGAAAGGTAGAGCTATAGAAAGAAGAGAGACAGAGAGATAGGTCTTCCTTCCGTTGGTTCACTCCCCAAATGGCCACCACAGCCGGTGCTGCGCTGATCTGAAGCCAGGAGCCAGGTGCTTCTTCTTGGTCTCCCATACAGATGCAGGGTCCAATCTCTTGGGCCATCCTCCACTGTCCTTCCAGGCCACAGCAGAGAGCTGGACTGGAAGAGGAGCAACTGAGACCAGAACTCAGTACCCATAGGGGATGCCGGCACCACAGGTGGAGGAATAACCAAGTGAGCCATGGCACCGGCCCTAAAGCCTAACTTTTTAAAGCTAACTTGGTTAAATGTCTTTTATTAGCTTCTGTCTTTTTTATAGGCTTGAAGTCGTTCATGATTAAGAAAAAAACACATCACAGGGCAAGAAACAACAGAAAAGATGTCTCTTTCCTCAGAGTACAAGCAAATGCAAAACCCAGAGGTAAGAATGTTATAAAATACAGGAAGGGATTAGCTAAATACTACTATTCCCTTAAAAGTCTTAGGAAGTGGTTCAGGTCATTCATTCAAAGGAGTATTCAAGAAACACATGATGCATGTACTCTATAGAATACTATACAGCAATCAAAAAAAAATGAAACCCAGTCATTTGCAACAAGATGGAGAAATTTGGAAAACATCATGCTGAGTGAATTAAGCCAGTCCCAAAGGGACAAATATCATATGTTCTCCCTGATCAGCAACAACAAACTGAGCACCAAAGGGGAAACCTGTTAAAGTGAAATGGACACTATGTGAAACAGTGACTTGATAAGCTCTTGTCCTGACGGTTGATGTACAATGTAATACTTTATCCATTTTAGTTTTTTTTTTTTTTGTTCTAGTACTATTGGTTGAACTCTGTAATTAACACACAATTATTCTTAGGTGTTTAAATTTTAACTGAAAAGTGATCCCTGTTAGGAATTTGGAAAACATTATGCTGAGTGAAATAAGCCAATCCCAAAGGGACAAATATCATATGTTCTCCCTGATCGGTGACAACTAACCGAGCACCAAAAAGGAAACCTGTTAAAGTGAAATGAACACTATGAGAAACGGTGACTTGATCAGCCCTCACCCTGACTGTTGATGAGCAACTTAATACGTTATCCCTCTTAGTATCTTTTTTGTTTGTTCTACTTAATAATTTTGGTTGAATACTGTAATCAATACACAGTTATTCTTAAGTGTTGAAACTTAACTGAAAAGTGATTGCTGTTAAATATAAGAGTGGGAATAAGAGAGGGAAGAGATGTGCAATTCGGGACATGCTCAAGCTGACCTACCCCAACAGCAAAGTTAGAAACATACCAGGGGATTCCAATTCAATCCCATCAAGGTGGCATGTACCAATACCACCTCACTAGTCCAAGTGATCAATTTCTATTCACAATTGATCATAATGATAGGACTAAGAGCCAAAGGGAGCACATAAACAAGACTAGTGTCTGCAAATATTAGCTGATAGGATAAAAAAGGGAGAGAAAAATCCAACATGGGAAGCGAGATACACAGCAGACCAATAGAATGGCAGATGTCCTAAACAGCACTCTGGCCTCAGAATTAGCCCTTAAGGCACGCGGATCTGGCTGACAAGCCCATGAGAGTTTTTCAGGCATGGAAAGCCAAAACCCTCTGGCAAAAAACAACAACAACAAAAACAAAACAAAACAACAACAACAAGCAAAGACCTAAATGAAAGATCTCCGCCAGTGAGATCCCAGTGGAAAGAACAGGTCATCAAAGAAGGAGGTACCTTTCTCTGAAGGGAGGAGAAAACTTCCACTTTGACTATGACCTTGTCTAAATAATATCAGAGTCGATGAACTCAAAAGGCTTCCATAGCCTTGGAAACTCATGACTAGAGCCTAGGGTGATTACTGATGCCATTAACAAGAGTGTCAATTTGTTAAGTCAACAACAGGAGTCACTGTGCACTTACTCCTCATGTAGGATCTCTGTCCTTAATGTGCTGTACATTGTGATTTAATGCTATAACTAGTACTCAAACAGTACTTTATACTTTGTGTTTCTATGTGGGTGCAAACTGTTAATCTTTACTTAATATATGCTAAACTGATCTTCTGTATATAAAGAGAATTGAAAATGAATCTTGATGTGAATGGAAGGGGGAGGGAGCGGGAAAGGGGAGGGTTGCGGGTGGGAGGGAAGTTATGGGGGGGGGGAGCCATTGTAATCCATAAGCTGTACTTCGGAAATTTATATTCATTAAATAAAAGTTAAAAAAAAAGAAACACATGATGCAACGAGTGATGTGAGAAGCAGGACTTAATACTATCAGTATTTAGTATTGTTCAAAGGCTTTAAGATTAGCCTAGTAAAAAAGAAGTCTCCACAAGGCACACAGCTTTTTATGGCAAAGCCAAGAGAAGATGTATTTCATAGATATCTACCTAAGAAAAATACGTTTTATAATTTTGGAACAAAGACAGAATAGATGAACTCAATTTGTTGCCACAGAGGATGTTTAATTCCATTTTAATTATCCTTACACATGTACTCATAATTGGCTTAAGAAAAATCCAATTATATATGATTGTCTTATTTCATCAAAGCTGTTACCCAGAGAAGGACAAATCTGTAGTCATTTCAGTGTCTAATTCCTGACATTTAGCCCAGAGGGTCTGAGGCAGCCAAGAGGGGCAAAAAAAGAGAAAGGAAGCAACAACTGCCAAGTTGCCAAAGTGAGAGTCCATGCTCTTGCAAAAATACAACAGGCAAGCTCCTGCTAAAAACCATGGGGAATGTGTCCCTTTAGGGCCAGGATAATTTTCTCTTTGGCCAGAAGAAGTTATAGGGCCCCCATCAGAGTAAAGCATGCAGTACTTGGACACTTGAAGTCTGCTAACTTTAAGACTCCTATTCCTGGAGCAGGCAGCATCTGCAGTGTGGCACTTGGGAAACCCACATCCCATATCAGAATGCTAGTTAAGAGTCCTGGCTCCCAGCATTCAGTTTCAAATCCAGTTCCAACTAGTTATCTGGGAAATAGCAGATGATGGACAGCACAAGCACTTAAGTTCCTGACACCTACATGAGAGACCCTGATGAAGTACCTGGCTCCCGGCTTCAGCTTGACCCAGCATGGCTATTGCAACCTTTTGAGGAATGAACCAGCATATGCAAGTTATGTCTCTCTCTCTCTGAATCTGCCTTTCAAATAAATAAATATTTAAAAAAAAACTCATATTCCCCAAACCTACACAGAAATAAGCATAAAATGGGCACACACAGGGACACAGCCACTCATACAGAAGGAAGGAGCACATGAAAAAGGTGACCAAGCAGACAAAAGGAATGGCCTAAACAAACACAGAAAGAACTGAAAATCCAAGAGTTCTTTATTGCCTCAAAGAAACTAGAGGAATGATTCTGAAAGAGATCTCAAAGAAGAAAAGTGGGCTTTCAGAACGTAATGTTTTGTGGAAAAAATGTATCAGAGGACAGATCTAATCATGGACAACATGAATCAATATAGCCTTCACAAGTTAAGAAATTGTGTAAAAAGTCTGCTTGCAGCACTGATTAAAATATAATGCCAGGATTAAAAAATCTATATGGATTATGATTAAACAAATGGAATATAAATGTTATCAACCTTGATATTAAAAAGATAATATAATGCAAACATGCAGTTTGGAGGAACTATAATTAGTTCTCTTTTATAACATATTACCTAAAGTTGAAATGAGTATCTAGATAATTATTATCTTAGTTTTTCATAATTTTTATGTTTATGAAAAAATTTTTAGATGTTGAAACAATCTTTAAAATTTTTGTTTTTGATTTTACTTGTTTTTTATCATTAGTCTAAAATTAATTAAATGTATTACTTTTAATTAAAATGGTGTAACACAGATTTTCTAATATGATCAATGGCTATAGTTACACATTGAGAGATGTCAATAATGTTTATAAAACACTTGGGACAATTATTTTGGATTAAATAATGGGGTTATTTCTAAAATTTCATTTTCATTTTTCTGTGTTGATTTATTTAAAGTGTATGTAACATTTTATAAACCAGCAAAGTTGTAATTCTTTAGTACCAAAAGATTAAACCAAATAAAATACATGTACTGGAACAAATCCCAGAACTTGGGCTCAATGTGGACATTTATTCAAACCCCTTCAGGGACATCCGTTAGAAGCTTAAATTTGTTTAGCAAGCACTTTTTAAACTCCTACTGTGTGAGTGGGTTGGAAGAAGTACAATTAAAAGCTGATTTAGGTCAATGACCCAGAAACCAAAGAACTTACATCTTAAGTAGGGGAAATGTGAGAAATTAAGACATAAAAACAGGAAGGGAGGGAGGAACAGGCAGAGCACAGAGGACACTCAGGACAGTCAAACTGTGCTGTATGCTGCAATGGTGGATCCCAGTCATCTTACACTTATGAGGATCCATAGCATATAGAACACCAAGAGAGCCCCAGTGGTATGTGATGGCTTTGGGTGCTAACGACCTGTCAATGGAGGTGCATCAAGTGCAGGAAGAAATAAAATGTAACAGTGTGGTAAAGATTGCCACTGGTGGAGCAGGTTGTGCATGTGTGGAGTTAGGCATATATCTTTTCTGTTCCATTTTGTTCTGAACCTAAATTTCTCTAAAAAATAAAGTTTATTAATTGAACAAAAAGAAATGCAAAGCAAGTGGTAAAATAGCCTATCATTAAAGAAATTTTTAAGTGTTCATAAATCTACACTTTAAAGCTTTGTGCTATGAAGACAGGTGATAATTTATTAGGGTTATCTCAGAAAACACCATTGCAGAGGTTGTAAATGAGTCTTATCCTTTGCTAAGACAAGGTAAGAGTAATATGACAAGTGCTTACAAAAGAAAAACGCATACTTCAAACCCCATTTGCAGCTTGTAACTACCCTCCATCTCACCAGATGAAGTTTCCACTGCTAGGCTATTTGGCAGTGTAACATTTACTGTTGTACTACTGTGCCAGGCCTATGAAAATAATAATGAACACCCTGCAAACATCATTACTGCTTGTTTGTTTTGTTTGTTTGTTTTGTTTTGTTTTGTTTGCTTCTGACAATAGAGGGAGGAGTAAAGTTCGGTTTGTTTGTTTTGTTTTACTATGACATCATGAGGGAATACCATGGAGAATCATAATTCTTTTTAACTGCACTCAGTCACCTCCAAGTCCATTCAACAAGAGCTACTCCAAGAATTTTCAGTTTTCATGCATAACCGTAGTCAAGACTAAGGAAAACACCTAGACCAACAATAGCAGTGTTCCATGATGTAGTTCTCCTAAGAATTCAAGCTTACTGTCAGAACTAAAATGGCTAAAGATATTGAAGGTCATTATTACTATTTCTTATTGTCTATTCTTAACAATCTCCAGGGAAATGGGGCATATGAAGGGTTATACTGTGGGTTATACATATGAAGGGGAGGGCTGTGGCGCTTTCCCCCTGATTTCCCAGGAAAACAGACCCGGGCAACTGCACACTCATTGGGTTTCAAGACCACATGACATCTATGCCTTAAACGGAGTGAATATCCTACAATTTGACAAATTAAGTTATTGCCAGAGATTGAAATAAAGCAGCTAAGGTACAATTAGATGTGTGTTACATCTTTAAAAAAAGAAAAAAAACTTCATTAGGCAAATTTCACAATGAGAAAGAAAATTTAGACTTACAGCCTTAAGTCTGATTTTGATTGGATTTTCTTTCAGAATTATCAGTTTAAATTAAACATATTGCTATATTTGTTTAAATTAATAATAGTTTCAAAGTTTATAATTTTATAATTTATACACAACCCCTACCTATAGCAAGCAAAGAAGGTTAAAACCACATTTCTGAAACTGTGGGAATTAAATGTCTGACTCAGGTGAGAAAAACAGATGAGGGAGAACTGGCTGTCTCCATCTGGCTGCCTGGGGGGTGGGGGGGTGGGAGAGGGTGCTTCCTTTCTACTGGTTCAGCTCCTAGCTACACACTGGTTCAAAAACAATGACCTTCCCCCAAAGCTCAAAGTCATTTTTATTCAGAGATATTAGTAGTTTCAGTGCTATGCTGAAATCTATAGAATCCATCATTCATTCTGATAAACTTACCAGTCATTCAGTTAATTAAAATCATTAGTTCATTCCAAACCTATTCAATGTCTAGTAAACAACAGGGATATGAGACTGAAACCCTACACTAATGTTCCTGAGGTAGAGGCAAGACCCAGCCTCTCATCATCTCAATTAGCCCAAGGGGTCTTTGCTCATCCTTTCCCCCCCCCCCCCACAGGCAGAGTGGACAGTGAGAGAGAGAGACAGAGAGAAAGGTCTTCCTTTGCCGTTGGTTCACCCTCCAATGGCCGCCGCGGTCGGCGCACCGCGCTGATCCGATGGCAGGAGCCAGGTGTTTATCCTGGTCTCCCATGGGGTGCAGGGCCCAAGCACTTGGACCATCCTCCACTGCACTCCCGGGCCACAGCAGAGAGCTGGCCTGGAAGAGGGGCAACCGGGACAGAATCCGGCGCCCCAACCGGGACTAGAACCCAGTGTGCCAGTGCCGCAAGGCGGAGGATTAGCCTAGTGAGCCGCGGCGCCAGCCCCTTTGCTCATCCTTTAGAATTGATCACTTATCAAAAGGAATTCACTTAATTGAGGGAGTGGTACAGATGGCCCTATAAGGTTCTCATCAGAAGACTCAAGGAGTCATTGGCTTCTCCTGTGGATAAAAACCATGATGGCCAGTATTGTCTCTGTGGGGTTTTGTTTAGGGGTACTCCAGGTCTCAGACAGAATGTAACTACTACCTGAATGCAATGCCCCAGACAACTGAAGCCCACCTAGCCATCATAAAAATTCCCTGAAGAGCACAGCAACACTGACCAATCAAAGGAAGTCCAGGAACACCATTGACCAACCAGGAACCTGGACATGAGCTGGTGATTCACCTCTAAGCTCCTGCTTCAAACCACAAGAACCCTCACCCCCAAACACTTGGGGAGGACAGGAATTAAGCAATAGCTGTCTGGCTCTTTGCTCTGCATATTGCAAGTAAATACGTACTTTTCTGCCATCACTGTGATGTCAGTAACTGGCTCTCTGTGTGTTGGGCAAGCTGATCCAAGTTTGGGGGTTGTATAGCAACTCCTCCAACCAGCTTGGGAGTTTTTCTGCAACAGATAGAATGGGTGCAGCAAGGACTACAAAAATGGAGGAGAAAGTCAATGGTCCCCAGGAGTTAACAACTTAATGGCAAAAAGAGCAGTATACGTTATTATGCCTTACAGAATATTAAATATCCTCATTCTAACAGAATATCAAAGATATCACGGTCTAAAAAGAGATGGTTTCATGTTAGGTTCTTTCTTCCATTTTAGTTTTTAAAAATGTTTCATATTATATTTCTGGGTGTACATTGGAAGCTTAATATATATTATTAACTTCATTTGCACAAAATAAGCCATTCCATTCATCTGCTTGCTAGTCACATTGCCTTCCCAGGAATCACCGGGAGCTTATTTTTGACAGATTTCTATCTTAATTGACTTATTTTAATTCCCACTTTCTTCTTCTGCTTGACATAGGATCAGCCAGGCAGCTCTCCTTCTATGTGTAACTAGTGTACCCGCACTTTCACACCTAATGGCAGATTTGTGACATACACTGCTATATGCTCCTTAGTGGTGCCTGCAGTTGAAAAATACAGGCTGCATGATTTGATATTCAGATTCTATCCAGATAATGGGTGAGACTTTGGAGTTAACTATTCCTTGGCTTGAATTCTAGTTGGCTCATTCATGAACAATGTCCCAACCCTCCTGGGTCTTAGCTTCCTCAGCTGTAAAATAGAAATCATCTATTGTACAAAATTGAAGAATTCAATGAGGTAACATGTCAAAATACCTAGACCATTCCATTAAATATGAGCAGTGGGCATGATTTCACTTCTCCATCCCTCCATTAAAATGGTTTCATTATTTCTATTGTCTTGTAGCCTACAGGAAAGCAGGTTAAAAAACCATAGTGGTCTCCTTTATTACCTTTTGAACTTGCTAACAAGTCAGCCATAATACTCTGGTAGCCCTGTTTTTAACATGTAAGCTGTAGAGTGGCATGCAAGATTTCCTACAAACAGGCTTGTCTGTTCACCTTTGTACCTTTCAGTTGACTCTCAGTATGAAAAAGAACAAAAAATAATTCTAATTCTTTATCTGCTTGAGTATGGATGTCAAGGTAACAATCGGAGAGCTCCTGATTGAAGACCTGAGCGCCTGGGAGGGTCCTGATGAGGCACACAGTACACTCTCTGGGCACCCTCTCGTCCTGGAGTTGGCTAAGTAAGTTAAATAGGGAGGCCCTGGTGCCTTGAAATTTTTCATACTCATTGTGTGGCACTGGCCACTCTGAGGTTGGTGGCAGATCTGTCTCAACTAACGGCCACTGAACTTTAAATCATTTAGTATATGGAAACATGGTACTATTTTTGAATACATAATTTTAATAAGTTGTTTAATACAATTCTTCCACTAGAGTTTTCTATTTTCAAAGTTAGATCTATTAAAGAACTTTATTTACAGCACCTCATGGACTAAAAGAAATATGTCAGTGTATGTGTAATTGTGTTTTCACAAAAACATACTTTGGGCTAGGAACAAGAATTAAAAATTTATTTATCCTTGGAAATAACATAAAATAGGTAATTTTGTTATAGTTAAAAAATAATTCTACTTCCTCAGAGGTCTCTGATGTACAGGTATATAAATCCTATTCAAAGGCTTTCACTGAAAGTATGTTAACAAAATTTAGCAAAATGCCTGGTATAGGGTATAAATCAATAAGACTTTACTAAAAACTTTAAATCAGTTAAAATCTTGCTTGCATTTTCCAAACAGATGAACTCTACGAATAAGAAGTACTCCAAGTTGCCAAGAAAGTGTGGCAGAACTAGTTAATAAAGTCCAGGTTAATAAATTTATGGTTTCTATCAACTGTTCTATAAAATATTATAATGACCTGAATTATTATCATTACCCCTATTCACAAGTGAACTGAGAGAGAGAGAGAAAAACGAAGCCATTAGGTCCGGGTCAGTCAATAAGGCAGGGGAAGCCAAGAATTATAATGTTCATTCCAGGATATGTTTATTTTTGTCTTTTTTAATTTTCATACTCCCTTTCTCTCAATGCTAGTGCTGGATACCTGATAGAAAGTTATCAGGAAGGAAAATATTTAAAAGAAAACTTGGTGCTGACTGGCAAGACCTATGCCCAGGGTCTCCCCCACTTCTCAGCAATCTTGTACTCGCTCTCAGACAGGCACTGGTAAATATTTAAGGAACATAGACAAAAAGCAAGGCAAAGCAGTTCCACCGCAGCAGACCCCGATGATAATGTATTCTCCAGTTCAATGAATCCTTCATAAAAGTTGCATTTCTCCCGAATACAGTACATTGCAAAAAGTAAAACAATCACACAGACAAAAATACCACATGAGAGACAGAATCATGAGTAGGCACTTAATTATCTGAATGCACACTGTATATCAGTTTATCTTTACTTTCTGCTTTACCCATTAACATCATTTGCAAATTTACAAATCAGCTTAAGAACATTCAATTTTAACTATGGTTCCTTGCTTGGTACTCTTTTTGGTTTAGATAAATAGGATATTTAAATTTCCTTATTCAACCACTTAAAAAAAAAAAAACTTCTGGGAATTTCCCACAATTTAAAAAGACATAAATCTCTAAAAGGTAAAATGTCACAGCCTATTGAACACTCACCTAAACCAGACTTTTTTAATCGTTTTAAGTGCTGATTTGTTTGCTTTCCAGTAGGAGATTTTTGCCCATGTTTCATTTCTTTATCTGAACTGTCTGCTTCACCATTTTTAGATTCGGATCCTAAAAAAGGAAATAGTTATTATGCCATTATCTTTCTCTTGCTGTCCTTGAAAAGAAAATCTAAAATTCTTTCAAGAACCATAGATATAATCTCCTTTTCTAAGAGTTAATACACTACCTTTGGCCACAATCTGATTCCCCTACTGGATATAAAAAGAAAAGCCCAATAAATCAATCAAACAGAACAAAAAGCAACAACAGATGGCCTAATAGCAGAGTCAAAAACACGTTCACTGATCTGATAGCTTTTAAAAGAAATAGTCAGATCGTTTTTAAAAACACATGAACAAGCTTGAGCAATGCCATGCCAGTTACAGACGATATAAGACACAGACAGAAAGATGAAGAAAAGGGAGTCCTGAGGAGAGGGAGCAATCAGACCTTTATAAATAACTCCATGTTGAAGCCGGAATAGAAAATGCAAGCATTAATCTGTAATAAATAGAACGGCGCCAGCTGATAAAATGACACGAGGTAAATTAGAAGAAAAGGTCAGGACTGCACTGAAGTGAGAAGAATGTTGCCGGAACACAAAAACTAATAAAGGATTCCTGATGTTACAGCAGAGAACTGGAAAACAAATTCACACTCCCAGAAGAACTGCGCTTGATGGAATTACACACCAGCATGTGGCCCACCATTAAAGTTCATGATTGAAACACAAGCAAAAGCCACAAGAAAAGCCTCCCCCGCCCAAAGCATCACCACGCACATATTTTCTTACACATTTCCACATTTAGCAAATGAAGTCCTTTGAGGATAAGCATGTTGCCCCCCCCTTTTATTAAACTGGGAAATATCTTTATTTTTGAATCACATAAAGAGTCAATGGTATAAAAAAAAAATTGAAATCAAACCTCAGTGGCAGTATCCAGGCTCAGAAAAAAATTCCCAACATCTCTCCCACTGAGGATGTCTCCTTTAGGGACAAGTAGCCATGCACAGGGAATTTTAGCTCTTTACCTGAAGGTGAATCCGACTGCTCATCGGACACCTTTAATGGTGTCAACACAACACGAGGCACAGTCTTGTTTACCATCATTGAGACTCCATTTCTTCTTTTCTGCTGCTGCCTCAGAGCCTACAAAACATGATAATAAAATACAAGATAAAAAAAAACATAGCCAAAATGATTTCTCAACATTGAATTAAATGATCTACTTGCCTATCGTTAGATAGAACCTCTTATGAGACTTAAGTTTCATAGAACCCTTAATTTGTCAGGATCTTTAATAATCACTTTGATATTATTTTCCCTGAAAAGCATAAAATCAGGCTTTGGCAAAGAGTATAAACCTGAGACCATTTTTGGTATAATTCTGACAGCAAAGCAGCACTTAACGGTTTGCTCTACCTTAGCAGCGTGGCTTTGGAGCCCATGGAATCTGAAACTATCACTCCCAAGTAAAATAAATGTAAAATAAATGTTTCAAACCTAGGATAAAAATATATGTGTCTGCATTTCTCTCGCAGGTGCATCCTCTCCAGCGCACTGCTCAGTCAATCAAGTTAACACCGAGTGTCATCAGTATGTACAGCATGTAAGGACTACAGTATTGATGCACTCACTCAGCCGTGGGGAGCACTGCACAAAATCACTGAACATGGCAGGAATCATTTATTTCTGTGAAGGGAATCAGTCCTAATCTTGGAAACCTTGCAGCACTTGGCTTCTGTCTGCTTGACTTTGGGTATTAACCTTCAGAACACGAATATGATGGGGTTTTGGCAAATCCAGGGGAAAAAAAAGATATGGAATAAATCTCTCCAAATGAGAGTGATTTTGTATTTCATAAATGAATCAACCACGGTGATGATAATGTAATAAAAGACATTGAAAAGTTTTGAAATACAGCTTATCTGGTTGATGGCTTTATGCAGAAAATTACCTGTAATAAAAAGGGTCTTAAGCACACGTATGGAAGAGCCATTACAATCACAGGCACAGGTTAAAAGCCTGGCTGTGGAGTGTCTCCAGCCTTTTTATTCCTGGTGTGTATGTAATTTCTACCAATTTTACAACATCTCAGTTACTTGGTTAATGTTCTTTGACCAACAGTTGTCAGACTCTCCGAACATACTGCACTGACTATATATACCCTACTGTCAAAAATGATGTTATTTTATTTGCAAATAGTATTAGCTGAATGTCTAGCTTGTTGATCATAAGCCTTGGCTACCAAATAATTACAGATATGAAATATTAAATACCAGCTAAATGAGAAAAGGCATTTTCAGATGGAATTTAAATCCAGATGAGAAAGGAAAGGCTTGAGAAATCTATTATAAATGATATGGTCACTAATGATAAAATGAGACATTGTCCGTTTGGTTCTTATATGTATTGAGCTTTAATAAAGTAACAGGTACCGTGAGGATAGGGATAAAAAATGCAATGGTTATTATTCTCACTTTTAGCTTGTTTTAATAGTAGATTTAATGCAGGCATATGTGCTATAAAATATTTAAAACATTTACTCTCCTCTTCCTTCAATGTGTATATATAATTGCACATAAATTTTGCACATAATTGCATTAATCTCTTTAGCCTTGTGTAAGACTTAAAACACTTTATAGGCATTAATTTATAAATCCTATAATGAATTAAGGCCACACAGCACTGTACATTTATATTGGCTCACTATGTAAGGCTTTACAAAACAATAAAACCTATACAAATAGTGATCAATTTTTATGTATATATTATTATGTATTTCAATTACATCCCTTGATAAAAAGTTAGACATTTCAAAACATTCATATGTGCGTGTGTGTGTGTGTGTGTGTGTGAGGTTAGGGAATTTATTTTAGAAAATACTAAACCAATACTGAATCATTTGAATGACATTTTCTGAACATGTATTTCATACTCAGAATATTAGAACAAACAAGATCAGGCATGTTCAGGATGGTGTGGCCATAGATATGTCTGGTCAATGGTCTATAAATCAAGGCATGCATACTCTCGTTGGGTTCTATTACATTGTCTGTGATGGCTGATGGAAATCAGGAAAAAGCTTATTAATCAGTTTATTATAAAGGACATTAAAAAGGATAGAGAGGAAAGGTCATGACACAGAAAGCACACAGCCTTCTGCAAGCCAAGGACAGGGACCCAGGAGAAACCAATCTTGCTAACACCTTGACCTCCTACTTCAGCCTCCAGGACTGTGAGAAAGAGTTTCCGTTGTTCAATCCACAGGTTTAACACCACATGGCCTGTGGTATCTTGTCAGGGTAGTCCTAGGAAACTCATGCCTACAAGTGCACATTGTTGTTTTTTTCTGAACCATTTGAATGTAAGTTGTAGACACAATGTCTCTCTCTCTCTAAAAGCAAGTACTGTGCATTTTCTCACATGATCACATTGTGACTGAAGGCAGGGAATTTGGCAGAATGCGTTTGGGAGAGTGCAGCACAAGCAATCCCTGCCCAGGCCACAGAACACTTAAGGAAATGGTTCTTCCCGAAGGTTCCACTCTGACAAGCCCTTCCTTTCCTTCCCTCCCTCCTCCTTCCCTGCCTCCTTCCCCGCCTCCTTCCCCCTCTCCTTTTAACCCACCTAACTTATCTTCTTTCCCTTTCTTCTTTCTCCTCCTCCTTCTTTTGGTATGTGAAAGAACTCTTATTAAATGTTTAGCATTTACAAAAAAAAATTGGAACAATGTTTCTCATTATAATATTTTTAAAAAATTGACATGCAACACTACCTACCTATAGGCGAGCAAAATTAAATGTCCACCATAGAAGAAAAATAATTATTAAGTGCATTATAAATGTATAAACTCTTTTTGTTTACCTCTCATACTTTTGGTTAAGGGATAAATAATGCAGTAACTAGAAGCCCAGATGTTGGAATCTTAAAACCAAATTTGGCATGCATTTTGGGAGCATGGGTCATAAATAATGTACAAAAATTTCATCCTCAATTTTTAGATCTGAGAGGATTTTACCAAACAGAAATTAGTAATCACATAGGGGAAAAAACTATGATAGAGGGACCAGCACTGTGGCATAGCAGGTAAAGCCATCGCTTTCAGTGCCGGCATCCCATGTGGGCACCAGTTCAAGTCCTGGCTGCTCCACTTCCAATCCAGCTCTCTTCTATGGCCTGGGAGGGCAGTTGAAAACGGCCCAAGACCTTGGGCGCCTGCACCCCTGTGAGAGAACTGGAGGAAGCTCCTGGTTCCTGGCTTCAGATCAGCACAGCTCTACATTTGTGGCCAATTAGGGAGTGAACCAGAGGATGGAAGACTCTCTCTCTCTCTGCCTCTCCTTCTCTCTCTGTGTAACTCTGACATTCACATAAATAAATAAATCTTTAAAAAAAAAAAAACAACTCTGATAGAAATAAGAACAAAAACACAGAAATTTTGAGTTTTAAATAGTCAAGGCAAGGATAAAGGAAAGTTAAGCAACATTAAGGTCATGTGAATGATGTCTTCGAGTATGGATTTCCTACTCAGAAAAATTTGAGCAATGGTTCCCAGTTCAATATATTTTAAAACACTAACATACAACATTATGTGCCTGTAGGTGACCAAAACTCAATGTTCACCATATAAGAACAATTATTTTAAGTGTATTAAAAACATATGGACTTTTTTGTTTTTTTTTTTTTCTCAAAAAGCAAGCATGGTATTTGTGCGTAAATATGATTTATAGGGGCAGATAAGTAACAGTGAAGAAGTCTTTGTTTACTGTGTCACTAGTCACTATAGTAAAGCAACACAGGCTGTTAGGCAAACTCAGGCATATTGAAGTTCAGCTACTTGGGTGTAAAGGGGCATCTGGACTGACTGCACATATAGATCCAGTCATTGTAGACTCATCTGTGGCTGCCTTGAAGATTCCAATTCAGAAGACAGGATTTATTTGACTATGGACACTGACCGCACCACCTAAGCAGAGGAGAACATTGATGGGGGCAGGGGAAATCACCGCTGGCTCAGCGGAGATGTTTGCGATAGTTTGGGCTGACATTGAACAGAGAACTCTGATGCTTGTCCAGTCCTTGATGCAGAAGGTATAGAGAAGCTGCTGGTCTCTGTGGGAAGGCGTGCACCCTGTACATAATGAGGGCGACCTCTTCACTTATTGCATTTTGGGATATGTAACCCTATTTCTGCAACTATATGTGCACTGACTACTCAAACACATGTTGTGCATTTCCTCCTCATGATCTTCTAAAAAAATGTGAATGCCTTTTGGGCCAGGCAAGCTGAGGGTGAGACATGGCCAAAGATGGAGGCCAAAGTGAGCAAGAACACATGGACCCCATCAGAGGGGATAGCTGATACTCAGGAGATGCAGCAAATCTAGATTTTGGGTGAGTCTTCCTGTTTTTAAGCAATGTATTGGGAAAACAAAAATGACTGTGCACCATATTCAGTCCAATGACACAGATCTTTGATGTTTACTAAACATTACAGCCTCTCCCCAATGGCCACAATAAACAAGTCTAACCACTGCTCAGTGTAGGTACTAAATCCCATCTTTTCTAATGTGAACCGGAAAGGGGCTGGGGCTGCTACAGAGTTGTCTTAATGGCTGTGTGGTTCAAGGGCTGCAGGATTTTCGCACCACAGAAAGATTTAACTAACAAGCTGCATAATGCCGGGTAAAGTACTTTGGCAAATGTCCCCGTAAAATAGAAACAGTAGTGTTGGCAAGATGCTTTTAAGAGAAAATCTGCAGAACAATATTTTAGCACAGTTTACAGTGTAAACACTCAATAAATGTTATTTTTTATATTTATAGAATGCATCCATTCTGAAATAAATGTATTTTTTGAGGATTACTCTCCATACTGCCGTGTAATCCTGCTGATTCACAGCAGTGAGTATGACCAAAATTTTCTTTTAATTACTTTACATGATAGTGAAGAACTCATAAGGAAGCAGGAAACAATATTAGTCATTTCAAACACATACAAGTGCTAAGAAAATGATGGCAGTTGAGATGAAGCAGAGTAGCTGGAGTCAGGGGAAACCAATCTAGATTAGCAAGACAGGAAGGGCCTCTCTCTGGAGGCAACAAGGGTGATGAGACTTAAAGTACAAGAACAACCTGGCTGTGTGACAGCTGTGGGGTCCAGTGTCAATAAAAGCAACAGCAGCAAAACCCCTACCAGGAAGATCTTGGGTGGTTCAAGGAATAAAAAGAAAGCCAAAGTTGTGAAAAAAAACAAACAAGAGTTTACAGTGGTTTTGCAGATGGCAAAGAACTTCCCAGAAACAGCTGCTAAGTTTATAGGGAGCAGGGGACTTTTGTTCAGTGCAAAGGCATCCCACTCCCCAGTTGCCTTCCCCACAGTTTGCAGTCCTACCCTAGCCAATTGGCACCAAAGACAGAAAAAAAAAAAAAAAAAAAAAAAAAAAACAACCAGCAAAGAGGAAGCATGAGGCATCCTCCGGACAAAGACCTGCTGTCTGCAATCATGTTGGCTAATATTTAGAAGGCTCCACTGCATGGAATGCATTGTATCTCACACCTCAGGCCAACCTCTTACTAATTCATACCATCTCAAGTTTTCCCTTCCTTAAATGCCCCAGGCATACCACTGCCATTCAAACTAGCCCTTCTCACTTCCCAAGTCGCTCCTGCGTCAGCCATCTGAACGACTTGTTGTTTTTCCCTCAGTAGTCTCCATCCCCACCACCCATTCTGCTTTATTTTTTCCAAGTGGACATAACACCTTTTAATCAGTGTAATGCCATTATTTCCTCTCTTCACCATCCTGGAGAGTATGCTTTGTAGAAATAAGGATTTTTGTCACCTTTGTTCACTGACACAGCCCTGAACACACAAGAGTACCTGGCATATATTAGGTTCTCACTAAGTATTTACTGAGTCAAAATGAAAAATCCAAGAAATGCATTCATTGGTGTGGGCATTTTATACAGCAGTTAATATCCCACTGGGGATGCCTGCAGCCTTCAAGTACGCTCAGCATCCTTGCTCCACTAGGCAATGGACAGCTTTACACTTTCTTTGTGCTCAGCTACTTTCAGAATTCTCCAGGTTTCATATCATAATCCTTCAAAACACAAGTACTTACACTGAGAGAAGTACACACACACATGCACACACACACACACACTGCTGCTTCAAAAAGTTTGCAGGAAATGAAATTAAAAGATAAGTTTATTTTGTTGAGAAATATTTTGAAATCCATGCACGTGTATGTGTGTGTATGTATGGGTGTGTGTGTAATGAATCCTGTGCTATTTTGTACATAGCTGTTTGGGTATAATCAATGCACCATCTGCTAAGTCCTCTCACTAAGTCCTCTGGAGCTGTGTCTAGCACCTCTCTTCAAAGCAGGGTACACTTTAACACATTGTCCTCAGCTTGAGTTTTTGCTAAAATTCCAAGAAAATGAGAAAATTCCTATTTTACACCATGTTACAAATAGCTGCAATTTAACTTATAATTACTAAATTTGAGTATCCCACAGCCTGAAAAATATATGTCTCTGTAAAAGATTAAGAAAACAGGATTGGGGAGCAGGCAGGTGGCACAGCATTTAAGCTGATGCTGGTTGCCCCATTCTGTATTGGAAAGACTGGTTCTGGTCTCAGTCCTGCTAATTTGCACCCCAGGAGCCAGTAGGTGATGGCTAAAGTACTTGGGTCCCTGTCACCCACGTGAAAGACCACATTGAGTTCAGTGGATGGAATATCTCTCTTTCTCTGTTTCAAATAAAACAAAAAATTAAAAAACAATACCTGGAACATCACTTAATTTTTTTCTTAAAATTTTTAAAGTTTATTTACTTTTATTTGTTTGAAAGGCAGAGCAACACTCCTCTCACCACACACATAGGCACACACACACAAGAGGGAGGGTGGGGGGCAGGTTAAGGAGAGGGAGGGAGGGAGGAAGGGAAGGAGAGAGACAGAGAGAAAATCTTTCATTTGTTGGTTCACTCCTCAAATGCCACAGCAGCTGGGGATGGGTCAGGCCAAAGCCAGGATCCAGAAAATAATACCAGGCCTCCCACATGGGTGGAAGGGACCCAAGTTAGCATCTGTTGCCTCCCAGATTCCCCATTAGCAGGAAGCTGGACTGGAAGTGGAGGTGGGACTGGATCCAAGTACTCTGCCCTGGGATGTGAGCATTCTACGTGCTGGCTTCATTCACTGTTCCACAACATCTGTCGCCAGACAGCACCTCTTGATACGGTGGTGGAGAGCGTGCTTGTACAAGGGTATCCTGAAAGAGAGGATACTCTCTTTTTGTTGTGAGAAGTTGAGGAAGGGGCCAGTTTTCACCACAGAAGGCTAGTAGAGGGCCTACTGATTAGTCTGCAACATAATTTCATTACATTCTTATCATATAATCAATCTTTCTATTGCAGTCTATATTCATTTCAGGGGATGATATTAATGAGGCACCTCCAACTGTCTCTAGTCTCAGCTGTAATTTGAATACTAATGAACTATCTTATTGAACAGCTTTAAATCCTATCATTGCAAATCCAGAAAGATGCAATATTAGAACCTAAATAAACGAGCAGATGGTGAGTACAAATGCAGTTTGCTGTGAAGTAATGTGTCTCCAAGCTGGTCAGTCACATGCATAGTGTGCTATTGCAAAATCACAGACAGTAGAATTTCATTATCTGTGATGTTGTAAGAAGTACAGTTGGACTTTCTAAGGTTAATACTTCCAGGGACTATTCAATATGAAAGTAATTTATAGACTTAAACCTGGAAATAAACTTACATTTTTAAAAGAAACAAATGTAACACAACTAAACCAGTCCAAGAAAAGTAGAGATCAGATTGCACCCACAGAAATTCAATTCTGGCTTTACGTAAAAAGAAAGAAAGAAAAAGATGCTGACTGAACAGTCTTTGCTCCAGAGATAAGTTGTAATCTTTTCTTGCAAAAAGAGAAAAAAACCTTTAGGTACACACGTCAGTTTTTAGAATGGAAGTTTTTTGGATAATTCTACAAAATACAATTCTCATCTCTACCCTAAAGGAAAAATAAAACTTAAAAATGGAGACATTGGCACTAACTTGGAATTTCAAACCAGTAATATCTGCTTTAATAGAGAAAGAACACCAGCAAAATAACAAAAATTCACTGAGTACAATAAGCTCTTCACTGAAAATCTGAAAATTCCACATGCTGTGAATGCTGGGACTTAAATAACTTGAAACACACACAGAGCAAATAGGCGGCTGCATGAGACACCAACAATTGCATTACTGTTATGACACTAAATGTCAACGCCCACGCTCAAAAACGGCTATCATGCAACATAACCTTTGGAATTACACAATACTGGTCAAACATCAAACCTACAGTAAAATATCTAGAATATATCTGTTTATCAGTGTCATGAAGGAAAAGGATCTGCAACTTTATGAATAAATCCTACCACCCTAAATAAATAATGAGCAAAGTCAATAAACCAATAGAAGCAACATAGAAAGGTTATGTTCACTATCGTATTACTTGGCATAACAGGACTCTCCTTCTCTAATCTTGCATTTTATTTTTTGTTACAAACTTCCAGAATATATTCTTTCTTTAAGAAAACTAGCCTTCTTCAAAATTCAAAACCTAATCATTTCACATTTTTAGGATCATGACAACTAAAATACCAAGGCAGAAAAACAAGGAATCAGGTAAAAACCAACAATCTGCAGCTCCCCAGGACTTTCTGACAATGTTTATTCAGGACAAATAGATAAATACACAAATCCCCATTGAAATGACTACATATTATTATTAATGAAATTACACCCAACATAAGATGCTAACTTATGTTTGATGATTAGAAAGTATCAGCAACCAAAAAATTTGAGTGCATGGAAGATATTGTACATCAATAACCAAGGGGCATCACAGCATCTATGCTGTCCAGCCTGTAATTATATCATTTTCAATTGTTTTGTGAAGGCAAAAAACCCACCCTCCATAGCAACAGGAATTAGTTGGGGGTATAGGTTTGAGGCCTCAGATATGGGAAATTGTATCTTCCTTATTATGCCAGTAAATTCTTAAAAATTTATTATTTTTACTAAAGAATACAAAGCTATTGTGTTTTTAGGTATTTTGTTTGTTTGTTTTTTAATTTACCTCTTTCTAAGAATCTATACTGGGCAATATACAGTTAGACTACTAATGTTATACTGAAAAGAGAATATATTTCTAATAAAATAATAACAGCAGGGAGCTTGTGCTTAGCCTAGCAGTTAAGCTATTGTTTACCACATTAGAATACCCAGGTTTGATCACCAACTCCTGGCCCCAACTTCCAGCCATTGCACACCCTGGGAAGCAATAGCAATGGCTCAAGTAGTTGTGTTCCTGCCACGACACAGTAGTTCTGGATTGTTCCTGGCTCCCAGCTTCAGCCCCTGCCCAGGCATTCAGGAAGTAAATCAGTAGATGGGAGCACGCTGTTTCTCTAATACATTAGAAAATTATCACAATGGCTAATATATTTGAGTGTGTGGTGTTAGTGTGTGCTGGCACTGAACATAAGCAATCCACATTGATAACGACTGTACCTTTCTGTTTTCTTTATGCTATACAAAGACTCAAGTCGATAAATTTCCTTGGATAGTGTCAAAAATGTAGTACCCTATTACATAACATATGCTGAAATGCAGTATTGGTTAAAATGCTAGAATCTGAAACTATGATACTATATTTAAATGTCATTTCCAATATTTAACTGCTGGGTGATCTTTGGAAAGTTATCTAACTTCCCTGGTCCTTTATTTCTTATCTTTAAAAAGGAAATACTGAGGCTGGCACAGCGGCTCACTAGGCTAATCCTCTGCCTTGCAGCGCCGGCACACTGGGTTCTAGTCCTGGTCGGGGCGCCGGATTCTGTCCCGGTTGCCCCTCTTCCAGGCCAGCTCTCTGCTGTGGCCAGGGAGTGCAGTGGAGGATGGCCCAGGTGCTTGGGCCCTGCACCCCATGGGAGACCAGGATAAGTACCTGGCTCCTGCCATCGGATCAGCGTGGTGTGCCGGCCGCATCGCACCACCGTGGTGGCCACTGGAGGGTGAACCAACGGCAAAGGAAGACCTTTCTCTCTGTCTCTCTCTCTCACTGTCCACTCTGCAGGTCAAAATAAATAAATAAAAATAAAATAAAAAAAAGGAAATACTGAAGAGGGCCTTTGGCACAGCAGTAAAGATGCCACTTGGGATACCTGTATCACATATTGGAGCAACCGGGTTTCAGTCCCAACTCTGCTTTTAATCCAGCTTCTTGAAGCACACCCGCATGGAAAACCTATGTGGGAGTTTCTGACTCCCAGCTTCAGCCTGGTCTAGCTTTGGCTGTTGCAGGCATTTGGCACCTCTCTCTCTCTCGCTCTCTCTCTCTTGTGCATGCGCTCTTGCTCTCTCTTGCTCTTTCACTCTCTATTGGTAAGATGAAAATAAACAATTTTTAAAATGGAAACATGCCAAAGAACTTGCATAAGAATTAAATGGTATGCCACATGTAAAATGAAAAGCATAATGTTTATATCAGCCAATGTAATTATTATTAACTTAATTCAGCTGGTCCTAGGGCTGAATGACTATGACTTGTACATATGTATATACCACACCAAACATTTCACAGATATAGAACATGTATTCATATAAATGGGCATATTATATATGGATATAATGCATCCATAATGAATTCTGCATGCTTATGGCCATTCAACTATCCAAAAGAAAAGAAAGCTGCAGATTTGCTGAGGCTGCTACAATTTAAAACGCCATATACTCAATTTTTAAAATGCTGCCTTAAGAAATCCAGCAATTATAGGGAATCTGGTCAAAATTCTACAAGCTCTTCTAAATGTATTTACAATATGAATTGGATAATTAATGAAACATTAGCATATCTTCTATATATTGAGCCATTCCCTTGGCAACTAATTTGCTACTTGGTTATAAAATAGAAATTTTAAGAAACGAATAAAATAACTCTTTCAGGACATTAAGAAGCTTACAGGACAGACTTCTTAAAACAAGGTTTAGACCATAGCAAGTAAGTGGCACTTTCCACGAACTCACTGCTTTCCCAAAACAAAAATGCTAACTCTAAGCTGTGTAACATTTTAGTAACTATAAAAAGTATTCAAATGATAGGGATCCAAAAGGAAGCAAATGAGAGAGAGAGAGAGAGAGACACTTAACAATACAAGGACTGGAATCTTTCCACTCATATTCAGGAAGACTTCAGTTTGCACATTTTCCAAATCACTGCACTTCAGAAATGAGAGTTTCATTTATGATCCCATTTACGTCTCTTAAATGCCACAGCTACAAGTGTCCAGTTGTGTATCTTTTATTCTATCCTGGTTAGTATTTTATTACCTGCATCCTATTAGCTGCCTGAATGAGCCTTTGTCCAGGGTTCTTCACCTACACAAATCCTTTATTTCATCAATTAAAAAAATCTCAACACTGATTCAGCTTTGTTCTCTGGCATCTAAGCCATTTCCCAAAAGCCAAATGACAATCTCCCCAAAGATTACTTGACCTATTCAGGAGAAAATATTTTTATCACTTAAAATACAATACCAATGAAAAGAAGTGCTGCAGTGTTAACAATGAATGCAGAGTAGAAAGGGAAGAAAATTGAGCACAAAAGTGATGCATTCCTACACTTCCTGGAGCTAGGGGAGAAGTTAGGTAGAAATATTTTATATCGAGGGGATTGAATTTGAATATTAAGGAGCTAAAGAGTTTGGTGAGTCTTTTCTTTTTTAAATAATTAATAAATTTTTAATTAACTAATGAATTGAAACATTATTTCTCTTTTCCTTGTTATAAATATGTCCCTCTATTGCTGGGCCCAATTAGGATGGGTGAAGGGGGTTTATGGCAGAGGATCAAGATGAAAATGCCAGAGGAAATCAGTTAAACAAGGGAAAATCATGAAGTTAGGGGAAAACATATAGCCTTCCATTTGTGGACAGGACTACTACTGCTGCCATACGCAATGGCCCGGGCTAAGCACAGCATCTCTTCTTTCCATCCCAGCACTATTCTGCAAGTGTGGTGGGAGAGCAGAGCTACTGAGTGATGTATTGAGTGATTATCACGGTCCAGATACTCACTCCATGATACGCTTTCAATGTATAACCTCAATTACTTCTCAGATAATCACATGTGCATGATACTATCATTTTCCACATTTGCTAAAGGAGCTTGAAATTCAGAGAGGCAAGCTGGTCGGCCCCAAATCACAGAGTGACAAGGATTCAAAGCAGGGTACATTAGCACCCACACTCTAACCTTACATCACCATCTCAGAGTAAGGCCACCCAGATCAAGACAGCTTTTTATTGCAAAGTTACCACTGGGATGATCCTACAAAGTTATCGTGATTCAGCATCATACAACTGTCACTAGGAGCTGGTGGTTAAGACACTCGGGTCCCCTTTCAGATACCCGTCTCAAGCTCCTGACTCCAGCTCCTAGCTGAGGCAGACCCTGGGAGGCAGCAGGTGATCGTTCAAGTTGGATTCCTGCCAACCATAAGGGAGACTTGGATTGAGTTCAGGACTCCTGGATTCTCTGTTGTTTTTTGATAGTTTTTATGTTTATTAATATAAAAGAACAGATTTAATTTATTTTAAAGGTACAATCCTGAGAGCATTAGCCCTGGTTATCATGGGCATTTGGAGAGTGAACCAGCAGATGGCAACACTCTATCCTCTCTTACCTCAGACTCTTAACACAATACATACATACACACATATAGTCCTGATGGATATTCTAGACATACACCACGCTTATTATTTCCTTCTTTTACCTGAATTCATCTCAGTAATAAGAAACTTTATAACATCATATAAATATGAGAATATAAACTTTATTTTCAAAATATGCAATATAATATGAACCTAATAGGTTTACTATAAATGTTTCTCTCTCTGTGTCTCAAACACACATACACACATACACAAGTTTAAAACAAATTTTATATGTTTCCAAGCACATATTTCCTCCTCTGTTTTATATCAAAGTTCTTAGTCAAAGCTCTCCTGGCTTTTTAGCACAGATTAAAACTACTGGATTGCATAATATGGAAGTGGTTGAATTCACGATATCTCTATCTATTGCTTTCTGATTGCTGAGGTCTTATATATTTTACTTGATCAGCAGGACACCCACTGCCTTAAGCAGGTAGAATTGAAGGACAAAGGACGAATGCTGGCTACCTTACCTGTTTAAGAGCCTTTTTGGTGTGTTGCTGAAAGGAAGACACTAACTTGCTTTGCACTGCTGTGTTAGTAAGGCTTGAATCTCGAGTGGAAGATGCTTCATCGGTTACCTGCTTCACACAAACTAGAAATGGAGAGAGATAATGATATTACTAATTTGAATTCCTTTTTTTATATCCACTGTAATTAACTCTCTGGGAGCTTTTCTCTAGTTTAAAATGGAAACCTAAAATAAAGCGAAATAACACAGTAAAAAGGAGAGATGTAGATCTGAAGAGAAAGGATCACTTAATAACTGTGTGGCCACAGGTCCATTTAACCTCTCTAAGTCTCTGTTTTCTCATCCACTAATTGATGATAATTTCACTCATACAGCTATTGTCTGGACATAAAAAATTGCACAGTATCTGCTTCAGGATTTGGGAGTCAGTAGACACTATCCAACTCTGAATGCTGAAATTGGCAATGCATAGTATCCTAAGGGGGCAACCTAAATGAATGCCTTTGCTTTAAATCTACTATGTTTCAGGGGCCAGCTCTGTGGCACACTAGGTTAATCCTCTGCCTGCGGCACTGGCATCCCATATGGGCACCAGTTCTAGTCCTGGTTGCTTCTCTTCCAGTCCAGCTCTCTGCTGTGGCCTGGGAAAGCAGTGGAGGATGGCCCAAGTCCTTGGGCTCCTGCACCCGCGTGGGAGACCGGGAGGAAACATCTGGCCCCTGGCTTCGGATCAGCACAGTTCTGGCCGTTGCGGCTACTTGGGGAGTGAACCAATGGAAGACTCTCTCACTATCTGTAAATCTTCCTGTCAAATACATAAATAAAATCTTAAAAAAAATAAAATAAATCTACTAAGTTTCAAAGATATTAGGAGTCCTTCCTTAACAGTCCTCCCTCTGTTGGATCTATTGCTCTATGACACTCTGGGACATATCTATCTTCTCCTATGGGTTAACTATAGCGTGGAGAAGGAAAAATGAAATCCAAGATGTTTCTGACCAACTCAAGAGAATTATTTTCAAGAAAGTGGTGCTCTCCACAGATTAAACACAATGTGCCAATTTTTACCAGGCTGTCCTACTGCTTATTATAAAGAAGACATTTTCTTCCACAATATTGCTTCTTAGGAGCATCAAGGTCTCTGCGACCTGGGTGACCAAGTCCCCCACAGATACTTCCTGCTCTATGAAATCTGTTAGAGCTGCAACTCTTTCTTCAATCGCCCTCAAACTGAGGGTTCAGGTTTAACTCTGGGGTGATTTTGGCAGAAACACAGATGTAGAAACCTTTTCTGTGCACACTAGGAGAGAAGAGTTATTTAGAAAATCCAAGTGAGGAATTAGTCACTAATGGCAGAATGGAGGTATACATCAAAGGCAGGAGGAAGTCAGATGTAACAAAATCACTTGAAGATATGCTGTAAAATGTTCAAAACATGACACTGTAAGGGCATCAGAGCTAACACTAACTCAAGGACATTTTCCAAGTAATGGCAATTCAGGAAGATTTTGATATGGGTTTTAAAGGAAAGTGGAAGAGTAAATTTTTTGTAGTAAAAAAAAGTGGGGGCTGGTATTGTGGACAGTGAGTTAAGCCACCACCTGTGACACTGGCATCCATATGGGCATTGATTAATGCCCCGGCTATTCCACTTTGAATCCAGGTCCCTGCTAATGCACTTGGGAAAGCAACAGAAGGCCCAAATTTTTGAGGACCCAGATAAAGCACTTGGCTCCTGGCTTCTGCAGCATTTGGTGGAATGAACCAGTGGATGAAGATTCTCTCTCTCTCTCTCTCTCTCTCTATGTCTGCCAAAATAAATATATAATTTTTTTAAAAAAGGGAAGTATATGCATGTCACAGTATTGAATACACACAAATTCTTTTTCTTAGACTCAAGTACAGCTTGTCTATAAATGAACATGTGATTCATTAGAGATAATCTGGTGGAAGAAAGAGTTAATCAAGTTACTTACTTATTACAGAAAGTAATCAGTAATCCAAATAGGCAATTGTTAGTGATTGATGCAAGGCATGTTACATGTGTAATCTTACTTACTCTTTATGATTTCCTTCAAGACAAGAAGATATTATCTCCACAATGGAGAGAGGAAAATGGAGCTAAGTAAGGTTAAATAACTTGCCTAGGGTCACACAGCTAATGAAATAATAGCACTGGAATCCATGGCCAGCTCTCTCTGGCTCCAGAGCCATGATTTTTTCCACAAAATATTGACCTCAAAAGTCAAGATCTGATACATAAAATTGCATGTCTAAAAAGTCTTATCCAATTACATGACACTGAAGGGCAAGAATGAACAAATTGTCCAACCCCTGACATATATAAAAAAAATGAAGAACAGTGAGGAGAGTGATAGGCTGAGGAAGCATGATGGCTCAAGTAGCAAGATGTGCTCATGAATATAGTGAGAGAAGTCCTAGAATTAAAGACCTGGCAACTTTTGCCAACTTATAAAATATGATGCTTTCCCTAATTGCAGTCTAAATGTTCCAGTGAAGAAACATTTGTAATGTTATTTGCACAAACCATACCCTATATACTTCACCACTTGAAATGACTGCTAGAGTAATCTGCAACACTTTGCCAAAGCTAACTTAGGAAGAACATGAGAAATAATCAAGGGGGCCAGCATCATGGTGTAGTGGGTTAAGCTGCCATCTGCGATGCCCACAGCCCATATGGGTGCCGGCTCATGCCCTGGCAGTCCTACATGTGGTCCAGTTTCCTGCTAGTGGCCTGGGAAAAGCAGTAAAAGATTACCTAATTACTTGGGTGCCTGTACCCATGTGGGAGACCTGAAGGAAGCTCCTGGCTCCTGGCATCTGGCTCCTGGCTCTGGCCTGGCCCAGCCCTGGCCATTGTAGCCATTTGGGGGGTGAACCAGCAGATGGAAGATCTCTTTCTCTTCTCTCTCCCTCTTTTTCTCTCCCTCTCTGTCTCTCTCTAGCTCTGTGTGTAACCCTCTCAAATAAATGAAAATATTTTTAAAAAAGAATGATCAGCTTATATATAAATCTATCTTGTATACTAATGGTCTTTTCAATGTTCTGAAATCTCTATGAAACGACAGAAAGATGGCAGATAAGGTATATCATCCCAGTTGAACAGACTTGCATGGATACAGTGTAACCCCAGCCTAAAGTAAAGTGTACATTAACAAATATAGGTTTTATCAATATTTTATTTGAAAGGCAAAATAAATCAATCTGTCTGTATATCTATCTACCTATCTCTCTCTCTCTAGAGAGAGAGAGAATTAGGGAGGGAAAAAGAAAGTCTTCTATCCTCTAGTTCACTCCCCAACCCAAATGACCTCAAGGATCCAAAGGAAGCCAGGAGCCAGGAACTTCTTCCAGGTTTCCCACGTGGGTGCAGGGGCCCAAGCAATTGGGCCATCTTCCACTGCTTTCCTAGGTGCAATAGCAGGGAGCTGGATCAGAAGTGGAGCAGCTGCAACCCGAACCAGTGCCCATATGGGATGCTAGCACTGCAGGCAGAGGCTTAACCTTCCACGCTACAGTGCCAGCCCCAGCAAATATGTTTTATTACTTTCAAATTCTCACTAGCATTTCCACAGAGAAAACTGTATCCTTACTGTCTAGTCAAAAAGGAGAATCAGATGCACCTCATGGCTTCTAGGGAATTTATGGGAAATATGAGGGTGCTTATATACACTAGACATCTAAATTCAGATGTCCCAGCAATTTGCCTGGGAAATGCTTTTTTATTCATAAGTCTTTTGAAGGTAAATTTTAATACAGCAGGATCAAATATGACAAATTCTGCATTTATATGTAATTAAAGCCTTTGTGTTACTCTTATTTTCTGATGGCTAAAATAAGCACTACAAGACCAGCTGTCCTTCATAAGGATAGCAGCCTGCAGGATCACCATTTTCTCTGTAATCTAGGAAACCATCAGATATTCTGATCCCAATTCAGGGATCAGCATACTTGCTGTGCATTTCGGTTTAAATTTAATACTGCACTGTGTTGATAGTGATTTAGACAGATTTATTTATGTTTCATACAAAAGAAGGATTCTGTTCAATTTGGAGCCCAAAGAGAGGGAAGGACAAGAGAGTTGTCACAGCACTGAGGAACCATGAACTTCATTCTCAAAGTGAGCTACTTTTTAAAATCTAAGTCTATTTGCTTTCTTAGATTTCCTTCTAGATCGAGCTGAAGCATCAGGGGTTGATCTACTAGGAAATCATTTTCTCCCCTAAGCTGTCTTTCTAGAATTTGATCCTGATGCTTAAATCTCTGAGTCAGACTATTTTCTCCCTGCCATTTACATCATAAAATAAATGTAGAACCTTACACAGACACAAAAGGTAACTGAAGATAAAAATCAATAAATATGTATCCTTTGGATTAAATAAGTTTAAGTAAAAAAAAAAAAATCAAGAGAGAAAAACAAAGGTGGGACACACATGTAATTCAGCCTTAGGCTCTAAATGGTCTGTACACACATGGTGTTGTAAGTTCTTTTGACTACAGATTGCTGACCTAAGCATATGTGTTGCTTTACTCTGCCACATACATGACATGATGAGAGCTACATCTAAAAGCTCATTCACTGCACAGTTGGATTGTTCAGGTTCATGCAGACTCCCCCTCTGACAAAACACGACGTTTTCACTTTTACTAATTCTTGAAAATTTCTTGATAATAGATGTGATGAATAAATTATTAAGGGCTGCCTGAATATTTAACTAAAGGACTGAGTTAGGTCTTGGAAATACAAGCCCTTCCCCCCCAAAAAAATTAATGGTAAAGAAAGGATTAGGGGAAATTCAATATAAATAAAATCACAACAGGAGCCAGGAAACTGAAGAATCGGGACAGATGTTTTATCCAATAAATATCAAACGTTGACATGCAACTTAGAAAGTGATACCTTCTTGGCAGTCAGCAGAGAATGGGAGCTATTTTTTCTAACTGTACACTGGCATGAACACAAAACTAATGTGAAAACTTTATGCCTCAAAACTCCACAAGAGTCTGCCCTTTTCAGAATGGGACAAACTGAAGATAAGGAAACAAAGATGAGATTAGTTCTCCCTGGAACGTCTGTCGTTCAACACTTTTCAAGAAGGCACAGAAATACTATTTCTGTCTACATTTGACTTGCCTGCCAAAATCAGGTAAAGCAAAAACACTGTTAAAAGCTAATTCATTGGTTTTAAAGTTTCCCCTCTCTACCTCCCCTCTGGCTCACACTCACAAACCCCTCCCCGAAACCTATTTAGAAGGTCCAGGAGCAAAGGGAGGTGGAAGGTTATGGGTAGCCAGGAAACAGCCTTGAAGACCAAAGAAATGGGTGACAGTGTTCCTACAAAACTGTGGGCTGCAGGTTCTTTTCTGTGTCTCCATGCTGTACCTCCCTTTCCTCTTTTTCATAACCATTAAGCTTGAAAATGCTACTGAACTAAAAAATATAGGTTAGATCTCATATTTTTAGAACTGAACGTTAGCGGGAAGACACGGGTGGTGTTTCCTCCTTATCCAATCAGTGATCCATTGACAGGTGTACAAGAGAACACCCATAATTCTAACTTTGATCTTTAATCCATGATACAAAGAAGGGAGAAGTGATATTCGAACTTGAGCTGTCTCTATTTCCATAATCACATGATGCCCACTCCCCCAATAGCACCCTCTGTGACCCAGCCAAAGGATGCTCTCTGCTGGTTCCTCAACTATCAGCTAACTATTGTATTAGCTCTAAATGCCCCTCCTCCAAGTACTCTTCCCATCACTCTGCCTGGAAAACTCATCTTGGCAGAACATATTCAAAAAAGCTTCCCTCAAAGGTTCCCCGTCTATCCTGGTTTCTGAGGCAGACTTGTTCTTCTACTCAGGTGGCTTTGAAACCTAGATGTTGAATACATCACAGTCCCTGTAACTGGTGCTTGTGTCTCTCTCTGCTCCCATAGGCTCTGTCCTGCAGGGACTTAATCATGTGCAAAAATGGGCATAGAGAAATTGAGCTAAAAATGTTTATAAAGGTAAATCTCTAAATTTGATTTTTGTTAAATTTATCTGAAGTATCTATTTGAAAGTTAACTTTCAATGACTGTTTTTAACAAAAACTCAAGGAAGAAGTCAGCAAAGCTGGTTTTTGTCATAGAAAACCATACATAAAAATTGAATTTTGGTGTGCTGTAGCTCAATTTGTAGCATTGTAACTCAATAGTTTTAGCCATTGCTTGTGCTACAAGCATCCCATAGAGTAGCGTAGTTTCAAGTCTGGCTGCTCGGCTTCCAATCCAGCTCCCTGCTAATGAGTCTGGTAACACAGCAGATGATGGCCCAAGTGCTCCAGCCGGCCCCTGCCATCCAAGTGGGAGACCTGGATGAAGTTCCCAGCTCCTGGCTTCAGCCTGGCCCAGCCCTGCCCATTGCAGCCACCTGGGGAGTGAACCAGCAGATGGAAGATTTCCCAGGACCTTAAGTTTAGTATCTCTATCAGCATTATCAGAGAAAGATTTGTTTCATTATACTTTCTGCTACAGGATAACTGCTGTTTGGATCTGTCTCTCTCTCCATCACTCTGCCTTTAAAATAAATATTTTTTTTTTAAAAAGGGACTTCTAAAATTTGAAGTCAGAGACTTTCTTAAAAAACATTTTTATATTATCCTGAAGGCAATTAGAGAGAAAATGAAAGCCAAGCCACAGAACATCTTTTTAAGTTGGCGAGAAGCTGTACAACTGGTCATTAATTATAGATTTTTTTTTCTTCTCTGCTGTCCTTACTCATTTCTTATTTTATGAAGAAAATTGCAATTTTATTTACATAAGTAAATAAAAATAAAATGTAAGATTTAAAACTAGAAATCACAATGCTATATAACATTGCAGAAGCTATGTGGGTATACAGTCTGGGATTGGTATATCATATACTCACTGCAACTCAGATACTTTGTACAATTAATTCCTATAAATACCACTGAGCCACCCAATAAGTGGCAGGCATTCTTAAGGAACTGGTATTCAGTTTAAAAAAAGACAAGAGGGGAACATCCTTTGGTCAGTTTTATTTATATCAGTTTCCCCTCCAAATACACCCCCTTCAATTTTCTCAACAATCAAACCACATGCTTTCAAATCACAAGTGTTCTGTAGAAATGGTTCTGATGTATACCATAGACTTAATAAAGTTTTATGAATAAAACATTTAAATCAAAAGCACATAGTACATTAGGGATAACATTGTGGCACATGGTTAGCATTCAATAGCAGTTTACAAGAGAGTTGGGAAGTTTATTCATTAATCATTCATTCAACTGCACAACTTGCACTGAACACATTTCTTCATGCCAAGCACTGTGTAAGACACAGAGGAAAACAATGAACAAGACCCGAGATCTGATTATGAGGCCATAAGGTTTTAAAAAGTAGTTTTTCAAAGAACAGTTTTATAGAACCATTAATTCTGAGGAAAACTATGCCTATGAAAACACAGTGGTAATCACTAAAACTTGTTTTTGAAAGATCAATAAGCAGTTAATTCAAAAGTATTCCCAGATAGCAACTAGCCAAAAAGGTATATGTGTGGATTGATTTATGATCCATGCACAGTATTCACATCCGAAACTATGTGTATCAGATATTATGGGTATATGTAGAAACAAGTACATGCCAAAAATTGTTTTAAAAGTGACTTAAGGGGCCAGTGCTGTGGTGTGACAGGTTAAGCGGCTGCCTGCAAGGCCACCATCCCATAGGCACCCAGTTCAGCTGCTCCACTTCCATTCCAGCTCCCTGCCACGCATCTGGGAAAGCAATGGAAGATATCTCATGTGGGAGACCTGGATGAAGGTCCTGGCTCCTGGCTCCTGGCTTCGGCTTGGCCCAGCCCTGGCCCTTGTGGCCATTTTGGGAGTGAACCAGCAGATGGAAGATCTCTCTCTCTCTCTCCCTCTCTTTCTCTTTCTGTAACTCTGACTTCCAAATAAATTAATAACTTAAAAAAAACTTAAAAACAAGGAAATTAATCTGAACATAATTAAACATTTCCTGGACTCAATTTCATTCAGAAAAATGATAATTCCTTAATCCTTTCATTGACCTAGGCAAATGACAGCAGCCCTCTCTAAAAACATTCTTTGTTCTAAGATAGGTGCAGGCATTTGGGTTTAAGCAATTTTTCTTGTTGCATTCAAAGACAAGATTCAAAGGATATCAGACACCAAGAAAAATCAGCCATTAAAAAGAGCCAGGAGAAATAAAATCATGGAAACAGCAATTTTTCTTTAAGAAACTCACAATGCAGTTTAAACATTCAAAGTACTGGTACTCTTAATAAATCTGAGAATGATATCTTCTATGAATATAAAATATCTGATATAACTGATATTTATTATATTTTATAACCCATTATTTAGCTCAAAGAAACTTTCTTCTTATTCAGGAGACACATACAGAAAGAAGAGCAAAATAAGCCAAACAGAATAGTCAATCAGGCAATAACTGTACCAGCAATACATGAGTATATAAGTGGCAGAATACTCCTACAAGACAGAATCAAGCCAGACACTTTAATGATTTAGGGGCTGACATCATATGCCATAAATGATACTCACCCTTCACAGAACTGAACATGCCACAAACTTCCCACAGTGTTCACAAATGATGTACGGACAGTTTGGCTTGCACTGGACAGGACACTGAAGCTTTACAAGTAACTAGGAAGAACCTTCTATACGCCGAAGATACAGCTACAGAAATCCCTTCCTCACACTCAATTTATCAGCCAGGCCCATTTAGTTATATTAATACCCCTGGATAGCTATAAATGTATCTCTTCAAATACAGATGTGAAAGGAAGAAACTCAAAACAAGCTCTCACTCTCTTTTTCTATATATATATGTATAAACACAAAAAGATTAATATATCATATATACATATATACTTATATATATAAGTATACATATACTTATATATACATATCTTATATATCTTAGGATATATATTAATTATTTTATATACATTTCTATATAAAGAAATATATGTATTTAGTAGGAGACACATATAATTCTCCAGGCACCAGCATTTAATCACCTAACCCCTCCAGAATCAATAAGGATTTCTTTCTCAGACTGATGCAGAGTAATAACAGTATAAGCTGCTTGCATGGGAGAAGAAATGTTAGAGGCTATTTCTTTTCTACTGGTACAACACCTGTGATCTTTTCACACTGCAACATCTGCACAGAAACAAAGAAATCGACCTAGAAAATGAGGAATGGAAAAAGTGAACAGGAAGGCTATCAGCCAAAGGTTGGCATGGGCCCAGGGTAAGCACTCCATTCCAGGCATCATTACTACTTTGTACTTCCACATGTAAAATATTTTTTTAAAGATTTATTTATTTATTTATTTCAAAGTCAAAGTTACACAGAGAGAGGAGAGGCAGAGAGAGAGCAAGCCACATATAAAATATTAATTCCAGGGGCCAGTGTGTGGCTTAGCAGGTTAAGCCACTGCCCACGATGCCAACATCTCATTCATGTACCAGTTCCAGTCCTGGCTGCTCCACTTCCAATCCAGCTTCCTGCTAATGCACCTGGGGAGGCAGCAGAAGATGGTCTGAGTACTTGTGTCCCTGCCACCCATGTGAGATAACCCGGATGGAGTTCATGGCTCTTGGCTTCAGTTCGGCCCAACCCTTGCTGCTGCAGGCATCGAGGGGAGTAAACCAGCAGATGGAAAATATCTTTCCCTCTACCTCTGTCCCTCTCTCTCCCTTTCTCTCTCTCTCTGCCTTTAAAATAAATAAATATTTTAAAGAAAATCAAGTCCAGTGTAAAATACAGGAGAGTTAGGTATCCAGGTGGCTTTGAGAAATGACAAGGCTTTTAAAGACAAGGCAGAATGGATTTTCTGGTATCACTGAAAATGTAATATTTCTTTCAAAAGCATGGCTGCGTAGTTCTTACATATAAAGCACAGGCTACATAAATCAAACAGAAAATTGGCTAGTTAAGATGAGTAATTGGGGGAATACCACTAATTTTGTTTTTATTTGAGAGGGAGTTTGTTTTTATTATGAGAGCACACTCTTTTTCCAAATGTTATCTCTGTATTATGAAATATTTCTCTCATAATGCAAGAGGAGAAACCCCACTTAACTGGGCCACTTTATCTCCACTTAAAAAGAAAACTCTCCTTTCTTCCATGACTTTAGACTGTTAAAACTGACCAAAATCCATTTATACAAGAATAAAGTTCACAGTTCAAGGGGAAATATGTATGAAAAAGGGGTCCTTAATGGATAAAAGAAATAGAAAATAGTATCTATAAGTAATGTTTCAAAGAGTTGGGATAAGTCATTTGGAACACATAAGAAGAAGGGGGTGGGGACTAGATGCTGACCAGCTGTTCTCCATCTTCAGGCAGAGAAAAAAGAGGAAATAGGTTTAATTAAAAGCACAAAAGATTTCCACATAAGGATAAAATTCTCTGCTACAAAGGTTATCAGAAACAGAGAGACAAATATAAGGAGACAGTGAGATTTCTGTTCCTGTAGACACGGATTATTAGAATAATGTCTAAAGGAACTGACTGGTTTAAGTAAAATTTTAGCTGGAATGAGACGGGATTCAGGGCTGCATAAGCTTTTGAAGTCCCACATATTTCTGGGGAACTGTGAAATCTGTGGGCGGGGATGAAAGGTGGGAGAATGAAAAAGAGTGGGCAGAGGAAGTTTTATATCCTGCCAATGGTCATTACTGACTGTGAAGAGTATTCTCTTTCCTCTGCATTTTCTTCCATGTGTAGCTAAAACAACATAATTTGCACATATTTAGGTTTTGCTAGGCCACCAATGAAGAGCAGGTGGCTCCTCCTCCAGCTAACTAAACTAAAATGCAGAGGTACTGAATGGAAGACAAATTAACTTAACCCAAGGAAATCAGGGGACTGGTAGAGACACTAAAGGCATTTCCTTCCCTTACCTATGAGATTCTTAGGAATGGCTGCCAGGTGGAAATTGATCATATGACCTCGTCTTCCTCCACAAACCCTCTAAAGACAGAATCCTCTTCCCCTTAAACACACACACCACACACACACACACACACACCCCATCCTGTTTAAAATCACCCTGGAGCATTCACAAGCAAGCTCCTGAAAAACCTCCAGCAAAATAAGTCCATAAGAAAAGAGACAGTAAATTGTGTACAACATCCTCAAACATTACCCAAATCACTCCCCTCACAACTCCACCTTTACCCACATTTTCCTTCCCTTTCCTCTTGAGTAATCTGTCCTACCAACTCCTTGTGTGACTGCTCCCCGAGGATGCTAAGCCCTCATTAGTGCATGCCTCACTTTCTCTACAAAGCTCCTCATCTGCAGTCTGCATGTAATTGATGTCTCAACAGAGATCCACACACTTCAGGCCACCTTAAAGCACTTTTCACTTTGGATAAAAGACCCCTTCAACTGTGGCCTCTGAGCCAATGAAAACAAAGAGTCAGCTGAATAATGTTTCATTAAGTTAACACAAGCCTGCCAAGAATCACACAATCAGAAACCCACTTATAAAACTGGCCATAAAGAATAATGAAAAAGGGTCATATAAAATTCTTCCAATAATGGAGTCATTATTTACCCTGGGATCTAAGGTTTGAAATATAGGATATGTATTCTCTCTGTATTTTTTACCTAAACAGAGACTTTTAAAATGCTAATTCCCTTGCTAGAGTGCTGCTTCCTCCCTGAAAGCCATTAGGGTTAACAGCAAGCAGAACCTTTATGATCTCTGTGGATAAAAAATTGTACATTCTCCAGTTTCCTCATTTAAAAAATAGGATGACTGCTGTTGATTTTAAGCTTGAAATATACAAAAGGCCACAAAAAAGGGAAAACTCATTTTTTTCTTGTTAATAATAATGTATAAATTGAGGATGAAGAGGATGAAGAGCGTCTTCTGACAGCATCATTTTATATAAAATATGTAGGGGTTCTGCAAACCAACAATGCATTGTAAGTCAACTCAATACGTGTATGGAAACTCATGATATACCAATGTATTATGCACAGAAAACAACTCAGACAAACATACCTATAAATCTCTGACTAAAACAGGCCATAAAATTCACAATATTTTTGTGGGTGACACAGATCTATACTTATATAGGTACAAATGGTCATGGGTTGTCAACACAGATACATCAAGTGATTCACCTAAATCGCTCCTTGATCTCCAGAGCTTAGCTTGTAAAATTTAAACAGCTTACTTTTTAAAGTCTTTATTTCTAATACTTAGTAACCTGAGAAACTGTTCAAAAGTCAAGGAAACCTACACATAACCATAGTTCTATGTCTTGTAAATTCCACAATCTATAATATACCACTTGGTAAAAATAATAACCCTACATTGTAAAATGTCTCAACAGAACCTTCAAATAAAATACTGTGGCAAAGCATCTGTCATTTAAAAAATAGCTCTGTTTCCCTGGCCGACTGATGTCCAGAAAAGGAGTAAAGCATTGCTATCATTATCTTAACTCTCCCCAGGACCTCCTGTGTTAATAACTGGAATCAGCCTACTAGGATTCCTTCCCTGTTAGTTTTTGTAAAATGCTTTCTTCTCAAATACTTCTCTACTTGCCCCCCCCCCCCAATGGTGCAACAAATGTCAATTAATCTGCATTCATTTGAAATAACTCTAGGGTAGAGGAGGCTTATTCGTTCTATTATTGTATCAGTTGATGGCGATTGTTCACCTCCACACTTCCCATTCTTTCACCCCAAAGGAGGAGTAAGAGAGGGAAATAAAGATGGAAAAACAGATGGCCAGCCCCTCCCCTCCTCCCTCCTTTTCACTCCCCCTCCCTTTCTCTCCCTCACACCCACACAGCCACACATGTGCCCCACCTTCTCATTCTCATCAGATTTTTCAAGTATATTTGTACAGCTGTAAGAAATATGGGAAGTATATGCATTCTAACTTTGGTTTAAGTGTGTACTGGAAACAGAAGGCAAGGAAATCACCTAGAGCAGGTCAGTTTCCTGGCATTTAGTGTTGATTGTAAGAAATTCTATGACAACCATTCCATAACCTGCTGTGCCAAGGATTCCTCTCTGTCAAAGTCTCAGCGTATGATGAGAAAAGATTTAAACTCATGTTATACAGGTAAATTCTATCAACAACCACTGTCTATTAAGTGTTCCCAGGGGTTCCAGGCAAAGTTTCAGAATGGTCATAACATGGCTTTTGGGGTCACACCCATACCAGGACCAGCAGCTTGGGTGAGACACTAAAACCTGTTTCCTCACTAATCAAAATAAAATAAAATAAAATAATTAAAAGTATATAAATATTGCCTACTTCACAGGAATGTTGTGAAAATTACAGAGCTTTCATGTAAATACTTTACAAAAGCTGAACATTGTAAGCACTCAATATATTTTCAGTATCAAGGTTTGAAAATATATCTGAGAGCTGTACTCTGAGGGATATAATACACACACAGGTAGGAAACATACTCGTCCTACAAAGGCAACTGCGGTTTGCAGAAAGATGCAAAATTGGGCAAGTCAAGGAATACTCAAGGAAATAAGCTATTTACTATTCTTTGGGTGATTCCCCAAAGCAATTTTCCTAATGCAACTTCAAAGAAGAGTCCAGGAAATCTAATTTTAGTCCCATTAGCTGGATATGTGTGGGTATGAGTTATTTTGTGAAGTACCTATTCACATTTCAAATTAGAGGAGTTTGCTTACCCCTGCTTTGGTTTAATTATTGGCTGAGTGCTCACCCTATCTCCCACTTCTTCCAAACTACAAAAACCCTCCCTCTGTTTCCTCTGGAATTCAGGATTAGTTGCTAGCAAAATCTGCAACTTTCCTGTGCTCTTTGAACCTGCCTTTCAGATCCTGATGGACAAAGCCTGGCTCTCTTATGGACACTATCTCCCTTGGAATCCTCTCAAGACTTTTCTCTTCTACAGCTTTCCAACCACTGGCCTGGAACTGGGAGAGGTGACCTATTTTCCTCATTGTTCCTTCCAGAGCACTCTCCCTCCCTTTTCCTTAGATACCTCCAACCCTGAATATCATGCCATCAGCAGTACATTAGAAACCATTCTTCCTCCTTACTGTCTTTGCCAACTTCTGGAACATTCTCCATTTTTTGAACACTGTAGATCCTAAACATCACACCTTGTTCTTGGCAGACCTATCATAATTTTCTGTTTAATATTAATGCACGTGACCCAAATACCTTGTGCCATGGTCACCACCAGCCCTTGAAACACACTTGTCAAGTAAGAACAGCACTTTCCTCCAGGTAGACTCAGGCCCATCCCCTGGCACAGGGGTTGGAAAGCGCAGGATAGTTAACTCCATCCACTGCCAGCCAGCCAACTGGAGAGTAAAAACACAGCTTTTTCTTTCATGACAGCCTTATCCTAGGCCTCTTCTTTCCTCTCATCTCAGACCCGCACTCCACAATATTGTTCTAAACCCAATGTCATCACCTATGCTTCTAGGTAATAGGACTTCACACCATTCCTTCACACAGGTGTTTTATTTCCACATCTGCTTAAATTCTGTGGACATTTACTTTAATTGCCTCTTGAAATTCAACTTCTTTGTCCTTTTGTTGCTATATTGTTTGCATTTGGAAAAAAGACAACTCTACTGAAATCTAACTGTGTGTGTGCTCTGCACTTTCATGCTTGTCTTGAACACAACTGGAGAAAGCAGTACATTCACGCTGACCAGTTTCATGATAAATTCAGGACTAATGACATGATTTATGTGGTCAGACTCTCTCAGACATTTTCCTCCTTAAATCTGCAAAAATATCTCCTATTCTCACTCTCACTTCATAATCCTTTTCATGATTTTCATGAGAAAAAAATAAGTAATAAGAAGCAAAATTTTCCACATGCTCACCTACCTTCACTTTTACAATACCCTTTTTCTACTTTTCCTCCTTGACAGTAGCTGCCTGCACCCTTGCTAAGACCAATCTTTTCAACTATTGAATGGGTCCCATTCCTTCTGATCTGATCAAACATATGCAACAGGGCAACCCTCCCAATCATCAACTTCTCCTCAACTACAATTTTGCCATTGGTAATCAATCATTCCAAAATTTATTTCTTACTTTAAAATATGTATTGATTCCACCTTTCCCTCAGGTATTTTCCAACTTCTTCTCTTTACCACACAACAATTTTTTATTAAACATGTCTATATTTATTTGAAAGGCAGGGTTATAGATAGAGAGAGAGAGAGAGAAAGAGAGACAGAGAGCAAGAGAGACAGAGACAGAGAGAGAATTTCCATGTGCTGGTTCACTCCCCATATGGCTGCAATGGCCAGGCCTGGACCAGGCTAAATCCACAAGCTGAAACTCCATCTGGTCTCCCGTGTGGATGTCAGGGGCCCAAGCACTTGGGTCATCTTCTACTGCTTTCCCAGGCACATTAACAGTGAACTAAATTGGAAGTGGAGCAGCCAGAACTGGAATCACAGACAGCAGCTTAACCAGCTACGCTACAAAGCTGCCCCTCAAAAATTCTTAAAAGAATTGCTTACAATTCTGATCTCCAGTTTCTCTCATAGAATCCTCTTGACCTCATTTCATTCAGACCTGTGGTATTACCGTTCCACAAAAACTGTCATGGTCAAGTTCATTAGTATCCTCAACAAAGCTAAATCCAGTACTAATTCCTTAACCTTTATCATAACCTGACATTCCAGAAGCATTGACATGAGTCACTTCCTCCACAGAAGCACTTTCTTCACTTGGTTTTCAGCATAGAAAACATGTTCTCACATCCATTTATCCTCTGTTTCCTATAATCTCTCCAGCCTCTTGTAGTTCAAGTGCCCATCAGCTCAGCCTTTGGGTCTCATGTCTTTTCTACAGCAGTACTTCAATTTGTTTATGCAAAATGTAATTAAAGGACAAGAATATTTTGGCACAGACAACTTGAAGTCCATATATCAGGAAGTCTTCAAAAAGTTCATGGGGGACACATATTATGGAAAAACTATACATGGATTTTAAAAGCTGTTTGCTCTAAAATAAGCTTATATTTAACCCTAATTTTCCACAAACTTTGTGAAATACCTCCATGTTGACCTTCAGTTCCTGGCTTCTCTTATTCAGTTCATGTCTTTGATGCTATCTATGAACTGGCGACTTCCAAGTGTGTATCTCCAGAAAGACCTCTCCTTTGAATTTCGGACATATAAATTCAATTAACATACCCATCTGGTTGTTGAAAAGGAGTCCCATACTCAGTGTGTCCAAAATTGAGCTTCTGATCCACAACCCAGTTTCCTCAAACTGCTTCTCTTGCAGATTCTTCTAGTTAAGCTAAAAACAATGCTATTCTTCTACTAACCTGCCAACTTTGAAGCAATTCCCAACGACTTTATCTCCTATCCACATTTATCTGTCAGCAGATCTAGATGGTTCTACCTTCATGTATATCCAGAAGCTAATCAATTTGCATGACATCCACTGCTGTTCCTGCATCACCTCTCCTCTAGAGTGCAGGAAGAGGTTTCTAACTGGTCTCCCTGTTTTTTATTCTTGTTCCTGTATTGTCCTTTTTATTTAGTGATTCTGCTAAAACTAAAGTATAAATCAGGTCATTATCTCATTAGCTCAAAACTCTACAAAGCAAGAGCCAGTACAAAATACAAAATACTCCAAGATGCAAAACGTTTTGAGAGCCACTGTGAGCATACAAATGGAAAGATGATTAAACTCACAAGATAAGTCACAGTCAAAATGCAGGTGCACTAAAAATATTTCATAACATTACCCCTAGGATGTGTACGTAAGTGTACTTGAAATGTGAATGAATTTTGTGTTTAGACTTGGGTGCCATTTCCAACATCTCATTACATAATATAAATACTCCAAAATCTGAAGAAAATACAAAATCTGAAATACTTCTGGCCCCAAGCATTTCAGGTAACACTCAACCTGTTTCAAGGCCTATATAATCTGGCCCCCATTACTTCTCTGGCTTTGCATCTCATTATGCATTCCCTTGTTCACTCCATCCTCCTACCCACACTGCTCTTAGTGTTTCTAGAACATTCTACTCTCCTGCCTCAAAATCTTTTTAAGTTCTGTTCCCCCTACCTTGAACTCACTCCTCTTTAAATACCTGCTCTTGCATTCCACTCAGGTATTTTTTCAAAATAACCCTGTCCTTCCCTCTTCCCCCTTTTTTATTTTGGCTCATATTACTTGTCACCAATGAATAAGCTATAAATATTTTAAATATTTACTTTGCTTATTGTCTTTCTCTCAAAAAGCATCAGCTTCATGAAGATTTGGTTTTTGTTTATTTGTTTTTACTCCTGTAACTGCGATGTCAAGAACAAGGCCTGGCACACAGTAGAAGCTACATGTAAATGCTGAGAGCTCAGGAGCACTCACAGAACAGAAACGACATCACCAAGTCTCACCTTCTCCCAAAAGAGAAGAAGATGCCCTATTCACCAGCCCTTCTTGAATACCAGAAATTCCTGTGTGCTGCTGCCTTGTCCCCACTCTAACCAAAAAGACTTGCAAAGATTCATAGCATGACAGTAGTTACTGTGTGTGTGTTGGGGGAAGGGGGTGGTGAGTTTCCAAAGGCATAGAAATAGGGACAGCAAGTCAAATGTAAGATGATAAAAGCAGCCCATAAAACAGTCTGCAACTGTTTGCTAAGAATCTATCTGTGTTTCCTAAGTTACCTTCACAACCTCTGCTGCAGATCAGATAGAAACTAAAGCAGTATGGGTCTTTCGGGGCCTATCAGACTGCACACCAGTCTAAAGGGCAGGAGTGTTCAGTCAGCATGCAGAGCACACACACGGACCCTGATGGCCATTAATAAAATGAATGGCTTTGGGTTATTACTGACATATGATATTTCTGTAAGGAGTCTTTAAGGTTTGTTTGTTTAAAGGTAATTTACTGATTCCTAGGAGTCCACTGACTGAAACTTTAATTATACAGTCTTCCTCCCAGATCATGATACGGGTCCATTTGTGGGACCAGTGGGTAGGGCAGGAGAAAGTGCAGCAGCCTTTGTGGGACAAATATTTGCCAGAACTGCAGGATAGAATGACAGATACCAGAGGATGATAATGTAACTGTCGTGAGAAAGATAAATATGGATTAACACAGATGGAATTCAGAGGTGGAAAACGTCCCCCTTGGGATTCTGGAAGGGTCACTCACTCATCAAAATGTTTAACAAGAAAGTATCATATTCGGCCCTTATTTCACTGTGAAGAATGATAACATTAAGCTTAATTTACAGAGGACAAGCCAAGGTTCAAAGCTATTATAAAACTCCTGTGATCACAGAAAAGATCATTGCAATCAGAAATGAAGGGCTGGCATTCTCAGTCGTCCCATGGGAATGGAACCTCTAGTGCCTCCAGCAACCCTCCAACATCGGAGAAATACACTGAGGCTGCTAATACAAAAAATGCTCATAGAAATACATACTGGGCAAACAAAACACAAAGAGCTATGTTCTGTCATAGTCAATAACCGTTTTAACTCAACACTAATGATAAATCTTAGAAAATGGTGAAAACGCAGACAGAATATTACAAGGCTGAGAGACTCAGTTAGTGGATTACTGGAATCCTACAACACTTAGGAGAACGGGGTTTATTTTTTGAGACTGGTCACACTCACCTCCATTTTCCTCTCCATTGGCATTTGCCTCAGCCATTTCTGTGCCATCCAACTCAGATTCACAGACTAAATCCAAAGCTCCATCCACTGAGCAAGAGGATTCCTCTTTCTATATTAGTTTAAAAAGGATGATTTATGGAGATATATTAGTACCAGAAAACATTCAAAATACTTTCAGAAATCTAAAGTATTACCATTGCTATTTGTGATTTACAATTTCAATACTGATTTACTTTGTAATATAAAAATCAACCCCCCCAAAAAAAAATCTGGGGAAAGGCCATTGTCAAAGGGTTTTTTTTTTTATAATCTTTCAAAATCCACACCAAAAATAATTCATTTTGAAATTGTTGTTCCCCCCCTTTTTTAAAAACTTTTTCTTTATGTAAATAAATTGCATGAATGAGAGAGCAGAATTTTGATCAGTAAATTAAACACTCATCTAGGTATAAAATGCTAAAAAAAAAAAAAAAAGTAAAGCAAGCAAGCAAGTCTTTTGATTAAGCTGTGTTATTTTTTGAATCCCCACAAGGACAAGAATAATTTTGCCCAGAATAATTTTGGCCATTTAAAAAAAAAATCTTCCCAAAGGAAATTAAGACACTTCAAATATAAATCCTTCATTTAGTAAAACAGTGACTTATTTTTAATAATATATTGAATTCACTTTTTCCAAGTTATACTCCCATTGTAGAACATAAGCTTTTGATCTATAGAATTCTGCAATATAGGTGGCATTTCTGCTAAACGGACATGGACATTCATCTAAAACAGTTAAGATTCAAGTTATTAGAAGTTTGCATTTTATTTCTCCATTCTTTTCAAATAACAGATATGCATTCCTAGAAAAAACTTCCTTGAGATCATTTGTTTTAGAATTGAATACTTTATTTAAATCCATACATGTTCAAGCAGAATAAAATTTTTATTTTTAAAAAGTTAGAAAGGCATGCAGGTATGAAGCTTCCATATCAACATATGGTCATTAAGTCCAAGAGTTTATGGCAACTGTGATCATATTAAACTCCTGGCTGATGATCCATGACACTCCTCTGCAAATATTTTAAAGAATCAAGAATTTTAAAGAAGCCACAACTATTTTCCATGACCATATGTTATGGAGTGAAACCACAGATATGCTTTTCTTAAAGAAAAATGCTATTGTTTATTCTTAATATGAAATCATTTTTCTGACATCTGAAAACATTTAAAAGGCAAAGGGGTCATTCTTCTACCCTTCACCCAAAACTAATTTTGTTTACCTTCACATGTCTGAAAAAATGTATGATACACAGGCATAACTTAACACACATAGTATGCACAACAGTCCAACTTACTTTGAGAGCATAGAGGCCTGACTTTCCAGGGATTTTGAAGAATGTTCCATCCCCTATTCGAGTGTTAGTGTGAAGCATTGCATTCAGACAGGCTAATGGAGAGGTTCCACTAGAAAATAAAAGTGTGCAAAAATGAAGCAGTCTGAGATGCAGCTTCTGTGGCAAAACTGTTCCCCAAGTCTTCATAAAAAAAAAAAAAAAAAGACTTCCTTGCATGCCTTTTTAAAATATCCTCCCAACCCCGAAACATCTACATTACAATAACGAGCCAGTCCAGTTTCACTGAAGTTAATCAGATGCATCAGTCTTATAGGCTTCAGGCAAGAAGTCTACTGAATTAAAATTATGCTTTTATTCATAAAGCAACTGACACTGTATTTTAAAGAAACCAAAGCATTTATGTGATGCTATTTTATAAATAATACCATGAAGCTTTGGATTTTAAATTTTACAGACAACTTCATGGTTGCACTTGAGTGATCAAAAAAAAAAAAAAAAAAAAAAAAGACCAAGTTCAAGGGTAGCTCCATCCCATAGGTTAAAAAGCAACAAAAGAAAGGTTTAAAAGCACCAAAAGAACAATAAGAAACCAGGGAAGAACTGATTTGAAATTATAAGCATCTAAGTCTTAGGGCTGCATTTCTTACATGACCAAATAAGAGTCTGTATCTGTGTTTCTATCTCATATAGCTTCTACAATGACATTCTTATCTCAGTTAGAGATGTCAAATAAAGAAGTATGTGTCTGGGAATTCTGCCCAGTTAATAATTATGTTCTACAGTAAGGATGCAAGTGACTGAATTAAGAAGTCATTTTTTGAAGAAATCAAATACCATTAAAATAATGATTAAAAATACCAAACCATAAAGCACAAACTTTATTGGAATATATACACTTGGGAAGATGTTTATGAAATGTGACAAATATGTATTTATTTCCTGGAGCAGATTTTATACCATGTTTTATGTCTTACTTGCAAATCAATATTTTTTGCAAGCTACAATTTTTGCTTTCATTCAGTTATGTTTCCATATATATTGTACTTGTTAATACACTACAAGATCAATATTTGGTCACATGGATTTTCCTTAGAAGCCCTAGCCTCACCCCACATACCTCTTGGGAGTTATGAGTATTTATTCCAAAATATTCTGGGTCAAAAAAGTCTTTAAGAAATTATACTTTCAAACTCTCAATTTCTGGGATAAAAACACAACTTTCTGTTACTAAATTAAGAATTTCCTAAAATTTGTGATTATCCAACCTGTCACTTACTATGAAAACTCACCAACAGAGCTAAGCAATCAAATTTTCTGAGTTGTAAGAAGAAACTTTCGCAAGTCAACATGCATATGCATTGTGGTCCTAAAGGCTTATAGTATTACAATAATATGAACACTCTTTATTATTTTAGGAAGCTGCTTGTCTATGCTAACATATAAATATGGATCCACTAGTTCTGATGGGAAATAGCAATCCTAATGCAAATACAATCCTAATACAAAAAAAAAAACCCTAATAAAAATCCTAATAATGCAGCTGTAACACTAAAGTTCACACAGTTATATGCTGTCTGCTTATGTAATATCTTTCCTCATGAAGCTGCTACAAGCCTACAAACCTCATTTCATTATTTTCCCTCACAAATGATTTTTGCTTATATTTGAAGTGGCCCAGGCACACCCATAAAGTAAAATTTATTCATCTCTGCAGAATGAATTCCAGATAAATAATGCATCAGAGGTTATACTGAATTCTGAAAAATATGTTATTTTTACGGTATACCCTTCAGACAAAAGCACAGAAAATTTGAAGCTGGGATGATTATGCCAGATTCTGGAGTTTTAATTTAGTGAAACTGTCAGAAATACAGACTTTCCATAGGGACTTGGCAAAAAGATGTTAACATGACAAGTAAAACAGAATCTAATATATAAAAATGACATAATGTAGACTTTCAAAAATATAGCTTAATAAAATTGCTCACCTAACATGAAACCTCACAGTATTCTCTCTGCTGTTGGGTCCTAAGATCTTAAGGCACACAATTCAGGATTCAGATTTAGAATTTTAAAGAGGGAAAGGCATTTGGCACTGTGATTAAAATGGCACTTGGGAGGCCCTCTTCCCATAACTGAGGGCCTAGGTTCCAGTTCCTTCCAGCTTCCCACTAATGCACACCCTGGGACACAGCAATGAAGGATTCCGTAGTGTGTCCCTGCCACCCACAAGGAATACTTATGTTTAGTTCCCAGCTTTCAGGCATTTGGGGAGTGAGGCAATGGATGGGAGCTCTCTCTGTATGTCTCTCAAAAAATAAAATAACTAATTAAAAAAGGTTAGAGGCATTGCTTTAAAAAAAAAAGACATTAAAGAATAATACAGATTTAAAGGCAACTAAGAAATAGTGAACAAATATAACACCACTATAATTTATATTTTCTATGGTACAATAACCTAGACAATAAATCTGCTATTAAATAGCAGTTTAAAGACACTAGCAGTTTAAAGGCTAGCATTGTGGCACAGTGGGTAAAGTGCTGCCTGAAAAACTGGCATCCCCTAGGGGCTCTGGTTCCTATCCTGGCTACTTCATTTTCAATCCAGATCCTTGCTAATGGCCCAGGAAAATCAGCAGAAGATGGCCCAAGTGTTTACACTCTTACTACCCACGTGGGAGACCCTGATGAAGCTCCTGGATCCTGGCTTCAGCCTGGCCCAGCACTGGCCATTGTGGCCAATTAGCGAGCAAACCAGTGGATGGAAGTTAACTCTCTCTCTCTCTCTCTCCCTCCCTGATTTTCAAAATAAATAAATAATCTTTTTTTAGAAAAGATGTTTGCTGCAAACATATATGATGAGTACCCAGTACCCTACAAATAATCTCTATTGAATATGATAATTAAATCATACTGTTTAACTCAATAAGCTCAAGAACTACTACAGAAAAATTCAGAAATATGTAATTCATATCATATGACAGTACATTTCCCAAAGTCTCAGTGCCTACTGGAATTTCCCCAAATCTTTTCCCAGAGCAATCATATAAAATTTGTTTTATTTCAAAACTATATATTGGCAAAGAATTAGAAAATATTTTGCAATCAAATGAATTTTATGCATCAAAATCACTCAATTAGTCACTTCGTTTTAAGCATATCACTTAGATTTTTTAGGAGAAAGAGTCTAATTATTCTGATCCATTTTAAGAACAACACAAAAATTAGCAACAATAGAATTTAAGTGCTTAATAAAAGGTAACATTCAATGTGGAATAAGGAACATACACTTTTAAAATCTATATCATTTACTTATTGCTATTATTCTCATTAATGCCATAAAGTTTAGAAAACTTAGACTGCTTTTCCTGAAGTCATGTCTCAGTTAATTGCTACTGAATAGGAATACATAAAATACTTATTTAACATTATTTTTATATTTAGAAAAAAATAGAATGGGAAAATATATAAATCTGCCTATCTATTTGAATTTAACACACAATGATTATCTGAAGGTAAGAGAGACGATTACACAAATATGATCTAATCTGTATTCTGAGATATCATGAACACATTATAGGTAACAATTCTTAATTTTAATTTCTTAAAAACTATTTTCTTCAGTTAATGCACAAGTTAATCACATCAATCAGAACTAAAAAATTTAAAATTCGATAACAGAATATGTATATGTGTATATGAAGCCATAAAACATCAACAATTTAATAAAATCTCTGAAATTTCAAGTTACTTACTTTCTAATCAGATGAACGGGAAGAACCATGACATCCCGAATTATACAAGGAAAACAAAAGGAAGGAAGAAATAAAAGTTAGTTTTATAGCTTAAAACACAAGTTTCCATCTTACCATTTCCATAAATTTGACAATGTACAGTGAACACGCCAAAGTCTTAGATTTGGTTGCCTATGAGCAGGTGAAGAGGAAAGAACTGGGGCTTTGGGCTAAAAGGCAACCTGATTTTCTTCTGTAATTCTTCTGTAATGCTTTCATTTTGTTCCCATTGCACATGTATTCCATGTTTACATACAATTAGAAGTAAATAAGCAGGACAATATCTGCCCCAAATTCTCTTCATTCTTCCATTCCTTATAATCAGGCCCTTTCCTATGCACCTGCCATTGTAGATATACAGCTTATTCTACTTGTTTGTTTTTTTCCCCGCTAGACTATAAGGTTGTGGAACCCTTCTGGTTTGTTTTCATTTCCCACAACCCCTGAAGCAGAACAGGGGTGGAATTTGGAGGCAGGGGAGCAGTCATAATTGAAACTGTCTAGACATCAAAGAACCCCCAGAGATGCTATGCACAGTCCCAGTGCTGTGTGAAATACACAAAACCATTCCTTTATATTATCAAATTGCTGATGCAACACATAGAATTTTGCTATTAGTGAATACATAGTGGAAGGAATGGTTAGCCTATTTGAATAATTTTAAAGTCACTGGAAGACTACCTGGGGAAGGCTATAGGAAGACTATTTGCAAAGATAATAACATAATCAAGGGCCTCTGTTCCTTTATATAAAATAATAGTACTTTGTAAGACAATATTTAAGTAACTCAAATCTTAACTTAATAAAAATTCTAGATGAAAACTATTTCTTGTAAAAATGCTAAATCTCACTTTTCAAATACAAAAGCATCAAAAATTAATTTGCATAAATAGAAGTCTAAAGACAAATTCAACAAGGCATTAGTAAGCACTATGATAACTGCTATTAATATAAACAGTGGTATGTTTATTCTTCTATCAAAAACAGTTATAGCTTTTTTCAAGTATTACCTTTCAAAACAGTTTTAATTATAAAGGATATATTTTTAAGAGTAAACTACACAGGCCACTGGGGTGCTGGTAAGATTTCAGATCTTCACACAGTATATATTGATTCACTTTGTGAAAATTAAATTGTACAATAGAATCAGTGCACTTATCGTCCTATATGTTACATTTCACAAGAAATGTTCTTAAAATGTAAAAATTTGTATTCTTGGATTATTTATCTATTTTTATTTCTAATGACCATGTCCATACTAATGGAGGAGAATAAACCATTTTTACCAGTTAAAAAGGATGACTCCTAAACATATATAGTTACAGAACCTGTATCAGCTGAAAAAATCAATAACCTAGATGGTTTAAACACTACCCTAGAAAACTGAGGCAAAACTAAGTTTTTATCTACTAGAAACATTACTGCTAGTGAAGAATTCTATATGGGCGCCGGGTTCTAGTCCCGGTTGCTCCTCTTCCAGTCCAGCTCTCTGCTGTGGCCCGGGAAGGCAGTGGAAGATGGCCCAAGTGTTTGGGCCCTGCACCCACATGGGAGACCAGGAGGAAGCACCTGACTCCTGTCTTCGGATTGGCGCAGCATGACAGCCATGGCGGCCATTTGGGGAGTGAACCAACAGAAGGAAGACCTTTTTCTCTGTCTCTCTCTGTCTAACTCTGCCTGTCAAATTAAAAAAAAAAAAATTGAAAATAAAATGCTAAAATTTGGAGTTCTTTTAGTTCTCTGAATAAGACATGAATGCATGCAATATATATATATGCAATTATAGTTGTATATTATCTAAATTCTAGCACAAAACATTAACCAAAAAATGTACACAAAAAATACCCACATTAACTTCATGGCACCTCTAAGATTACTGATGAAATTTTTAATAAGCACTGACATGTGGGGAATAACAGAGATTAGAAAAATATAAAAATAAATAACAACAACCCAGCAATCCAGACAAGGAATGGGTAATATTTAAAAGAGAGATACTTTATAAATTTCTATGTGAAGATATCTACATGATTTTCAATACTCAACATGTCTCTATGGTATAGTCAGAAATGTAATTCATATTTAAAGGAAAGATAATTTGCAAATTTCTTTGTGAAGATATCTATGTGATTTTCAATATTCAACGTATCTCTAAGGTAAAGAAAGAAATATAGTTCTGAAACCCTTTTATCTGGTGGAAAAATTCATACAAGAAATAATTACCAAATAATATGTCATGAAATTCAATTCTCAATTTAAAGAAAGAATTTCAGACTCCAAACTTTAATGTGTATCTCTGATTGGCTTGAATACTATAAAAGAAATTCTTCCTAAAAAATAAAGTCATTTGAACTTAGACCTTTTATCTACTTTATAGAAACTACCATGCTACCACTAGAAAGACTAAAGTGATTTATCAGCCATACCCAGTAACCTGACCTTGTGTTTTAGAAGGCAAAAATTCCAACACATTAATACAAAGTCAAAAACATGGTTAGTATTATCTTAAAATAGGCTCTATAAGGAAACTATGGAATAGCTGTTTAGAAGTATAAACTGAAACATAAAATCTATTTTATAATTTTCAAAGACCTTCAATTAAAATAGGTGGTGAGGTGATTGTCTTTAATTATAGAAATAAAGTAAAGAATTATCACAAAATAACTTTAGAAAGTTCATTAATTAATATTTTACTTACATATTAAAGCTCAAATTATCTATTGAGTGGCATACCTTTTGACATGACAGTATTTGACAGATTTATTCTAACCTTCCCCAATCGAAATGATCTCTATTATTCTCCATTTGAAGAATGGAGAATCTTTTAAAGCCTAATTCAATTATTGGGATAGCAGGCTCTTAAAGGAAGGGAGCATGCCATTTACATTTTAATTTTATATCCCTGACAGCATTATAGAAATTCTTGAACTAAAGGGGAAAAAAGAATGTGCCACATATATAGATATTGGCAACTGTACCTCTACATACAGCTATGTATTATGTGACACATGTATTACTCTGTCTATATGATGAAAGGGAGGAAAGTATAATGAACAAGACTGAGGGTGTGGGAGCCAGTTAGCCCGAGTTCAGCTGATGTCAGACTATTCACCGCCTGCATCGCATCACACTCAGTCTCACATTCATCAGATACAAAACACGGATAACGAAGTCAGTGTGTCATAGAGGGCTAAGCTTTTATAACCGTGTTGGCATGTTGTAAGTGTTCAACAACTGTGAGCTATTATTATTATTCTCATCACTACTCAAAGTAACCAACATCTACCAAGAATGGTAAATGAAAAGTAATTATTATTTCATACCTCATTTAAAGAATCGGTTCAGGCAATACATTGTTTAATGTCTAACAGCGTTTTCTTCTCATTGGCAAAAATGGCTGAAGACATGGGCATATGTACTGTATTCCTAAATGACTGTCTTCACATGTGTAGCATGTTAAAAAATCAATACCTTATTCAGTAAGGGTTGAATAACAGCAGCACACAGAATGGAAGAGAATAATAGCCACACATATCTATTATTACAGTTACCATTTATTGAGCATCTATAATGTGCCTGGGCTTTCAAAACTCTTATCTGCCTTCCTTACAGCTTTCATAAAATGTAGGCATGAGTCCCAGTTTTATAAATGTGTCTGAATCTTGAAGATTAAGGATCTTACTGAAACCACATAACAAAATGAAGTGATAAAGCTGAAATTCATATTCTACCTAATTCCAGAGCCTATGTTCTTTTTAACTATCCCATATTCTCTCTCCATAGTTACCTCCTTCACTTTGTGTACCTGGAATACTAAGAATATTTAACACCTGGAGGATACACCTAAAGAAAAGCCAGATGTTGCTAAATGGTAAGGTGGTTGGCACCATCTTCACCCAACACTGCATACAGCAATGACTTTCTCAGGGTAGATTTCAAATATTGTAAATTAAAAAGTGAGCTGCAGGAGATGACTTTTTTGGTTGTCTTTCTCAGCTAATACTACCCATGAAAACCAAGGAATAAAGAACTTTTAAGAAACATAAAGAATTCAGATCCATAATTCAGATGTCTCTTCAAAGACTTGGATCATTAAAGAAAAAACACAATCCACTCACTGAACAAATATTTACTGAGCACACTATGTATCTCAAACTAATCTTGAAATAAATTTGCACTCTCACAGTGCTTTCCACATAATAGAAATGTAGGCTGAGCTGACCTCAATTTTCTGAATACATGTGAAAAGATGGAATGCAGGAAAAAGGCAGCCTTGAGGCAAGTGACAAAGAGGAAAAACATTTAGAATTTCAATGTTATCCTCAGTTTCTTGCAAGGAGATGATTGAGATATGATCATGCACGGATTTTTTTATACTATCAACTCCAATGCACCTGCAATCAACCCACAGCCATAAGTGTCTCTTCAAGGCATATACTATTTCCCACCTCTGCAAACTCAAAGAGAATATTTTCAATTCGTCCAAAAATGTATCTTCCAAAATAAAATAGTGAACTTAATATATTAAATAAAAGAACAGATGTTACAATTATATGAGATGACAAATTAGTTTCATATTGAAATGTAAATTTCTATATTCTTGTAGCCAATGAGATGCTTCCATTTTGTCACCAATAATTAATTCTGCCATATTTCCAATATCTGTTCTATGGGATAGATGCTCCAAATGAATTACCAAATTTATGCAATGTTCATTCTCCTCTTGCAAACTCACCAACTATATTAATAATACATGTATATGAAAGTCTCTAAAACAATCTAGCTTGACTCCATGTTTCCTACCCATATCTAACAAAAGGGATCCTATTCACCATAATATCAGCAACATCTCCTTTTATGATATGCCAAAGAATATACTTGGGGTAATGCTGTACCACATTTAAATAGAGAGGATCACCAGGAGAAATGTACTTAGCAGTCACCATTCCCAGGAATGTTTAATTTCATGATCTAAATATTACAAGGTTACTTTAAAACAATGTAAAATATCTTTTTTCTGTTAAAAAAATTTAATGTGATGATTATTTTTCCCTGTGTAAATTTATAAAATTGAAATGTGTACTCAGGAGCATTAAACAGCACTGGAAAATTTACAAATGATATCCATAGACAGTTGAAAATACTGCGTATTTGTGATATTACATTACTTAATAGATGAAAACCTATTGTGAAAATCCACACACTCATCCCCTACCCTCACCCAATAGATCTGCCTCCTGCTTCCCTTCTGCCCTCACTCAGCCCTGGGTACAAGCCTTTTCCTCTCTAATCATGACTGAAGCAATTCTCAGACTATTCCAATTAGCTTGCCTCCATAAAGCCTCAACCAAGTTCACCTCTGAATTTGCATTTTTACTTCCTCCCACCTTAGCTTCAAAGGATCTTTACCTCACTTACAAGAGGGTGATTTTAAGCTCCCAACCATTCTCCCTGTCTTCAACATCTCCCTACTTCAATTCATCCTACACACTAGGGACAGATGATTTTCTTATTTAAAATAAAACACACACACACACACACACACACACACATTTCTGTCTCCTTCTCAGGCTGTGCCATTCACTGGCTTTATTTTTTTAATGTGTGGTTTTCACTGCCCACAAAAGCGAGCACAAACTTCACTGCCTGACACAGGCTTCCCTACTATACAATTGGCACCAACCTCATCTTTATCTTCAACTCCCAGCCACTCCCTGTAATCCTATCCAACTCAGTAAATCACAGTTTTTTATGGTTTCCCATCTCTCTGCTTTGGCTTATATGAAACTCTGTGCCTGGAATCGTCTCCCATGACTAATATACTGCACTTTGTCACTCAAATTTTTAAGAGATTTTTAACAACTACTTGGATGGTGAAGCCTTTTGTGATCCTAAGATACCTCTCTTCCTCTAGAAAAAACTCAACACTTTGCCTCTCATCCTTTCTGAAAGTTGTTTACACTTCTAACTTCTCTGCTCTTACAAATTCCAAGAAGTCTGGAAACTCCACAGGGGTCAGACACATATTTATAGATCTTTGTATTGCCTGACAAGCGATCCTAATGTATTAAAAAGTTTTTTTATTGAAATATATTTAATCATAACTATAAAAAGATATTAGAATTACGGGTATGTGAACATAAAGTACCCTAGATGAATATCACTGAATTCTTTTTAAACTCAGGGATACAATCTTGTCTGTTAGACATTCTATATATCAAACAGGCTGATGTGGCTGCAATCCTTTCTTTGAAGAACTCTCCTGTCCTTAACAATGTGATTGCAATGAAGCAGTCAATAAAATGGTGTTGATTTCCCTATCAGGAAGGAAGGCCTGATGGAACTATCTCCCTGGTCACAGTGATCAATTGGGGGAGTCTGCATATCTTTAGAGAATTAGTATAGAAATAAAGGGAAAGAGTGTAAGTTGTTTTCAGTAAGAACATCAGCTGTAAAGACACCAAAAAAAGATCAGCTGCTGCATAACTGCTGAGAATGAATCTAACCAGAGGAATGAAGAACAAAGCATGGAAAGAAAATAGGGAGAAAAATGACATCACTTGAACTTCTCAGTAATCACGCTGAATATCAACCCTTTGGATGCCTAAATTAAATAAGCCAATAAATCTGACAACTTTCTGTCCGATATGTGATTCACAGAGAACCTAAGTAAATGATTTTGTTTTTTTATTTTACCTATGCTTCAATTTCTTCATCTGCAAAATGATGAGTTTAAAACAGGTGTGCTTTATGATTCCACTAACCCTTTTCTGGTTGAGACTTAAGGGTGTTTGGTAACAGTTTGACTGAAGTTCATTCAGTTCAAGCTGCTCTGCTACATGACTCCCTCATCTTCAAGGCCCTCTGCTCTCCTCTCTTCCTTCTCTGCGGTTCTGGTGCTCTTTTTTTCACCTCATAGTAACTACCAGTCATCTCCCCAGTCCATCATGACCTTCCCTGCACTGCTATAGCCATTACAGCCTATGCTGCTATGCTAGCATGTAGTTCTGTTCAGTCTCCCCCTACACGGTTTGGGACGACAGCTCCTCCAGGATTACGATGTTATTAATGACACTTTGTGTTTCCCTTCACCGGCCCTGCCAGACTGGAACACTGAGAAAACATGATGAGCTTGTTGATAAACTGACATTACACAATTTTCAGAGTAGAACAGAATTTTAAATCCAACAATTTCAAATATTAGCTAAGGTCACCCACAAATAGAAATTACGAAATACTCTAGTCAGAAGAAAAACTGACATGACAATTCAGAAAAACATTTGGCCAAGTCTAGTGAAAATAAATGTGCACATGCTCTACAGACTGGCAATTCCAGTTTTTGGTATAGACTCCAGAAACATACTTTCATAAACAGACATTATTAATTATAGGAAAACATAAATAACATGTTTAATAGGTTGTAGCTATAGATGTGTACATTTTTACCTATATTTTGAAAGTAAAATTCTCATCTACAATAATACAAGGAAAATCTATGGCATTGGTTGCTTCTAAGGAGAAAGAGAAGGAAATCAAAGGAATTTCAACTTTTTCTTTTGGACTTTATTTAAAAGAAATCTGAAGCAACTATGAATATCTGACCACAACTGTGCATTCCAGCTGGCTTGTGCTTGGTATATGGTTGCTTTACTTTATTTTCAAGCTTTTTTCAAAATAGAAAGAAATGATTGGTGGTTGTTGATATTTTTCTTTTGCCAACAGTTTGACTTCTATCATATTCACCCCTGAGAATTATTCAACTTATGCTAATGTGTAAACATTTTATGAAAGCATAAATACATAAAAAGTATAAAGGAATATCATTACATTCAACCAAAAGTAAAAATCCCTTTCAGCTCTCCTCAGTCCATTACTTCAGAAGTAAAGATTTTTAAACATCTACATGGCTTTTCTCCAGACACTTTTGTATTTACATTAATATATATGCATATAAGTATATTCAACACTATGGTTTGGTAGTTTTGATTTATTTTCAATATAAATGAGAGCATTTAGTACCTAATGGCAGGCATGCATCTTCACTTGACTGGGAGACTTTCCTACAGCTCTATTTTTGCTCTGTATTCCATACATGCTTTTAATATTAATATTATGATCTTAAGAATATACAGAACAGATATAATGTGTCATAAATTAAATATATCCTTATTACAGAATACATAACTTGCATGTAATTTTACCTACTAAAACACTGTTGCAACAGTCTTGTATATACTTCTTATATAGTATATGCAGAACTATCCCTCTAGAATAGATTCCAAAAAGTTGGGTTGTTAGTTTGGAGGAAACTTTGAAAATTTTGATACCTATCTTCCAATAAGACTAACTAGTCAATGATGGATAATATGAGGTAACTTCAAAAGTACATGAAAAAATTTAATTAAGAATGATGTGAATTTTCCAATAACTATTTTTGCAGTCCTCTCATATCAATCTTTCAATATTGCTAGGACTAGAGATGAAGAAGCAATTTCAGGTAGTGGAAGTAGCATGAAAACAAGCATAAATTCACAGAGCTGAGTGTGGAATGTGGGAGTGTGAATCGCTGGCATTTCCAGAGCAATGAGCAGACAGACAGAAGGGTAAGGATGTGACTCCAGTGGAAAGGTATGTACCATGTCAAAGTACCACAGTTTAAACTGCACAGCTACATAGAGCAGATGATGGAGAGCCCCAGAGAATTTTAACAAGGAAAGTGCTCCCATCCTACTGGTAGCATGAATATAGATTTAAACTGGGACACACCTAGAAGACAGACCAGTTATTAGCCTGTAGCACTGGCCTGCAGGAAAAATGGTGAGAGCTCCTTCCGAGCACTGATGGTTGAGATGTGTTAGGGCAGAGATGTAGAGAAACAGTCAAGAAATACTTGTATGTTGGAAAACAAAATAATCAGTAGGAGAAAGATGTGGACTAGAAGTGTGAGTTATGGGAAGAGGAAGTATTTAGGATTGTTTTAGAAACTAGCGGTAGATGGAGGTATAATTAATCAAGATGTGCAATACAGAAGACAGTTTGCAAACAATTTGGTGAATTTTGTTCCAGACTTACTAATTTAAAGGTGTGTATGACACAGTTAATGTTGGGGCAGAAAATAAGCATTGAGGAACCTTCATTGTATAGATGAGCTTTAGAACGGTGCCTACTGGTAGGCTCATTCATGGAGTAATAAAAAGAGAAAAGTGACTGTTTTGAATTTATTATACTCCAAACTTCAAAAAATGATATGAGAAAATATTACTGAGATAAAACAAAGGGAAAAAATTCTAGGAATTTTATTATAAAATTATAAGGTATACTCTAACATCAGAATATGATTATTTTAGAAGCCAGAATAAATCTCTGTATTCATAGGAACAAATAACCTACATATAAATACAAATAGGAAGTTATCAAGAGAATCATCTTTTTAAAGATTTATTTTATTTCTTTGAAAAGCAGAGTTACAGAGAGAAAGGGAGAGACAGAGAGGTTTTTCATCCACTGGTTCATTTCCCAAATGGCCACAACAGCCAGGGCTGGGCCAAACCAAAGCCAGGAGGCAGCAGCTTCTTCCAGGTCTCCTACATGGGTGCAGGGGCCCAAGCACTTAGACTATCTTCTGCTGCTCTCCCAGGTGCTTTAGCAGGGAGCTGGATAGGAAGTGGTGCAGCTGAGATTCTAACTGGCAGTCATATGGGATGCTAGCACTGCAGGCAGTGGCTTAACCAGCTATGCCACAATGTCAGCCCCATTAAGAGGAGAAGCAAGAATCCTTCTTTTAAATACAGTATAGTTTTTCTTATAATTGTAATACAAGAAACATTACTAGGGGCGGGTGTTGCTGTGCAATGGGATAAGTTGCTGTTTGGGACACCTACATCTCAGGTTGCAGTGCTGGTCCCAGCTAATGTGCCTGAGAAGCAAGAGGTGATGGTTCAAGTACCTTAGTCCCTGCCAACCACATGGAAGACCAAGATGGAGTTCCTCACTCCTTCCTTTGGCCTGGCCCAGATCTGGTTGTTGCAGCCATTTGGGGAATGAACCAGTAGATGGAAGATTCATTCTCTCTCTCTCTCTCTCTGTCTCTCTCTCTTTCTTTCCCTCTCCCTCTCCCAGATCTGATTGTTGCAGCCATTTGGGGAAATGAACCAGTAAATGGAAGATTCTCTCTCTCTCTCTTGCTCGCTCTAACTCTTGCTTTTTGTCATTCTTCCTTTCAAATAAATAAATCTTTAAAAAAGTAATATTACTAAACACCTCTTAATTAAAGATGAGAAAAATCACTCAAATTCCCCACTCCTTAAAGCAACTCTGAGAATTCTGTAAATTTTTTTTAGTTTCTCTTTTCTATTTTAAAGTTACAATTTACCTAAATATTGAATCACAATATTATGTTTCACATTGTACTCTTCCATATTATCAAATGGTATCATAAATAACACATTAAATAGTTAAAAATATTGTATCAAAATCAAGGCAGTTATCATCAAACTGATTGTACATCAGAATTCTTAAGAAACATCTTTAAAATGTTCATTTCAAGGCCAATTCCATATCTATTAAATAAAAACTACTAGATGAAGCATCAGCTTTTTCTTAAATATTTCCAAATGATTCTATTCGCAGCCATGTTTGAAAACCAATGATATTACCAGAGAACATTTAATGTCCTTTATTTACAATTGAAAAAAGCTCTGATAGATCATATGATGCCATCTTTAAAATCAGGAATATTTTCTTCAGATAGGTTTACATAAGTGGCATTCGTGAGAAGTAAATCATTTTAAATGCTTTTTCTAAATAATGACAACTGACTTTTCAGTCAATGTCTGATTTATACACTCACCAGTCATATGTGTAAAATTAAAAAGCAACACTTAGAATCAATGTGAAGTGTACGGACTGATTAATTTATTAGGTAAACTAAAAAAACTGAAGGGTTTCTTAATAAAGTTTTATTTTTACTATTATTAGTAAGATCAAATGTTTATATAGAATACTGCTTTTTCCTTAGTATTAAGAACTGGAGCATTTTTGCTTATATCTTTTATCATGACACTTTCAGGTTATTATGTTTTTCTTATGATTTTAATAATTTCTTTATATAACACCTCTGTATCAGTTATCAATATTTTCTCCATCAGCTGATTATTACAGTATTACATTTTTGATATGGAGATACATAAAATGCGATGTAGCCTACTACATGCATCTTTTGCTGTGTATTTTATTTTATATCTTCTAACTGTGAAAAGTTACTTTCTGTTAAAGTAAATTTAAATGTTATATTTAACTTTTTTCCTAATTTTTTCCAATGGCATAACTTTTAGTATTTCAATTTTCTATCATGGTTATATCTTCTTCAACATAAAATGAAATCATCAAATTATGTGACCAATAAAATGTTATCATTTGCAATGGTTTGCTACACACAGTTCAAAAGGAAAATCATCGGAGATTTCTTGTCCATTACTTAATTTCTGATTCATTCTCCTATCCTTTTTTTACTGCAAAAGACTCTAGTACTCCTCTGAAATTCCTTGATCAGCAGAATGTCAAGAAAATTCAGCTCAGAGTTTTGCTGGCTATGGGAAAAATTTTACCTTTAAAATGTCTGATAAAGGAAATGTCTAAAAATAACTAAACCGACCACTACTGTTAAGATTGGCATTCAACAAATGCCAATCTAATTTAGCACTCCTTGCTCTTCCCTCTTCCTCCTCTTTGTCCACTTACATGCTCATGATACGTTATTTAATGGTGATATTCTATTTTGATCACAAGTGTTACCAGATGAAGATATTTAGTAAACATAGCTCTCTAGAAAAAATAACTATAAAGTATGTTTTGTGAAATATATCCCTAAAATTCAGATAGAATATACAGTAAAAACAAACCACTTCAGAGCAGAACTAATTTCAAGGTTAAGACTTCTTTTGGAAACAACTGACTCTGTAAAGGAAATACAAATACAAAGACCAGGGATTTTAGGCATCCTTCCTTTCCTCAGACTTAGTATGCGACACTTAAAAATACATCATAAGAATGCAGCAGTGTGCCTGAGAGAAATTTAATACGCCTAGTTCTTGTTTTAATTTCATCCTCGGGGAAATATGATTCACAAGTGGCTAAGGTTGGAAGCAGGGGTTGCAGAAATGCTTATATTTGGTACACATTGATATTAATACATTTCCATACAGAAAACTCAGTAAAATAAAGATTAGGATGACCAGAATTGATGCAAATGTTTAGAGAATAAATAATGGTATTTCAGGCTAACAGTTTTTAAAAACTATAAAAGTATACCCACATCCACATTATTAAATTCCAAAAGTAATGCTACTAATAGGTTATATATGTAGTACCTCTGTTTTATAGAAATAAACATCATCCCTAGGAAAAATGTGCATTTTGATGACCCAAGAGGAAAAATGTTATCTTCAGACAAAACAAGAGTTGCTGTATATTATTTGACAGCAGTATCAATGGTCTAACCAAGTACACAGAGACTCTCTAGAGAACAACTCCAGTAATGAAAAAGAAGAACAATATGTAAATATAATCGGGGTGGAAAGAAAGGGAATTGGTGAGCTAAGGCAAAAGTCCAAGAAAAATTATTTTAAACCTGAGGGCCTATTTAATCAACTAACCAAATGGCAACTGATTAAACAGTTGCTGAAATTATAGACCACTACGTATGTTTATGGAACAATACTAGAAAAGTTCTTCTGTCTTCCTTCATTTTTCAATCTTTCTAAAAATACAACCTGGGATATCAAAGCTTCTGGCCATTTGGCAGAAATCGTTATTTAGGTAAGCACAACTCCAACCCACTCATTTAACTTGAATTAATATTCCGGAGGTTTGACATAGCCATTTAAAGCTTTCAGGAAACACTTCCTTGATGCACCTGCCACGTAATTTCATGAAATCAATATTTCACTTAACCTAAGTCAGGAAATCTTAAGGTGCTGAATTCAATTATGAATGCTACTTCATGAGATGTTAAGATAACACTGACACTGAAAATCATTACTTCTAAAGAGCTTTACTGTTTAAGGGAAGGAGAAGTAGTAGAGGTTGCTTCCTAGTATATAAGCAACATAATTAATAATAACCTTAATATATACTACAAAACCTTTCTATTTCCGAATATCACTTTATAAGTCCAAAAACAACATTCTTCTAGCCATGCCTGAAATAAATCTACTGTGATGGTGGGAGACAGATACCCATCATTAAAAAAAGAAAACAAATAGGAACCCGAACTTTATTACTAAAATTCCATACAAATTATTCTTTAAGAAGAACACAAAAATTCACCATATTTTTTGTCATATGCACTATGTTATACATAAGAGTATTAGTAACCTAAGGTTCCACACAGAAAATTTTTGCAGACATATTAAGAAACACTTTTATCAACAGTAAACAACTGGAATTTGCTTGCAAATACTGTCCTTGCTCAGATAATTGCTACCTGGTTGCCTTTTTTTTTTTTTTTTTTTTTTTTTTTTGACAGGCAGAGTGGACAGTGAGAGAGAGAGACAGAGAGAAAGGTCTTCCTTTTCTGTTGGTTCACCCTCCAATGGCTGCCACGGCCGGCGCGCTGTGGCCAGCGCACCCTGCTGATCCGAAGCCAGGAGCCAGGTGCTTCTCCTGGTCTCCCATGCGGGTGCAGGGCCCAAGCACTTGGGCCATCCTCCATTGCCCTCCTGGGCCACAGCAGAGAGCTGGCCTGGAAGGGGAGTGACCGGGACAGAATCGGACGCTCCGACCAGGACTAGAACCCGGGGTGCCGGCGCCGCAGGCGGAGGATTAGCCTAGTGAGCCCAGGCGCCAGCCTTTTAAGCTTTAATTGACTTTTAAGCATTAATCTTTAAAGTAGTTTTCTAAGCTCCAATGTGGAGTATCATTACTTCATTTTTAGAACAGATAGTGAACAAATGTCAAAACAAACATATAAAATCTGAAATTCTAAAGTTCCTCAGCCCTTTAATAGTAAACATTTGATGATCCTAAAATTGTTCCTTTTGTCAAAGTATGTTTTAACTAACTAGAAGTTTAAAAAAAAAATTACAGTCATACATTCCTATGTCTTTCATTTCCTCTTTGGTTTGCTCATGCCTCCCGACAGGTATGTTTTTCTTCTTTTTCTTTTCCTCTCAGGCCCTCATTTCAAGTCTAACATTTGCCTGTCACCAACTGTGATGGAAAGAGTAAGCTTTGGAATCAGCCAGACCCAGGCTCAACTATCAGATCTTCCAGCTAGGCAAGATACCTGACTTTTCCCAGCATCAATTTCCTCAACTGTACAATGAAGAAACAGCACCCACTTCTCAATGTTACTGTGAGGATTAAATGAGCTAAAAAATAGAAACTGCTTGGCTCAGTGCCTCACACTGATCGGTTACTGCATAAATGTTAGTTTCCTGCCCTTTTGCCAAAATGACATTCAACAGACAGTTCTAATGATATTTACAGACACAAACATCTGTGATTCTTATTTTCAGTTCTTTACCTATATTCCACACTCAGACCTAATAAACGTTCTCCATGTTCAATATTCTGCAAGCTTTTCATTACTCTAATGAAAATAACTGAAATCATAGTATATGAATAAATAACCAAAAAGAAGCACCAAATGTCTAAGAAATATGTTCAAAATGCAAGAAACTACAGTATAGTCCTTATATAAACTTAAAATGGTTGAACAATTTAAGGAAAGGAAGAGTCATCATTTGCGCTGCAAATTCCTTAAAAGTATCAATTTGATTCTTAGTAAAACAGAGTCAAAATAATGAAGTGTTTCGGTGAAGATAAAACAACCACCGGGAAAAATCAGCCATCAGCTTCAAGAATATTTATTAGTCAGGCTGCTTTACTTCAAAGAGCCCCAAGCAAAAGGGTGAATAAGTAGACTACAACTTTAGTAAGAAAGACTATGGAGATGCAGTCAATGTTCATAAGGAAGAAGGCTTTAGATATAAACCAGAAAGGGAAATAAAACATCTCTGCCTAATATTACAATGAGATTTACATGTTCAGATAAATTTGTGCTCAAAATGTAGCCACAGTGTACACAAGTGTAATTCAGCAGAGAAATGAGAAAGCACACCACAGCCTCCCAGATTTTCACCTTCCAACAAGTCACACTTTCTCAGCTTCCATTCTAGTCTGCACTGTCACACTGACAAACAGATACAACGTCGGTGAGTGACATCAGTCTGGAACATACTCTCATAACCTTCTACCAGTCATTCAACTCACACTGCCTGGCTTTCAGTGTCCAGTTTTCCTCTCACACCCACTAAACATGAGCAAGGGAATGAGGGATTCTACTGGGTTCCATACAGGAAGACCCTCTGTATCCATGTTTCACCCAACAACACTAGCTGGTACCTACCCGGAAGGAATGAACGGAACCACTCCAATGCACTCCCAGCCACTCCTGCTAGTTCAAGCATTCGGTTCAGCATCACCTCATGACCAACACGAAAGCAGCTGAGGCTCTAATATAATCATCATGGAAAGGTGTCCCAAATCCTTCATTCGAGGAAGATCCTTCATACACACCAACGCTGTCTCCAAGCCATGCCGGGGTCTGAAACCAGACTGGAAAATATTATATATGTGTATATAAAGTAAAACTCCCAAAAAGCACTCTTCTATGTTGTCATATTCATTTACAGCTGCTTAACCCATCCTATGTATATTGCCTTCTCAAGATGAAAATATGAACATTCAAGAAAAGATCTTTTCCATTGTAGAAGATAAACTTAAAGCATATGAAGACCTGGTGCTGCCTGGTAAGGTAGTTGAAGTGGTCCAAAATGGATTATACCTTGTCCTGAAGGGAAGAGAGAAAACATAATATTGGTTTCCAAGGCAATTTTCTAAGTTTGATGGACAGAATCTAACAATTCTGCTTTTTTTTTTTTTTTTAAAAGGCCTTGGGTTTTTTCGAGATGGAATAGCAATGTCAGATTAATCTTTGACACTCTTTTGGTATTACCAAGTATGCCTTGCTTTCTCTTGAATCCACTGTGTGGAAACCACTTTCATAATGCTAAGTCATATCACCTTGACTGCATTGTCAGACTCTACGACTGACTGAAGAGCTCCACACTGACTACACTTGCTTACCATAGAAGTAGGGCCAACAATCTTACAATGAACAAGAACTTCAAATGGTAGGAAAAATATAAAATGATCAATGGAGCCAAAGAGCTACTATATGTTAAAAAGGGAAAAGAATTATAACCAACTAAAACAGTATAATCATTTGCTTACTCCATAATGGACAGGCTTTTTAGAAACAAAGCCATAGTCATTACACAGAGTATTCAATTTTTTTCTTGGGCCCTTTATTACAAAGTTGAAGACTATTTCCTTTTTGTTTGCCCTTTCTTCCAAAATAACAGAATACTAACAACTTAAACTTTCAATCCTACTACAAAATTTTTCCAAGTTTTCTATTTCCAGAACATGTCCACAATAAAATGAAATGGATCAGATCACTCTAACATTATTTTCTATGTACTTACCCTAAATTATTTTGCATTAAGCAAATAGCTATCTGTAAAACTATTCATCATATATAACTCCATTTAAAATTAATAGAATTCCATCTTCTCATCTCCATTTCACTTGCTTTGCTGGTAAGATTCATTCCATCCTTGTCAGTTACATTCAGTTTACATTAACTCAGAAATGTCCATCTGCTGTATTGCCTCCCAAGAGTCACTTGGTATCTACTTTGGCTCCCAAGTCAATTATTCTATGAATGTTAAATATTCAGAAATATTTTAGAGTTATTTGGACCTGAGATTTACATCAAACAAAATACTTATTATGTTTGGCCACTCTCCTCACATTTCACTGCATCTCAGAAAGAGGATCTCTCTCACTAAGGATCATACAAGGAATTAATAATTCACTCAGGTTAAAAAAAATCCTCAGAAAACATTATTTTGAAAGGGACAGCCCACGTGGCTGGTTACTTCAAACTTACAATCCATTTAGCATTGGCAACATATAATGGCTTTCCTCCTAAAAGTTTAAGCTCTTGTGTTTGATCTATTGACCCCTGTTTGATAACCTGAAGTTCTGACCACCGTATTGGAAAGTGCGACAGTTGTCTTAAACCATCCCTTACACAGATACTGGTTAAACATGTCTCTTAGTACTAGGCAGTGATACAAACCATCTAAGAACTATACAGGATATGCAAACACAAAGAAGGTTTGTCTCACTATCTTGGAATCATAGTTTAGCTCAAAGAAGACATGCAAACAAAACAACTATGATAATGACACATTAAAAACTTCCCACAGAATACAAAGAAAGAAACTATATTTCTGTTTTAGCACTGTGAAGAAAGTTTCCCAAGGGAGCTGACAACCCATATCTTATATGATAAATAGCATTAGGGAGTCAGTGACAGTAATAGCAAAAGTTAAGACATTAATATAAATGGAAATTACAAGAATCTTGGAAACCAGATCCCTACTCATAATTAAAATATATTCTATGGTGGATTTGGTTTAATGGACAGCAAAAAAAAAATCAGTATAATAGAAAACTCCTAGTATACTATGAACATTCAATAAACATTACTCTATGAGAATATGAATGACAGAAGCACAAAAATAATGACACAGATTTTTCCAAAACATTATTTTCCACAGTTAAATGTAGACCTTCTGACAGCAAAGGTTCTGTTCACTAAAGTCTATTTCCAAAAATTTCATTTTATGTATGCAAAGCTTAGTAATCAAATTCCAAACAAAATGTGGATGCCTGTAAATACACAGGATTCTATCTTTCCCTCCAAAAAAGTACCAACTAGGTAATTTGCAGGAGTATTGTCAGAAAACTATATTTAAATGCATCTGAGTGTGAAGGATGTAAAAGCAGAAGACATTCAAAGTCAGTTTCATACATTCAGAAGGCTAACATGGCCTAACCAAGAGAGCTAGTTGGAGAGAAATACACCCTCCAAGTTACAAACAAGATCCAAAACAGTAACCTAGAAAGCCAACATTAGTCATTGGTATAGGTCATACTGAAACAACTCAGGTTCCGCTTCAAGTTTCAGTTTCTTATTATGAAACCTTAATTAGAATAAAAACCAGTTAAAATATCTTTTATATCTTATGACATTTTACATAAAAATAAAGTTTAGGTTATATTCTGTATTTCTTACTTAAAACATTAAACTTTTGGCAACAGTGTGCCAAAAGACTACTGTAAAATATCTTAAAATACAACTTGGACTTCATTCAATCTTCATTAGCTTTCTTCAAATTTGTAAAAAAGCAGTAAACACTGAAATGCCATAAGCCAAAAATCTTATAATTGACAGCACAATTTCCAAGTTTTTCCAAACTATTTTGTCTTTAAAACAAACCTGGGATAAAGAGCTATAATTTCCCCCCTTTTTATTGGAAAGACAAAAATAACAACAACAACAAAAAAAAACATTACCTGAGTGACTTATCCACATAACACATTATTTTAAAAGCAAAAAAAAAATTTACATTTTCATTTACTCAAGTAAGAAAATATCAAAAGCCTATTATACAAAGGGCACCACAGGAAGAGAAGGATCAATGAGACATGAACTCTACCATTAAGGAAATTGCAGTCTTATTAGAACAAGAGAGAATCTTAGAGTTTATTGGATTCTACAAGAAAGGAACACACTTGTAATAATGGAATAGCCAGGATAAAATAATAAATTGAAGTTCAGAAAGCTAAAGAGTCCTACAAGGAGGAGGCAGCATATGACATTTAAATTGAGCCATGAAAGTGAGGATGGAAGGCAAAAAATGGTGAAATTCAGAGCCAGTATTATGGCACAGCAGACTGAGCTGTACTGGCAATACTGGCATCCCATATTGGAGCTCTGGTGCAAGTCCAGGCTGCCCTGCTTCTGAAAAGCAGCAGACAATGGCCCAAGTGGGCCCCTACCACCTCAGTGACAGACATGGATGAAGTTCTTGTTCCTGGATTCAGCCTCGCCCAGCTCTGGCTGTTGCGGGCATTTGGAGAGTGAACTAGCAGATGGAAAATATCTCTCTCCTCTCTTTCTTTCTTTCTCTCTCCCTCTTCTCTCATCTCTGTTGTTCTGCCTTTCAAATAAATAAATCTTTTTCAAAAAAATGGACCAACCCAAAGAACTGAAAATATACAGAATATTTGTGTATAAAGTATAAGTATAAAGTATACAAATATAAAAAAAGATTAGATATAATATATATAAGGCCAAGCATAAGATTAAATGAAAAAGATATGGCAGAGGATGGTAATTCCCTAATAACTGCCCTCCCCTACAATTAAGACCCCTTTAGATGTGAACTGAGAACATTCTTTCTACAACAATGAGTATACTCAGCTCAGTGCAACCAGGTATCAGACCAATGGAACAGGCAGAGAACCTGAGGCATTCAACTTCTAGAATATTTCCTTATAGGGACTATGTGCACCCCTGCTTCCAGCTGCATGCCATCTCAGACCACTGTGGTAAGGACAAAATCCTAGAGATGGCAAGGCAACATGACGAAAGGTCCTGGTTCCCTGGATATCTTGGTGTAGCAAAGCTACAGAATTACTCCTGTGACTATCCACCTCCAGACTGTAATGTGGGAAACTCATGTCTATTTGATTAAACCACTTACGTTTGGTTAACCATGCAAATTTACACATTAGCTTTTGCAATAGTTTATAACATAACATAAAGTAACAATGAAAAGTAATTTTTTGGACTTCACTACTCAAAGCCTAAGAAAAACAATCTGAAAATATTTAAATTATTTCCAAAGGGCTCAATAAAATCAGCAACATACAGTTGTAGCAGGCTTTTTAATTGGTTGAATATTTTAATAGACAGAACAACTTTAAATGGTAAAAAAAGTCAGGAATCAATACTACCATTTTGTAAGTAAAGATAAAAACATATAATGACTATAAAAAGTATTTAATTGCTTGAAATTGTATTGAACTTGACCTAATTTAGTGATTAAAATGCCCATTCATAAAGAAGTCAAATGAGTTCTAATATCAGCAAAAACAATCAATAAATGAGAACTTTATTTTGCCTTTTTTTTGCATTAGTAATGTTCTCATTTACTCACTAAACTTTTCATACCACTCAATTTTACTGTAATTATTTAAATATTTCATGGATATACATCTCATTTTTATAAAGAATAGAAGAAAAGCTTGATACATAAGCATAAATATAATAACATCAGATGAATGAAGAAAGAGATTGAGCTATAAGTGCACTGGAAAAATCTGAAAAGAAGAGAAAAATGAGAGTTTGATGGCCCTTTGATTCAACCTGTCTGCAAGCAAATCTATTGGTCCTTGCTTCACATTTCTCATTTCATATTAAACATTCCAAAGAAGAACTGGAACATATTTGTTCAGCAAAACGATCTATTCCTATGAGGTTTACATTGCCTCACTGTGCCTGGCTGAGCTCACAGACCCCCTCCATCAGCCCAGGGCAGGAATCTCAGGCAATCACAGTCCTTCCCTGTCTTTCCTATAGTTCCTTTGGCCAATGTCTTGATGGCAACAAGGAGGCAATGAGACTAGAATCAAGAATTTTAGACACAGGTGTTATGGTGTATTGAGTTAAACCACCGCCTGCGATGCTAACATCGCATATGAGCTCCAATACAACTCACTTCCAATTCAGCTCCCCACTAACCCCCTCAGGAAATCAGAGGAAGACAGCCCAAGTACTTGGGCCCCTCCCACCCATGTGGGAGACCCTGATGGAGTTCTAGGTTACTGGGTTCATCCTAGCCCAGCCCCAGCCATTTTGGCCACTTGAAGAGTGAACCAAGGGACAGAAGATACATCTTGCCCTCTCTCTCTGCAATTCTGCCTTTCAAAGAAAATACATTAAATCTTAAAAAAAAAGAATTTTAGAGCATTATTTGATGTAGAAATTACAGTATAATTTCTCTTGTACTCCTAATTCCTGCCAGTGGTTTTATAAATACATACCACTGAAAGCAAATAAAATCTGGTAATAGAGAGTGATTGAATCAATGAAAATCAATCACTTTAGCAAAAACTATTGAAAGACATGTCCCTTCCAATGGTAGCTTAGAATAGAACATTTATCTTTTTATCTGTTTATACAGTTTGACTATCACTTACTGCTAGGCTTTTGTATACTCTTATAAATTCTAAAATAATCAGCAGCCTTTTTTTTAAGTTTAAAGATGAATCAATGGGTGAATATTGAACACAGCAGTTAAGAAACTTCTTGGTATGCAAGTATCTCATATCAGAATACTTAATTCAGGTTCCAGCTTCCCTGCTAATCAGCATTCTGAAAATTAGCAGGTAATGGCTGAAGTTCTTGAGTTCCCTGCCATCCGAGACCCAGATCGAGTTGCAGGCCCCAGGCTTTGGAGTGACCCAGATCTAGCTACTACAGTCAATAAGTGAGTGAGTCAGTGGATTGAATCTCTCTCTCTCTCTCTCTCTCTCTCTGTGTCTACTTTCCAAACGAAATGAAAATAAATGTTTTTTTTTTTTAAGATGAGCCAAATATACACTAGCTCTATTACTACAAACAACTCACTTACCTTTTTAAGCCTTAGTTTATTATCTATAAATTTAAACTATATCATCTTCAAGGTTCTTAGTAAAAACTTGATATAATTCTAAGTTTAACTTAATTCAGACCTTAGTTTGCATCCTAATGTAGTCAAAGTTTTGCTGAATGACCTGTTTGTAAAAGGAAACATATTTCCATGTCAATTCTCAAGAGCATGGTTTAAAAGTATGCATGGTGATGCTAACAGGAAAGACTCCTTGTGAAAAATCGGTCCTGACCTTTATGTCTTTACCAAAGAATTAACTCCTCATCATGAGAATTATATAGCACTCATACTCTCATTTCACAAAGGCATACTCTCAACAAAGACTAGAAATTGCTTGGAAGACTAGGTAATCAGAAGTCAGATAAGGAGCCGGCGCCGCGGCTCACTAGGCTAATCCTCCGCCTAGCGGCGCCGGCACACCGGGTTCTAGTCCCGGTCGGGGCGCCGGATTCTGTCCCGGTTGCCCCTCTTCCAGGCCAGCCCTCTGCTGTGGCCAGGGAGTGCAGTGGAGGAAGGCCCAGGTGCTTGGGCCCTGCACCCCATGGGAGACCAGGAAAAGCACCTGACTCCTGGCTCCTGCCATCGGATCAGCGCGGTGCGCCGGCCGCAGCGCGCCGGCCGCGGCGGCCATTGGAGGGTGAACCAACGGCAAAAGGAAGACCTTTCTCTCTGTCTCTCTCTCTCACTGTCCACTCTGCCTGTCAAAAAAAAAAAAAAAAAAAAAAAAAAATGAAAGAAGTCAGATAAGGAGAAAACCAGATTTGAAATTTTAAGTAATTATCTGCTTCAAGTTACTCAAAATGCTTCAGATACTATTGTACAATTCCTGATCACTTTCTAATGAGCAAAGAAGTGAAGACTGTACCACTGAGTCATTTTTAAAACTTTGAAAATAGAAAGTTATAATTGGCTGACTTTTTGGTAATGTGATAAAACAATGATGTCTAAAACTAAAACAAATTGTAATCTTCAAAATACAGTTAAAATTTCCAATGCTAAGGTTTGATTTTAAAAAAATGAGTGGTAAAAAGTGTGTCTGATAAGCCTTAATGGTATTTCCTGTGTTCCTTATTCAACACTTTACATCTTGGGGTGGAGATGTAGCAGAATTCCAGACTGAGTTTTGTTAACCCCATCACTTAAGAAGTTAAGATCTGGGCCACTATTACATTATCCCACTAACAGCAAGCTGTTCCAACAAAACATGATGCATGCCATCTTTCTATGTCTCAAATCAAGTAGGTCATCTTGAATAAACACAAAGTAAGCAACCAACTGAATAATAACAATTATACAAATTACTATATTTCACTACAGACATGCTAAAGAAGGACTAGGTCATGAATTCAGGCTCTGAATGTTCTGCCTGGCAATGTTACATATTTCAATGTAAAATCAAAAATAAAAAGGGATGGTGGTGTATAAGTGAAAGGAAAATGGTTGGACAGGTGGTCATGTTATGGATTATAAATAACAGTAAATTATCTCTGCTTACACTCTGTTTAAGAAGATGCCTAAAAGATGCAGTAATGCTGCTTCTGAAGCCGAAGGCACTTATTTCACTTATTTATTTGGGCTTCCTTTTCTTTCTCTAGATGTATTCCTTAAAAGAAAAACAAGGTGGGGCTGGCACTGTGGCATAGCAGGTAAAGCCCTGCCAGCATCCCACATGGGTACAGGTTTGAGGGCTGGCTGCTCCACTTCAAATCCAGCTCTCTGCTATGGCCTGACAAAGCAGTAGGAGACGGCACAAGTCCATGGGTCCCTGCACCCACGTGGGAGACCAGGAAGAAGCTCCAGGCTCTTGGCTTCAGATTGGTCCAGCTCCGGCTATTTGAGGAATGAACCAGTGGATGAAAGACCTCTCTGTTTCTCATTCTGCCTCTGCCTCTGTAACTCCACCTTTCACATAAATAAATAAATCTTAACTAAGAAAAAAAGAAAAACAATGTAGTAACCTAGTCTCCCTGTACCTCCATCTAAATGTGGTCTAGACAGTCTCTTCTATTTTCAATCAATTGCTTCCACAAGTGTAGGGATAGCCACCCTCTAAAATTCCCTTTTTGGATTATCTACATTTAGTAGTAATTGGGCTTTGAGGAGTCACAGTTAGTGAGTTTCACAGCAACAAGAATTTCAATTTGTAAGCCCAAAATAAATGATAAAATGTAATAGTCCCTTGAAGTCCTCAGTTCCCACTCTCACAGTTTTGTCTTCTAAAACAGATAGTAAGAAGATACATTTAAAATATATCTTGCTCCTGCCCATAAGCCCAAATCTTCACTCAAAAATCATCCTCTTTCTGTTGGACAACCATAACAACGAAGGTTCATCTGAAGCTTTGCATCCTCCAAATCTAAGTGGATTACAGAAATATATTTTTTACCCTTCTAGCCCATTTACAACTAGGTCATAAAAAGTCTCAACACAACTATCTACAGGCAAGACTTTAATCTTGGTGAGTAACACATGTAAGACACCTACAATCAGCCAGAAAACCTGCTAGAGGGGATGAGGTAGTATTTCTTTAATAGAACCTTATAACCAATACATTTTTAATCAAAATTGTATTAGACTCAGGCTATAAGTGTTTAAAAAGGTTAAAGGCAATTGGCTCAAGTCAGACACCAAATCCCAGGCTTATCACTTGCAAGCTAGAGGAACTTTCTCAAAGTACTTAACCTCATCAGCTTCTGTTTATCTGACAAATGGGAAACATTATAGTATCTACTCACCTCAAGGCTTCTTTCTAAGATAATTCATGTAAAGTCCTTAACATTTGGCCTAATAGCAAGGATCAAATTCCTGCTTAATAATTTGCTTGACTTAGTACATAAAGCACAGTATTTTAGCACTATCCCAAGAAAATTAAAGAATATAAAGATGTGATTTCCTTACCACATGAGCTTATATTTGTGATGGAAGCACAATAATAACTAACATGTTCAAAAATCATATATGTATGAAGAATTCAAGAGAGAATTTAGAAATTCTTAAGTTTACATATTTTTTTTAAAAGGCATTATGTGCTAGGTTTATGACATGCTATATAGAGAAGAGGTTAAAAGACCTAATTAAATAACACAGAGATGAATGGTCTGAAATAACAGCTTTAAATCCTGAACTACATTTTGCTGATATATTTATGCCAACAATTCTTCTACAGTCTCAAGAACATAGCATATAGTTAATAAATGCTAATGGAATGAATAAAACTCCCACAAAGCTCCAGGACCTTACAGAGCAAACACTGAGCAGTCACTTAGCAGATATTTAAATGATTAACTTTATGTAATAATACCTACATGTCCACAACTTCATTTTAATCTCTCAATGTCCTATAATTTAACCACATAACACCCTGTACATGCATACCTGCATACTGAGAGCCCTCCCAGGACGTGGTTTCTAACAAACTGAAAGTTTAGACTGCCAATCTCTCAGTTTACCTCCAAAGGCCTTAACTTACTTAAAAAAAAAAGTTAGCAAAATAATCTCCCGAATCTCAAAAAGAACTCCAGGCAAACAATTGTCAAATGAATCTTACTCTGAGGAATTATGCATGATAGCTTTTAGAAAACCTGGCTCAACAAAATTCCATAATTTTTATTCCCTCAGAAAACAAGTCAACTATAAAAAGAAGTTCCCATGTCAGCATATCAACTGTTTTGCATTTGAATTATGTTGTCAAGTTCAATACAATGAAGCAAAACTCAAATCATTTATGCGTGTGGCAATTAAGAGAACAACCAATGAAATAGGAGATGAAGAGAAAAGCACTACATAGAAAAAATTATATAAAATCACCCCAGTTAAATACCTATTCCTCCCCAAAGATTTTCACCTTCAAAGGATACTTAGAAAGGCTCACATGGTGTAATTTTATATCCATTTCTGGTTCTATTTCTGCCCTGAAATATTTATAGAGTGCTCACTGTTTCTGGAGTAAATTATACCTAGTTCTTGGTAAAGCTGAAATCACCTAAATTACCTTTTTTTGTTCAATTATTTGGAAGACTGGAGAAAGCAGGCTTGACAGAATAAAAAGATATATTAAGAAATGGGCATTTCATAGCTATAATTGCATAGCTTAGTGGATATTGATGCCTTGAGGGTTATGTGCAGTCGCCACAGCTATTTCTACCAAAGGCTTCAAATAAAATCCAAATCGATTTATGTTATGTGAATATACACATTAAATTTGAACATGAAACTTCTTAAGCCACATATTCCATTGGTTTATATATTAGGAATTATATATAAGAACACCTAACAGCAGTGCACAAAAACAGAAGCACAGTACAGTATTAAGAATATTATTAGGAATACCTTCCAAAATGAACCAGATACTCAAAATTCTAGAAATATTCTTAGGCTATGCCATGAATTCTGAAAATGTTCCAAATTCTGAATCACTGCTATGGACTGAATGCTTATCTTCTTCTCAAATTCTTATATTGAAGGTTTAAGCCTCAGGGTGGCAGTATTTGGAGATAAGGCCTCTAAGGAAGTAACTAAATCAAAAGGCTGGGGCCGGGATTCCACAAGATAGTGCCCTTATGGGAAGAGGTAGCAGAGGGTGTCTCTGTGCAGAGGCATTTAGGAAATGCTAGGTGAGGACAAAGCAAGAAGGTGGCTGGCTACAAGCCAGGGAGAAAGCCTTTACCATACACTAACACTTTTAGACCTCCATCTGGGACTTCAGCCTTCACAACTATGAGAAGTAACTTGCATTGCTTAAGCCACCCAGTCCATGGCAACCCGAGCTGCGGCAGCCCAAGCAAAGATAATCACTATTAGTATAACTTAAATGGGGAACCAGGAAGAATCCTCTTCCAGACTTAATACATTAGTTGTAAAGTATTCTGTCTGAGAAGCACTTCATTCTCACTTAGCAATCCAATCTTATATCAACAAGGCGATAACTACCAAAAGTACATAAAAGCCCATGCACATAAATGCACGCATATGCACGTGTGCATACATACACACACACACAATCACATGGGGCACAGTTCATGAATGCCTTGTGGGACTCTATTTCTACTTTGAAAATCATGAAAATATAATATAGGAAATAACCCAATCAATGGCAAGCAGTCAGCTGTGGCTGCAATGAATGTTGAAGTTTGACTATAAATTGTTTATAGTTATCCAAGCCCAAGCTGATTAGCGTAGAGCTGAGGAGTTGAGACCTAGTCTTAAAGGTTAAAGCTCCACATAATGATTTTTTTTTTTTTTTCAGGCAGAGTTAGACAGCAAGAGAGAGAGAGAGAAAGAGAGTAAGGTCTTCCTTCCTTTGGTTAACCCCAAATGGCTGCTACGGCCAGCGCGCTGTGCCAATCTGAAGCCAGGAGCCAGGTGCTTCTCCTGGTCTCCCATGTGGGTGCAGGGCCCAAGCACTTGGGCCATCCTCCACTGCCCTCCCGGGCCACAGCAGAGAGCTGGACTGGAAGAGGAGCAACCAGGACAGAATCCAGCGCCCCAACTGGGACTAGAACCTGGGGTACCGGCACTGCAGGTGGAGGATTAGCCTATAATGATGTTTTAACTCAGAAAATGCTTCCACAGTAATAAACAATTTTGTCACTCCCCCTTAAGAATTATTTCAATTATTTTGATAATGTATAGAAAAGTAATTTTAAGTTAAAGAAACTTAATGTATGATAATATTACAAGGTTATTTTTAAACAACTGGAAATATTCATGTATAAACTATGACTTTTTACTTAATGTTATATCTTTTAATTTAAATCTAACTAATTTTGTTTAGAAAATACAAAATATCAATGAGCTTTTATAATTTTTAGAATTCATTTTATTTATAAAGCAGGGACGGACATATAAACAGAGAGAGCTCCCATCTGTTGGCTCACTCCCTAAATGCCCAAAATAGCTATGGCTGGGCTAAGTTTCATGAAGTCAGCAGCTGGGAACTCAATCCATGTGGCCCTTAGGTGGCAGGCTCCAAGTCCCACAGGTGCACATCAGCAGGAGACTAGAATTGGGAGTATCATGGATGTAGCCAGATACCACATACCTAGGAAAAAAGTATCATACCCAATATCATCTAATCATCACCAAACATACAAGTGATTCCTAACTTGCTACATGTGACATATTCTCTGGAATGTTATGGATTATCAGTTAAGAAATACTACTATAAATGACAGCAATTGTTTGAGGGTTAAACAGACTTGAAAAGTGGGAACTGGGGGTTAAGATGACAAGATATGCAGGTAGTTCAATATTCCAGCTAATGAGTGACAAGAATTTAAGAATGGCAAAAAGTAGCCTTCAGGGAAAGAAATTCATACTTAGGAAGTAGAACTAACACTACCCAAGAATCAACTGTTCATGATGACAGGGAAGAATGGAGTTAAAAACAAACTCTGGTTGAGATTTCCAATCTGAGTAATGATGATGAATAAAATGTTTATGGGAATTAAAAGCTAGATTATTCCAGAGGCTCGTTTATACACACATACACACATATAAATATATGCAAATTGTCCTGTGTTTCTGTTTAATAACACTATTGTCTCATACTTCCCTCTCTAAGTAGCTGACTGTGCACACCATTTATACAATGAGAGAATTAGATGTTAACAAATGGCAGGGATGACACTGTGAGCCAACACTATAATTCTAAAATGCCCCTATGCAAACAAACTAGACCACCATTTCAGCATAAAAGGAAGCATGCCAACATGGAATCTGGAGATAAGAATTGATTTTGCAATAGAAATTATTTGTGTTTCTGTCTTATCTGTAGACAAAACATTTCAGCAGCAAGAAAGAATCATCTCCTATAGCACTAATTAGCAACATAAATCTCACCAAGAGCAGTGCCAAGAAATTTTACTGTTTGTCACGATACATAGTAATAGAGTTTCTGACATTTTATCCTCTTAAAAAATGCAATGTCTTTAACAAACCACAGTATGCAATAAAGATCCCAATTTCAGCATATCATAACAGAGACTGCAAAAGAGAAAACATAAAAAAGCTTTCAACAAGGAGGTGAAAACAAATTTATTCTAAGAATTATCAGTGGAAGTATAAAAGTTTTCATTGATACTAGAATAAAAGTCCTGGACTATCAAGTGTGTGTTCCACATCATAAAATCTAAAATATGTCCATATTTTGAGTAACACCAAATACAACAGGGATTATTTATAAAACTTTTTAAGTATTCTACTGGAAAATGTAATTATAGGCTGCTGCCCTGTAAATAGTTGATGAAATCTGACATAAATGTTTACAGAATACAGTAACTATAATATTGTAAAAATGTACCTCGTGTCTTTCCTCAACAAAGAACTTTTATTGCTTTGTGATGTGTTTTATTTATTTTATGAGCCTTTCAGACCCATTATAAATTAATTTCCTGTTATTAAATAATATAAAACCATTATCACAGTTCACGCTACATCAGTGACAGGTACTTGTAATGATAATGTCCAGTACAAAAAACAATTAGCCCTCACTGATGAATGGCTGTTTTGCTTACATTAGGTAAGTGATGCGAGCCCACTCCAAGGCCTTGTGGGCCCAGGATGTCACACTAACAGAGCACACATTCTTAGGGAAGCATCACATTAAAACATCATATAACACATGGCGAGAAAAACACACCCCTGGGGACCAAAACCCCTCAGTCCTCTTTGTGAAATAATAACTTCTGATCAACAAATCAAACCTAGAACAGCAGAAGTGAGACAGCCCCAAAATCACCCAAAGAAACATAATAACTAACCAGAGTGAATCCTCTTTGGCTGCATAAATGTATTTACTTACTGCAGACAAGAACCCGCACTACTGAAGCACCCCAACTCCTTGAGGAAGTGGGAAAGTTAAAGTAGTCCAAACAGGAATATCCAATATCCACCTACGAAAGCAGCAGACTGTAATATGCACAGTTTAACTTCCTCTATGCAAACTGCATGGCCTTTTGATATGACTCAGATCATTCCAAACAAACATGACTGATCAACTCTTGACCATAAGCACAATGGAATAAAAGCCTGAAAATTCTCAGGATCAGTAAAGTAAGTGCACAGATGGACCAAAATCAAATTATGTTTGATAAAATCTGCTCTCTTATTATATATAGAGGAAGTAAAACCTACCAAATAAATTTTCATTAAAAAGATAATCAGGTATATAAAAATTATATTATGATCAAATTATTAGTTTCTTTCAGCAAAAATTACATGTCCTCCTAACAATTTATTGTATTCAAATAGCTTTTTGAAACCATAAAGAAGAAACTATTTTATCCTGGATTCTGCAAATAGAATTCAATCATATTTCCACATTTTCATCAATAACATGAAGATGACACACAGAACATGATGTAGGAAAGCTGTCCTCTTTTTAGCCTATCTACATGAAAAGTATGTAATTTAAAATGTCACTTGAAAAGAAGAAAAGGTAACATAAAATGTCAAGGAAGTCATCAGTCAAATAAAGTAACAATATCATGTATACTGAACATATTCAAACATCCACATGAGCTCTGCCAAAACTACTGGTGTATTTCTCCATTGCAAGTTACAAGTTGAAACCAGTGGCTCTTAGTGTTTGAAAACAAACATCAGCACAACTTCATTTGTTCACAGGTAACTGCTGGGGTCGATCAGCATGCATATGCTTTATGAGACTGCCACAAAATTGTTAGGTTCTTTTTGATTAACACAACCACAACTCTTGAGTAGGATGAAAAATCTCACATGCCACATTAAAAACAAGCTTCTATCTCTGATCACAGCCAAAGTCATCACTGAGCTCTATCAAATGAACATCTTTACGAAGAAGATTCTTTTCTCAGTAACTATTTATCAAATTTCTGCTGAATGCCAGGAGTGTTAGGTACCCTGCCCTGAAGGAGTTCGCAGACAGGCAGTGTAGACATACAAGGACAAAAATCACAGTGCAGCAAGGGAAATGCTACAGAAGACTCGCCTGGCACATAGAAAATGAAAAGTCTTCTTAGCACTTCAAACAAATGGCCTCACTATAAGCCCAGGCTGGCATACTGATGGATAAAACCCCTATCTTCTCTTCTCTAGAACACTGTATACAGAGGTGAACTGTCTGAAGGAAGCCTCATGTCACCGACTTGCCTTTCTTTAAAAACCCATCATTAATAAAAAAAAAATCAGCTATATTTGAACTTATGATGGTGGAATTTCTATATTTTACTTAAGAAAAAGATACACAGTTGCACTTCATTTATACAGCCACCTTAAATATTTGGGAAACACTTAAGAGCTTGGAAAGCAGTAAAACAGTCCCTTATATTAAGTACACAAAACAAATGTCAGTATCTGCTTCTTAAAACAACATATATAGGGGCCAGTGCTGTGGCACAGCAGGCTAAGCTACAGCCTACAGTGCTGACATCCCCTGTGGGTGCTGGTTTGAGTCCTGGCTGCCCTATTTCTGAGCCAGTTCCCTCCTAATGCACCTAGAAAAGCAATGGAGGATGGGCCACTGCACCCATATGGGAGACCTGAAGAAAGCTCCTAATCCCTTAGTGGTAGCCGGGCCCAGCCCTAATCATTGTGGCTATTTGGAAAGTTAACCAGTAGATGGAAGATCTCTTCTTCTCTCTCTGTAACTCTGCCTTTCAAATAAATAAATAAATTTTTCAAAAAATAAAAATATATATAGCCTACAGCATAGTCTCAAACTCACTAAGAATCTAAATGCATTTATTTTAGAAGTGATCCTAATAAGCAACGTAGAACTTAGAAACAAAGGAAGAGCAAGCAGAGGTACACAGATGATAAGTACCAGGTCACAACTGAGAAAGAGGAGGAGAGTTAAGGAAACAGAACAGGGCGGGCATTTGGCCCAACATTTAGGATACATTTGGCCCCATGGTTAAACACCAGTTATGCTGTTTGCATTCCATATCAGTGTACCTGGCCTTGATCCCCAGTTCCAGCTCCTAACTCCAGCTTCTTGCCAATGGAGACCTCAGGTGGCAACAAGTGAGGGCTCAAGTAGTTGGGTCCCGCCACCCATGTGGGGGACTTGGATTGAGTTCCCAACTTTTGCCTGGCCCAGCCCGTTACTGTGGGCACCTGGGAAGTGAACCAGCAGATGGGAGATCTCTGTGTGTATGTGTCTATGTGTTTCTCTCTCTCTCTGTAGAGCTGATTTTACAAAAATAAAAGAATTGTGATCTGTCTTTTGCTAGGCCCCTTTTCTATGCAACTTGGAAACTGCTTAATAGTATTTTCAATAACACTGTAGTACTTCATCTGTATTTTTAACAAGCACAGTTTTGCTTTCTTTACAGTATACAATGTCTGAGGGAGGGACACATTTGGTGGACTAGTGTTTAAGCTTTCCATTTCAATATTCTTAAAGTATTCTTGAAAGGTTTTTTCTTTGGGTTTTTGCTTGTTACTTGTTTTTGCTAAAAGTACGTGGTTAAATCCCTTAAATATGCTATTCTGGATGGACCAAACTTTTGAAAAATGTTAAATAATGTGATGATGATAATGACTATAATAAAAATGCTGTTGAGAACCATGGTACAAGTATTTTATATCTTAAGGTACCTAACAACTGATAGCAGCTGCATCACTCCTGTAGAGAACGTCTTAATGAATGACTTTCAACTATCTGCTGATAGGAGAAGCTTTTATGTCCCTGTTGGTGGATTCTTCCATCACAAACCCCACATTGAGCAGAGGTTGCTATCTTTCCATTTTTACTCCTTTCTTTTTTGTTTTTAGCCCTAGGACAAACATTTTCAGTTCTTTCTAATTGGCCTAAGTATATTCAGGGTTATTGACAGTGAGAAAGGAGAAAATTAATTTCCAGTTTTCCTGTGTTCCTTAACCCCTCCTACTCATACTGACATATGGCTTAGAACAGGATCTCCATTAGTAGAGCTGTTGGGCACTGTCACTAACGAACCTCCCACTGCCACTTCTTTGAGGGGGACAATAATTGCAGATACTGGGTAGTTACACTATCTCAGGCTATTTCTTCAGAGCAGGCAGAAAAATGTCTCCAAAATAGACCAGAACATTTGAGAATCAATGCCCTATATCCCACTAAACTGTGATGTCTATGACCTAACTTGAAAGAAACAGATTTTCAACAGCTCGATGCTGATGTCGCCCACACCCTAAAGCTACAGCTGTTACAGGTGCAATCTAGTCTTTAGGAAGGTCAGCCTCAGGGGGGCATTTCTCTCAGTGGTTCTGTCTCCACATTAAAACTTTCAGAAGCAGCTCAAGAGCTCTCATTTTCACCAAATTGCAACCATTGTATGCTCACTGGCTTACTGATAATTCATGCACAAAATCCACTACACACAACACAGCTAATCACAATATATGGTATTATATCATAGTTATTTTATCCTGTAAGAACTTCGTTTTTTCCATTAAGTTATATAATTGATATGACCCTAAACTGCTGGCTACAACCTAAACTGTGAAATTAATATATAATAAAAATAAATATCATGGGTTAACAAAATGTGATAAAGCCATACAATGGAGTCTTATCTATCCACAAAAAAATGAACGAAGTCCTGATGTAGTCTACAACATGGATGAACCTTGAAAACATCACTGCTAAGTCAAAGAAACCAGTCACAAAGGGCCACACTTATGGGAATTCCACTCAATGTGTGATATCCAGAACAGCAAATGCGAAGACACAGAAAGTGGTTGTCAGAGGCTGAGGTAGTAGGAGTGCGGAGTGTGGAGTTACTGCTAATGCATACAGGGTTTCATTTCAGGGTGACAGAAACATCCTCAAGTTAGATGACAGAGAAGCCTGCAGAACTTCTGAATACAAGACAAACCACTGAATTTTATTTTAAGAGGCAAATTTTATAGTATACAAATCCTATCTGAATAAACATATTATTTTTTAAAACAGGGGCTCAACAGCTGATAAAGGATGCTTCAAATAGTTAGTTCTTATCTAAGAGGACTAAATTTTCAACCATATTTATTGGAACTATGAATTTTGTTAGAGTGAGCTCATCTTTATATCATGGAATCTATCTATAAAGGCTGTAAAAAGTGTTTCTCTTTCACTACTCACTTTCAGAAACACAATCTCCACTTAGAAGAAAAAAAAAAAAAAAACACGAATAACTCCACCAATGGGTTAAGTCACACAGTGTGCTCTTTGTTAAGCAAGTACACTCTATATCAATCCATCTCATGTACTGTATTAAGTTAGCAGGCGTTTCCAAAAAAATCTTAGTTCATCCAAATATTTTGTGATCACAAACAATTTGCAGGTTGTTACTTAATTTATAATCAACTACAATATCAAAATTGACACACATGCATTGTTTTGCACCTAACAACAATTATTAGTCAATTAAAACAGAAAATGTTTAAAATATGAATACTGACCTTGTTTCTTTTAACCCTTCTTTCTGAATGACTTCCAATATTTGCTTTGCTGTCATTGGTGAGTTGGGATGCTTTTCTAGTGCCTAAAAAATAAAAATAAACATAAGATTGCTAGATTATTGCATGGACACATACAAAGGAAAAACAACTTATGTGAAACATGCAATCTCTGCTTGAACTTATAAAGGGGAAGGGGCTTTTATTTCAAGGTAAGGGCCCATCACACAGCTCAAGTGTCCAAAGGGAAAATTGTAATTTTTTCTGGATACTTAAATTGGCTATTTCTGCACCATATAGGGGCCATTATTAAAAAAAAAAAGTTACAAAGGCATACACACCAAAAGAAATGTGAAACCTAAAGAAACCAGTTATTAAATGTATATAATTTATTTTAAAAATTGCTAATATTTTATGTTAAAAGATATCTTTTCAGGCTATTAAAATATTTCCTAAGTTTCCAAAGTTTTGGAAACATGAAGCCTGAATACTACAAATAGCAGAAAACAGAATTCTGGTCAGAAACCACCTCATTGGATTCATGTTTTGATCAACTTCTTTTGTATTAAAAAAAAAAAAAAGCAGAAGGGGGAAAAATTAAAAAAAAAAAAAAAAAACCTTCATGGCCAAAATGTTGAGAGAAATGTATAGGAGTCCAACTAACTGACAGTATTTTCCAGTTCAGCTCAGTTTCCTTGTCTTTTGCCTTTTCCAATTAATTTCCAGTAAACCCTTTCCTTTTCTCATTCAGCCCATATCAGTTTAATGAACTCAGTCCCATTTTCTTTCTCTCCTCTTCTACTCAACTTAATCTTTGGGGTTCTTTTTCATAAAGGGTATGGGAACACATGGGATGTAGTTGATTATTTCCACAGGCATTGGACCTTCAGTCCTGGGAGTCAAGATTCCTTGATTCTTCCAGGAACTTAACTCCACGTGGTGGAAGCAGTGAGCAGCCGGGCTCACACTGCCCACCTACGTGGAACCAAGAACCACATCTGGGTATAAGGCAAAAGTCTGCACATGTGTTCACAGTGACCTCCTCCCAGGGTAGATAACACCCAGCAAAAAATAGGAGCTTTGAGCAACTTCAAGATGTTAGAGTTCCAATTCATGATTATTTACTAAAAGATCATTATTATTATTAACAATTAACAGGGTAACCCTAAAAACTTGAAGTTGAAAAAGCTTTCAAATCTGTTCAGGACAGCTCCATGATCTTTTTGACTGTCAATGGGCAAATTTCATCTAGCTCCTTAGCAAAGGCTTTTTTTATTCACCAAGGTCCTCCAATGAGTTCCATACAGTGAGCTCCTCCTTATCTTTAGGCCACTTGGCAGTTCTCTCCTTTCCAGTTCCCAGGCAACTTCTCCATTTTTCCCAATCCTGATCAGTTCCTCACTCATAGTTATGTCGTTTAAAGCAGACAGATATATGAGCTATGCTAGAAAGAGGGTACAGCATCAAGTATGTCCATAGGAAAGAAGAAAAATGGTCCTCTCAGAGGACATTTGGAGAGCTGACCCGAAAACTGGGAAAGGGGAAAAAAGCAACATAGGCAAACTCCATAGGGAAGAGGAGCTTATGTAAAACTATTGGAAATAAGGCAATAAGGAAACTGCACAACAGAGCTGAAAAGGGGGAAGATTAGATTACAGAGACCATGGGGAAAGAGACATGAAAATAAAACAAACAAAACAAGCTGACAGATCTTTAAAAGAAGAACTGGAAGTAGAACAGTGCATAATGATGAAGTAAGTACTGAAAGGAGAAGCTGTGGTCACATGGACTGTGCAAGCATGTAGGGTAGGCACTGTCCCCAGAGAGAGGCCATGCTGGGAACACCAATGGTCTCTCATAAAAGATACAGGCAGAGATCAACAGACACAGACATATGAGTAAGCAAGCAAGGAAGAGGGAAAGTGGGGGGAGGACAGGGGCGGGGAGCACAGAAAGGTGGAAAGAGGACAATTGAGCTGAACTGGGAATGCCTAAAGGGAAACTGATTACATCCAGAAAGGGCTGTGGAGGACACTCCAGCGTACTGCACAACGTTTTAATGGAAATTTGGGTGCACTCGAAAGTGGGGTTACTCACTGTGGAGGATTCCCTGTTTCTCTTCCTGAGTACAGGCCCCTCAGCACACCTGGGCAGCTCCTCCCAGCAATTGAGAGAATTTGGATAGCCCTGTCCCCTTCTCTATGACATCACATCCTACTCTACAAAGGAAGTAAAAGTGCCAAGAATTACATCATGAAGTGGATGAGAGGTGGGGAGCGACACAAAACACCAGAAGCCACCCTCAGTTCCTGCAAGGCAGAGAAAGGAGACAAAGAAGGAGGGGTTCCTGGGTGGGAACAAGCTTTACTGAACTAGCTATGCACATGAATAGAACAAAGAGCGGGAGAAATTACCTTCACAAAACAGAACACTGATGCAATCAAAATAATGTGACAGAGACAGGAATCAGACTCACAGGCAGCCATACTCCAAGACGTTTGAGCGGGAAAAGCCACACGCAGTCAGAACAAAATGGCATCTCCAGCTAGCAGGACCGCAGGTTACACCAAGTCTGCCCATTGCACCACCACACGTTAGGCCATGAAGCACTGGCCTGGCCTTGTTGCTTATGTTTCAGATTTCATTTTAGTGAGATACTCAAAAGTTTTTGTATTTTTAAACAAGCAACTCCATCAGTCTTTTCCAGTGACTTCTGCTTTAATGATTAGAAATTCCTTTTATCCAAGGTATATGCAAATTCCTACAAATGTTTGCTTCAAATACTTTACATTGCCATTGTTTTCATTTATATGAAATTTATACTCTTGTACCAGGGTAAAATATTGACTTAAGCCTCCAGCTCCCCTTAGTAAGCCGTGTTCCCCCAGCCATTACTTGAAACAAGCCACGTGAGGTTGGTAATGCAACCTCTCCCATGTATTATAGCTAGAGCAATGAAAACTTTTCAAACGGTGTAACTTTTCTACAAATGTGGGAATTCAATACATAAAACACACCAATGCAGAGCTGTTGTGGAGCTGGAGATGAGAGAGCTCAGAGCCACCACAATGACTCCTTAAGGGCACTGCTTGCTGAGAACCATGAGGCTTTCTGGAATAAATAGCAAATGACTCTCCAGGGGTCACATCCTGGGTTCTACCAGGTGCCACTGATCTGGTCGGTCAATTGCTTTGCCAGCACTACACTGCTCTAATTGCCACCAGATTGTGATACTCACATGCTCCATTATCTGAAAAGGGCATTGCTTTCATTATTCCTGAAGTTTCTTTTTTTTTTTAATAATTTTTTTATTTGACAGATAGAGTTAGACAGTGGGAGAGAGAGATAGAGAGAAAGGTCTTCCTTCCGTTGGTTCACCCCCCAAATGGCTGCTACAGCCGGAGCTATGCCAATCTGAAGCCAGGAGCCAGGTGCTTCTTCCTGGTCTCCCATGTGGGTGCAGGCACTCAAGCACTTGGGCCATCCTCCACTGCCCTCCCAGGCCACAGCAGAGAGCTGGACTGGAAGAGGAGCAACCAGGACTAGAACCCAGCACCCATATGGGATGCTGGTGCCGCAGGCAGAAGATTAACCAAGTGAGCCACTGCGCTGGCCCCATATTCCTGAAGTTTCTAATTACAACTTCTTTATGTTTCCAAAGGAAATTGAGACTGGAACTGAATGGCACATGTAATTAGACTTGGAAAGAATTTATACACAGTATTCAATGTAATACTTATTTAAGAACTTGAAATAATCTTTGAATTAAGTTTCACATTTATCGATTGCAACTATGCATATGTTTTTCTTATAATACTATCATGCTTTGTTACTAACATATATGAAAGCCACTAAATTACAACAATTCTTATCTATAGGAACAGCTCATTGAATCCTTAATAGTTCCAACAGTACCAAGTACTGTTAAGATATGTTTTCTACAAAAAAAAAAAAAGTGAACTGGGTCTCCTTTCTAATAGCTCTGTGTTTTATTTCTCTCCTACACTTATTGACATTTTCTAAAAACTGATCTTTACCCCCATTTCAAAGTCTTTGATGAAAATCTGAGCTCCTTTATCAAATATTTCCTCAAAGCCAGCTTCCTACAGCTGCCGAGTTTCACAGCAAGAATTACTAGACCCAGCACCGTACCACCAAGAGAAGACTGTAATTAGAAACCACTGTCTCTTCTAGAAAAATCACAGTCTGTCACAGTGTTCAGCCTTCACATACAATGCCCTTTCCCTCTCTGTAAAACAAACTGCTCTCCCGTGTTAAGGCCATACTTGTGATTCCACTTCTCTCTCTCAGTAATCCTTCATCTCCAGTGCACTAAAGCCCTTTCAGTTCTCAGCTACTCTTTGAGCTGCTACTCCAGGAAAGGTGTTGAGTTCACCACTGCTCTCCAAAAGGGGACTTTCCAGGGCTGGGGACACAGTCGAATCAGCTCCCTTCCTAATGATGGATCACCTTCTATCTTTCAGAGGAGGTGAGCAGATGTGTGGAACTGACAAATACACCACTGGATCTCACCTACTTGAGTATGTGACTACCTCAGGACCTGTCCCAAAGACATCAAGATCCATGCAACTCTGAGATGAGACAATCACATTCAAGAAATTTCCTCCTTCAGACCTCTGCATGCCCCAGCATAGGAAGAAAAAAAAAGAAAAGAAAAGAAACTTCAAACAAAAGGGAATGGGCTATGTTAAGAACGCATTTTTCTAGGCTTCAGGTTAAGTTTTTAAGCACTTTCCTGGTCCAAGAACACTGACTCAAACACGGGTGCCTCTCAAACAGAAACCTTATTTTAAGTATCCCTAAGATAAACACATTAAGCCAGCACTCATTTAAAGGATAAAATGTTGGCCCTTCAAGCCCTTCATAAAACTTTCCAGAGAGAGCTTAGTGATTTGATTGCCAAAAAAAAAAAAAAAAAAAAAAAAAAAAAAAAAACTACATAAATTAAGATTAAGAATCATTTCAATGATACATGAGTATGTTTACATTTGTGGAATCCTAAATGGGTATCAATGACCAGGCTTTCTCCCTTTTTCTAACATTAATGTGTCTTCCTTTAACCCTTATAGGGAGTTCATTAAAGTGTTTAGATGTTTAAAGTCTCTCATCTCAAGTAAACGATTATGAGGTTAAAACAACAGTAATTCATTGTACAGCTCTCCACAGTTACAGAGCACTTTGACACAACATACAATAATTCATTTGTGCTCACACAACATACAGTACTTCACGTGATCCTCACAACAACTTGGTGAGACGCACAGGGGAGATATTATTAATACCCTCTGAGATGTACAAAGCTGAATTAATCGATCCAAGGCTATAAAGCTAGTGAGCAGATGAACACAGCTTTTACACACAATATTGATGTATTCATATACTAGCAATTTCTAAACATGGTAAGAGCAGCTAATACTTATGAGACAATTGCTACATAGGTTGTTCTCCACTCCAAGCATACGTAGTTACTTGTTAAGGGGTTAAGCATGGCACTTAAAATTTTCTATACTATTTGAACATACTTCATGAGGAAACTATAACACCGTAGTAGTGTTAACGTATAAAAAATAGAATCATAATAGTCTTGAGAATCAGCTCCACCTCACCCAGTAGCAATGGCCTCCATAAAGGTAACATGCCCCCAAGATCTCACAGCCAGCACTGTATTAGGAAAACACTATGCATGGATTTCAAAATTTTTGTGTGTCAAAATAAACTTATCTTCTAATTCTAGTTTTCCATGCCCTTTCTAAAGTACTCTTGTGGGTTCCCATCATCATTTTCTGACCACTGCCACAAACATTCTACCATAGAGTCACAAGTCAATCAATCTGCACCGCACTGTACTTGGTGGTATCACAATAAGCTTCCAGATACTGCTGCGACACGAGGAAGAAAGGCACACTCAGGAACAAATTATCCTTACACTTGTTAAAGAATCTAATAAAAATACAGAGTATCAGCAGTAACAACTTGCTTTCAAAACATATGCTTACAGACAAAATCTCCAGCAACTATGACATGCAGGATCACAGAATTTCCATCAGAAGCAAATTCTGTCTTACAGAAAAAGTGATTTTAGTTGCCCTGAATCATAAGACCTGAACACAGCTGAGAGAAATGCCCTCCAGAGAGAAATGGCTTTTTCAGAGGTATAGAATGATAGCAATCACAGTGGTCATTTTCTGAATTTGCAGATAAAATTCTATGCAACTCAGAGGGGAATCTGGATTTCCTGTGGGACTTTGGTAGTGTCTATACCTCAGTAAGTTTCTAATCTCTTGAACCAGTTGGCATTCCATTCTTAACACAGAAAGAAAAGATCAAGTAAGGGACTCAAATACAATCAATGTTCTTGAAAAAAATGAAAGAAAATAACAATTGTTTAAATGATGGTATATATATCACCTGTTTAAAAAAAGAACACCTCTAAGACAGACATTTGACTCAGCAGTTTAAGATACACTTGGGATCCCCGTATGCCCATATCACAGTGCCTGGGTTCAAGTCCTGGCTCTGCTTCCCATTGCAGCTTCTTGCTAATGTGCATCCTGGGAGGCACACGATGGCTTAAGTAGTGTGGTCCCTGCCACCTACATCGGAGACCTGATGGAGTTCTGGGCTGCTGGCTTTGACCTAAGCCATCCCCGTCTGTGTTGGGCATTTGGGCAGTGAACCAATGAATGAGGGAACTTCTTGTCTGTCTGTCTGTCTACCTATCTCTGCCTTTCAAGTGAAAATAAATTTCAAAACAAAAAGAAACAGAAAAATATTTAAAAAGTTAATGTCTCTTTAATGAAAAAAACCCTCTATCACAGAAATTCGCAGGCAATATACTCTAGCCAGAGCCTGATAGTTATTATAAAGTCTTTTCTGCAGACTACGATTCTACATACCTTTTGATTCTACCAAACAGCTTTTGCCTTTGAGTGTAACAATTATTTTATAGTAAATGTAAGCCCTGTCCTAAGATGTAAACTTAAAAGGTAATTGCGCTATATAGATTCATAAAATGGGGCCCAGCAAGTCATTCACAAAACACGTTGCTACGTGTTTTTAAACACTGCTGGAGACCAGTCTCCCTTTGTTTCCAGGTTAATGGATCCTTAGCTTCTTTCTTCAACCGTAACATAACATGGTTTGCAGACACCTTCAGCCAACCAATTTTTCTTGGAATATTCTTGGGTTTTCCAATGTCGCTTTTAAAACACACCTTTAAGTATTATACTCATTAAAAACAAATTAGTTAAATAACATTAATAAATAGTCTAACTGTAGCTAATCAAAACACAATAAAGAGAAACTATTAAACCCCTTTTCCATCTCCTGTAGTCACAATACAACTTCATCTGACACGATTTCTTTTTTTTTTTTTTAAATGGCAATCAATCACTTTATTGTTTTGATAAATACGAATGAAATGACATACAATGCAAAATACATGTAAAAATTGAAGAATAGTCTATTTAAAAATTAACATTTATTTGAAAGGCAGAGTTACAGAGAGGCAGAGGCAGAGAGAGAGAGGTCTTTCATCCACAAGTTCAGTCCCCAGATGGCCACAGGCCGCAGCTGTGTTGATCCAAATCCAGGAGCCAGGAACTTCTTCCAGGTCTCCCATGTAGGGGCAGGGGCCCAAGGACCTGGGCCACCCTCCACTGCCCTCCCAGGCACCAGCAGAGACCCGGATCAGAAGTGGAGCAGCCGGGACTCGAACCGGCACTCACATAGGATGCCGGCACCGCAGAGGGCAGCCCTATCCGCTATGCCACAGTGCCAGCCCCTGAAGCATAGTCTATGATCTGCAGACTCTCATGTGGTAGTGACCTTGCTGACATCACTCTGGTTGGCGTGGCTCATGCTCATGAATATATCTGTGTGAAATTGAAGTTCTAATCATTGTATTTGGCATGTAATTCAGTTTTTTTCTCACCAATACATAACACCATTAGATTTTCAACAAGTCCACAAAAAACTTGCAAATTTAAAGTATAACCACTATATTTATAATCGTATTCTACATTTTAAGGTGGGCTCAGGTAGGTAATTCCTGTTGTGGTGTTGCCTGGGGTCACAAATGAGGGTTAATACATGTACTGCCGAAGTGAGCACACGTATGAGGGTTAAGTCATCTGGGGCCTGTACTGGTGCTGGTGCCTTGCAGATGGCTTCACTCATGTGTATGGTGGTTGGCACTATATCTCAGCTGGGTCCTGTGTCTCCAACAGGCAACTCCCAGGCTTCTTCACAAGGTAATTATGTCCAGTAAAGCAAACCTGAGCAAGCAGTTAATTTTTAAAACTTTGTATCATATTTCCTGATGTTCCATAGGCTAAAGCAAGTAAAATGACAAAGGCAACATTGTGACACGATTTCTTTAGCAGCCACCTCACACTGTCAGTCAACTAACTAACTCTTCCAGATCTTTCAACATTTATTTATCAAACTACAGCCACAGTTCTGTGGTATATTTTTCAAACTTACCAAACATAAATACATCTTTGTTCTATGCAACACTGTTCATTTTAATGCCTTTGTGGAGCCTCCAAAAATCTCATTAGTCCAAAACATCTGATTATCCGAGGTGTCAGTACATTCATCCCAGAAATCTCCCCTTGCAGATTGCCACATACCCCAGAAAAAAATATTTTAAGAAAAGACACTGTGATTTCGGGTAACTTTCTTCTTTTTTATTGCAGGTTATTTGCTCAGGCTAACAAGGTTCTTCTGAAATCATGAGTCTGTTGTTCAGTTTTTTTTAGTTGCCCTATTTTATTCTGTGATATACACATTTTTGACAAGCATGATTTTGATGCATTCTGCCAAGTTATTCATGACAGAGCTAAACAAAGCGATGGAAAATAAAGCCATTGTGGCTGCCACTGAGATCGTCTTTCAGATTGATACTGATTACTCAATCAATATACTTAGTCTATAGATGTTCAATCTGCTACAAATTCATTTAATTATACTATCACCCAGTTCATAATTGTCCATCACTTCTAAAAGACCTTAACAATAGATTCATGTCAAAAGACTGGCTGAAATTTAGCTCCAACAGACACATCTTCCTGATGAGTAAGTCTAATAATCCTATCAAAAATAAATTAATTTAGTTTGACATGAATTAACTTAGAGAATCCATAATGATTTCCAGGGAACTTCACTTCCATTTCTAAATGCTCACACTCATCTCTTTATAATAATACATTCTAAAATTTTACTGAGAGCTAAAATAAAATTCGACAGATTATGATTCCAAAAAAATTATTTTCTCTTCTTAAAAATAAAGATCAAATACTTATGTGGTAGTTACTCTGCATCAAGCATTATTCTCACATGGATATGAGCTCAATCAATCTCCAAAACAGCTATCCTATTACATAGGTCCTAAACTGCCCTCATTTTATAGGTGATGGATGAAATAAGAAAGGCACAGAGGAGGTCATTTAAATGGCCCATGGTTACACAGCTGGAAAGTGGTAGAGCCAAGTACTGAAACTGGGCTATCTGGACATTCACTTTCCTGTTCTCCGTGATTATTCCTACGGCTGTCAACAGCACTTCCTTGTCATATCTGCAGTTTCTTTCCATGTCTGTCACTGAGCTCGTATTCTATCATTCCTTATCCTATTCATAGTCAATATGACTTCTATGTTACTTGCCTCATCACACTTCTTAAAAGAAACCTGAGTTTAAAAGATTCCAATACAATGGAATCTCTCAAAAATGAGAATCATGCCTGATGACAAAGCTGCTGACTCCGCTCTAGAACGCTGTCTTCTTTTCACAGCAGTTAAATGCAGAGGTAATCAGCTAACTCCCGTAACTGAGTGAAAGAAACATGAATTTGTCCGAACATATAAAAGTCTACTATTTCTTTTCTTTTTTTTTCATTTTTTATTTTTTGACAGGCAGAGTGGACAGTAAGAGAGAGAGACAGAGAGAAAGGTCTCCTTTGCCGTTGGTTCACCCTCCAATGGCCGCAGCGGCCAGCGCGCTGCGGCCGGCGCACCGCGCTAATCCGATGGCAGAAGCCAGGATCCAGGTGCTTTTCCTGGTCTCCCATGTGGGTGCAGGGCCCAAGCACCTGGGCCATCCTCCACTGCACTCCCTGGCCACAGCAGAGAGCTGGCCTGGAAGAGGGGCAACCGGGACAGAATCCGGCACCCCAACCGGGACTAGAACCCGGTATGCCGGCGCCGCTAGGTGGAGGATTAGCCTAGTGAGCTGCGGCGCCGGCCAAAAGTCTACTATTTCTAAACTAAGAGAATTGTCTCGTATCAAAATTCACACAGTCACTGAGTGGTAATGGACAATATCCTCAGTGAAGATTTCAGAAAAGTAATGTAAAATATATGGAAGCCTTGTTGTAGAAACTCAGAAGAATCTAAATATAAGACAAAATATAATTGAGGATATTACATGAAATAATCTTTTTGGCTAATATTCCTAAAGCTGAGTAAGATTAAACCAAGATATATACTCTGGCAACAACTTGGAATTTACTTGAATTTTACTATTAACTATGGACAGATATATAACTCTGAAAATCAGATTTAAAGACATCAGGATTAACACAATATTATGAAAATTAAGGTGTATGTATTTTTGGCCACATATGGAGTTTAAACTGCTGTCCATACAGAAATGGACAACAGGGATACCTATAGTGAAAGCCAACATTCTCCACACAGTAACATTCTAAGGCAGAAATCAGTGGAGACCCCAAACTTCAGTATCTTGGGAATCCTTACATGGTGCTGTTATTAATAATAGCAGCTAATACTTACATAATTCTAGAAACAATTCTGTAGTAGAAATAGACGAGGCATTTTTCAAAGAACTTCACTTATGTTAACACATATGATTCCACAAGCACCCACTAAGGTAGGTATATTTTTCTTCATTGATGTGAAAACTGAGATATTAATAGACTAATTCACTTCTACCAGGCTATGCCCAAGTATGAAGCAGAACCAGGGCACTTGCATTATGGTGCAGCAGGTTAAACCACCATATGCAACACCTGTATCCCATATACTGGACTGTTGGTTCAGATCGCAGCCACTCTGCTTCCCATCCAGTTTCCTGCTAATGTGCCTGGAAGGCAGTGGAAGATGATCTTACCACCCATGTCAGACACCTAGATGGAGTTCCAAGCCCCTGGCTTTGGCCTGGCCCAGTCCTGGCTACTGCCACCATTTGGGGAGTGAACCAACAGATGTACCATAGCGCAATCTCTCTCTCTCTCTCTCTCTCTCTCTCTCTCTCTGCCTTTTTAAATAAATAAATAAGTAATCAGAGCTGGGGTTCATATCAGAGCTGCCCAAATAATATAATATTTTGTTTCAGTTATACACTTAGAGAATCATTTAGCAGTACTATTAAATTATGAAAGATCAAAAGTCCAATTTATAGAATTTATAGAACCTAGTCCCCCTTTGGATCATTTTCCATAGAAATCCACTGCCTACCTACATGATGTAATACTAAAACAACAGACAAGACACAGTCTAAGAGGGAGAGGTTCAATTTGAGACACATGCATACCATAAAACAAAACATGGTAATTACAAAGAATAAGAAAAGGAATAAGAAAATATGTAGTGACGTGGAAGGACACTCATGGAAAACTGATAAGGCAGAATAAGCAATCTAAAGAATAATATGTAAGAGGAACTGTATGTTCAAGTGTTTGTGGTATACACAAATACACAGCCATAAAACTCCAGCCACTCACACTCCCATTACAAAAAACAGAGTTAACAACTGTTACCCTGGAGAGGGGCAGAGAAAGAACATTTTGAGAGACTTTCATGTTTTTGAAGGGAATTCTTTCTACATACATCTCTCTTTCTGTGTGTCTGTGTGTGTGTGTGTGTGTGTGTGTGATGTCTCTCTGCCTCTCAAATAAATAAATATTAAAAAATAAGCTGCCAAAGAAAACAAAAATAAATACCCAACAAAAGAAACAATTCCATGTTTTACCGTGTAAAGCACAGTGAGGAAAATGAAATACAGGTAGATTGAATGTTTTCCAAAACAAACATTAATCATCATTCAATCTGAGTCAGGAAAATTCTTCAATGTTCTTCCTACAAACTAGTCTGAAATGATACAGTATCCAGATGTTTCTGCCACAAGGAATTAGTTGTAAAATATATCTTTAGATAATCGTATAAAATGACTTTGTTATATGGAATTATTTGATTCTGACCAGTTAAATGTTGAAAAATGACAAAGACAATGCTGCTTATTTTGTCACAGTTAATAATAACTCTCTCCTCCTGACAATAGTTGGACAACACATGCCCTCTTCAATAATACATTGATTTAACAAATATTTACCAAGCACACAAATGCAGCAAAATAAAATACAATGAAACATACCATCACCACCTCTAGAGACATTAACTATTTCTCTGCAGTCAGGGACTAGAGTAGTGCAAGTGTCTATTTCGAAATAGATTTCACATAAAAGAAAGGGGACTATGCCATTTTATTCATTATGCTAATTAAAGTCTGCACAGAAATAATTCCTGCCTATTCTATTTCCAGGCATTACAATCCAAATCTTACGGTAGTGTTATAATCAGGGTGTGTGTGTGTATGTGTGTGCTTGTTGTGTGCATGTGTATTTGCTTGCTATGTTTCCAGTTCCAAGCACATGGTAGGTATACACTAAAAACCTGCCTCAGAGTGAAAAACAGATAATAAATGATAAGGAGATATAGATGTGATTAATTTAGCATTTCTCATGCACAAGTCCCTACTCCCTTCTGAAGAACAGCCTTTCCAGTTCCTGATTGAAGGGAACTGTCACATTCTTGTAGATACTGAAAGTTGACTACTAATGATGGAATGGGGGAACTAATGGAGTTGGCTACAAAAAGATGATAAACCATTGATTTGTCCTGAGTACATAAGCCTAAAACTCAGTTGCTTTCTGATAATGACACCATGTGATTAGGCCCTGGGATTTGCTGGAAGCCATGTTCCCAGCACTGTGGAAGAAACCAGGCTTAAAAAAATAAAAGACTACTGTGTAAAGAGAAGTGTAAATAACAGGATCCAGATCACATTCATTCCTTCTTTCTAGGCATTACTTAAGAACTGTGACTCTCCTGGAAAAGCTTACAGTTAAGTTACAAGTGAGTCTGTCAATAAATTATCCCATACATTAAATTGGCTACATAAGTAAATGTTCATGGTCCATTCATGTCTTATACTAATTATTAAGTCCATAGTTGGTTCCTTTTACAGGATATTTTACCAAAGGTACAAAATATAGAATAAGGGCTCCTAAGTCATAAGTCAATTCTTTGTGGAGCTAATGCTAAAACTGCTTTTTCATCGCTGGCAACTCGAATTCTTAACAAATCAAAATTCTGAAAATGCAGAACATACTCCTTTGTTAAGTGTGCACTTTGATCCATCCAGAAAAGCTATCGATAATTTTAGTCATAAAAGATATTCACCTAGAATTTAAATTCAGGTGAGTAACAGCTGGGGGGATTCCTAATTCTAAGACTTCCTAAAGAGGAGTAGCATTTTAAAAAATATGAAGAAAATATCCTAAGATTATGGAGATATATGATCCAGAGAAGATTCCTCTATAGATCAGTAGGCATCTGGGATATGCACTTCCCCAATTCTACCTGGAGTCATGCATAAAATTCTACCATATTGGTTTATACTAAAACTTAAATCAAAGATCTACCATTCTGATTTACTCTACTCAAATGATTGGGATGCAATTACAATATTTGCATCGAAACTTACACTAAATAAAATCTTGGGACAATATTTATGTGTGTGTGTTGCTTAGTACACCAGCCACCTTAATGTTAGGCAAGTTTTGCAACTGCCTCCATCCAATCCTCTTTCTGGTCTTGTTTCTTTAACTATAGAGGATAGAAGGCCATACTTATCAGGGTGAAACACAAGCAGAACTGATTTCAATTAGCCAATATTTGTTGATATGAAACATAGGCTGAATTTCTTTAAGGAAGCAGTGGAGTATTAAAACTTACCTTTGCCTGCGAATCGGATAGTCCCCATTGCTTCTTAGCCTTCTTCAGTTCTGATTTTTTACAGGTTGAGCTCTGTTTAAAACTAGGCTAGGAGCTCCTGATCCCCTAATATTAAAAGGTGAAGTCACAATGAAGAAAAATGGCTAACTGTGATGTGATCAAAATATCTATCTCTTTGAAACAAGGAACACAAAATAAGAATTACCTATTAGTCCACTCTAAATTAGCACTTGCATCGTCTTAGATTTTTTTCCCCAGAGGTTGTCATTTGGCATTATTAAATTATGCCTGAAGATAAATCAGGCCAGATGTTGCTCTCTTACATTCACTCAACACAGACAGTGGGCATTAGGAGCACAAGGAACAAATCTTCCTAATGCAAACTATCTATAGAAAAAGTTTGGAGAGTTGTGTTAACTACCTTGCATTCAGTCTTAATATGCACGTCACACGGTGTAGAAAACACAGAAGAGTGCAAACATCTAGATGACCTACACCCATTCTGTACACATACAAATGTAAAACACATAACTGCAGGTAAAGAGGAAATAGAATAGGAAGAGATTCGGTTTGGGGATCCTAGCAATTCAGAGGAAGCCTTAGCCACAATAATTATAATCAAGTGGCTGCACCTCCACATACAGGCTGACATTTTGCAGATAAGGATTTCACCATGAAAATCATTGTCTTCTGCAGAAAAAAGAATCACATCATACTAAAAAATACAACTGAATATGTAAGGAATTGTGCTGTGTAACTCCATGTCCACCTGAAGAACAGACTGGTAGCAAGTTCCCAGAAATCTCTTGGTTTTGAGTTTTGGCTTATGGCATTGAACAGATCAGGCTGAATACTGATCAACAGATCAGTATATGTTGCTGATCAGTATATCAGTTGCTGAGTGGTTGGACAAACATGGTTCATCTGGTTTATGACACATATGGTCAACATATTCCTTGTGGGATGAAAGTCTGCAGGCTTTTTAGTCCAGTTTTCATTTTTGTTTCCATTGCCTATATTAAGGGGTGGGTCTCTCTGGGGAATCTGTCTTCTGTCAGGAGTTTCTGTACACTTATCTAGAGAAGAGTGGAAACTGGTGGGAAACAGCTTGAAGATGGCTTAATCCTCAATGGACAGGAAATGTAGACTGGAATCTTTGAGACAGGCAGGGAAATAGAATCTGTTAGTGGGCGTGCTTCTCAACCAGCACCCACCATGGCCAGAAAACAGAGGGAAGGGTGCGAAGAAGAAAGAAAAGGAAGGAAGAAGGTCAGGTCGTATTATGCATTGGCTCTGTGGGAAATCTGGCCACAGATTTTCAATGAAATCTTTTCAATGAAATACAATGTGTCTTGACTTGGGGACATGAACTCATTTAAAATGCCCAGGTGCTCTTTTCCTATCTCTTCAATTATCATGGAATCAAATCCTTGTTAACAATAATCATCATATTCTGGCTGGTTAGAAATGTTTCCTCCTCAGTAAACAGGAGGAAAATCAATTATTTTATGAGGCAAAAATATAAAAATTGTATCAAAACAGAATAAAAAAATTCCTGTACTGAAAATGCTCTTGTTTACTGGTTTGAAACAACAAAGCACAAATACTAGAAAGGAAGATTTTATAAATCAAAATAATTTAATAGAGAAGAAAAAAGAAACTTAACCTTGTTTGCCTAACCTTCCTCTTAAGCACGTAATTATACACTTGTCCCAGACAGTGGTACATAGTGGTCTGTAATGACAACATCTGTGTTGCCATGGTGACTGCATCTGTGGGGATAGGATGGGATATGCAACAGTGAAAAACCCACCTCAAAACCTCAGTGACTTCAAAGAAATGCTTACTTCTCACTCAGAACTACATGTCCAACTAAGACCCAGGTTAAATGAAATTCCATCTCTGCACAGGCTTCTGTGATCAACACAGCTGGGATAGAAAGATGGTAAATGAAACACTAATTCTTCAAAGTTCCAGGTCAGAGGTAAGAAAACAACTCACATGGTCATGCCTAACTTCAAGGAAGCAAAGAAGTGCGATTCCACATGTCCCTAAGGAGGAAAAAATAGAAGAATCATCCACCAACCTACCAACTATTAAGGAGACACCCAATTGCTTTTTTCAAAGACAGAGAAAGATTTTATTTTAACTTAATAGAAGACAGCAGTTTTTTTTTTTTTTAACCTCTATAGAATCTATCCAACAGCAAGTTGTATACACAAACACACCTAAGAAAAGTTAGAAGAAAACAATAAATACACTAAGGTCCCACCGATTGTTTCTCCATTATTCATTCTCCTGGATGAACTTTTCATGTTTCTAACATTGTGTTTTGCCCTAAAACTGCCTACCATTAACACCTTACACCGAAAGGATAAGAGATAAAATTTCATGACAAGATGAAGTGAGTAGGGTTGGCCAATTAAGAGATCATTGTCCTCTAAAGCGTTTACATTTTAAATAAAAGATGTGTCTAATGTTCACAAATGTATTTTCTACTATGGAGTTGGGCTTAGGGAAATACTGAATTATGAAAAGAAAAAAGCATGGCCGGCGCTGTGGTTCACTTGGCTAATCCTCTGCCTGCGGCGCCAGAACCCGGACACCCCGGGTTCTAGTCCCAGTTGGGGCACCGGATTCTGTCCCGGTTGCTCCTCTTCCAGTCCATCTCTCTGCTGTGGCCCAGAAGGGCAGCAGAGGATGCCCCAAGTGCTTGGGCCCTGCACCCACATGGGAGACCAGGAGGAAGCACCTGGTTCCTGGCTTTGGATCGGTGCAGCGCGCTGGCCGTAGTGGCCATTGGGTGGTGAACCAACGGAAAGGAAGACCTTTCTCTCTGTCTCTCTCTCTCTCACTGTCTAACTCTGTTTCTCAAAAAAAAGAAAGAAAGAAAGGAAGGAAGGAAGGAAGGAAGGAAGGAAGGAAGGAAGGAAGGAAGGAAAGGAAAGGAAAGGAAAGGAAAGGAAAGGAAAGGAAAGGAAAGGAAAGGAAAGGAAAGGAAAGGAAAGGAAAGGAAAGGAAAGGAAAGGAAAGGAAAGGAAAGGAAAGGAAAGGAAAGGAAAGGAAAGGAAAAGAAAAGAAAAGAATTGAATTTACACATTGGCTTTTATTGCTCCTGCTGTCAGTCTGCCCATTCCTATTTAGTCAATGGCCCTTGTTCTGCCAAATCAGCACATAAGAAGTGACAAGACAGATATACAAAAAATTGGAGAAAGCAGGAAAAAAAGAAAACATTTTTGTTTATGAGTAATGTCTTTACTTCTTATTTTCTCTTTCAAGATCCTAGTGGGTCTGAACTAAATGTGTGTGTCTCTTTGTACACAAGAGAACCTCTACCCTGTGAACATGAATAGTCACCCACTGTCAGTACCACTCACCCCCTTCTGAGCTGAAATGCTGTGGGTAAACTTCCAGAAAGCCCAGGAAAAGGGTTTGAAGAGGCAAAGAAGAGAAAGAAATCTTCTGAGAATGATATTTGAGTCATTTGGACTTTTGGTGAGAGGAAATGCTGTCATAAAAAATCATAAATAAGAAATGGCAGCAATAACACCACAAAAATCCACAGGATTTTACATGAAGTAAGGAGTCATTATCTGATGCTGGCCTTGTCTCAATTTTCAGAGGAATTAGTGGGGAGTCACTCTAATGGGAAGAAAAGTTTGCTCTCTTCTGTTAAGTGGACATCCTCTCTAAGGGTCATAATCAAGTCAGGACTCTTGGTATTTTAGACAGTGAATAAGAATATCTGCATGCTTCCCAAAGTAAATTATTTATGGGTACCTAAAATACCTGGAAGCATCATGTAGAAATATGTATGTTAGCATGTTAAGACTTAAATAGTACTTAAACCCTGAGCTATGCTAAATTATGTTATAAATATTACAGGGAGACTATTCATATAAAACCATAAAGAAACCAGTCTGTGGGAGACATGGAACAGAAATCATCCATGATAACTTCTGTCCTCTAAATTAGGAAAGTTAAGTTTCAATAGAAACAGACCAAAGAAATAATTAAACTCTCTGCCACACTACCTTGCCTTAAATCTCTTTTCAATGTAAAACAAATATCAAAAAATAACACTAGAAATAATGAATGAGAAAGTACCTACAAGAGAACACTTACAGTCTAGAGCTCTGAAGTCAGGCAGACAAGAGTTTGAATCATTCCTCTGCCTTCACTAGGTGAGCAAGTTAATTCACCCTCTAGTAGCAAAAGCAGTGACATTTATCATTTGTTTCCCCTACAAACTTCCATCTGGCTTATACTGGTGCTTTGGTGTAATTTTCCTCTGCTCCATGTGAGACTGTGTGGCAATCAATAGTGTCACCTGACCTTGACTTGCTTCTGGCACAAGAGTGGGCATATTATTCAGGTAAAGACTAGGTGAAGTCTTCCCTGGGGCTGGCATCAAAAGAAAAATGAGAAACAAGGCAGGCATTTGGTGTAGCCATTAACATTCCACACTGGAGTGCCTGAATGCAAGTCTCAGCTCTGACTCCAGACTCTAGCTTCTTGCTAATGTGCACCCTGGGAATGCATCAGTTGATGTTATGTCTCAAGTAGTTGGGTCCTTGGCACCCACATAAGAGACCTGGATGTACTTTTTAATTCCTGGCTCTAGGTTGACCCAGCCCTGGCTGTTGTGAGCATTTGGAGAGTGAACCAGTAAATGGCATAATCCCCTCCCTCTGTCTGCTTGCCTTTCAAATAAATAAAAAGAAAGAAAAATTTTAAATAAAATAAAGAAAAAAACTTTAATGAGAGATAAAGAAAGATATTCTCTTTATATTGGAGTGGCTAAGTTTGTAGAAGACAGGTCTGTGATGTCCATAAACATCACATCTTCTCCATGGTTTGGATAGAACCCTGTCTGTAGGGTTCCCCTGAACACAGGCTTCTGAATGGTTTGGCCAATAGGAGGTATCAACTAGAGATCAGAGGATGAAAGGAGGTAGGAGCCAGAATTGTCATATCCTTGCAGTAATGAAGGCTGACAGTGGGGGCCTGTGGTGTGGCTCAGTGGGTTAACGTCCTGGCCTGAAGTGCCAGCATCCTATATGGGCGCTGCTGTGAGACCTGGCTGCTCCACTTCCAATCCAGCTCTCTGCTGTGGCCTGGGAAAGCAGTGGAAGATGGCCCAAGTCCTTGGGCCCCTGCACCCACGTGGGAGACCTGGAAGAAGCTCCTGGCTCCTGGCTTCGGATCAGATTGGCGCAGCTCCAGCCGTTGCGGCCATCTGGCAAGTGAACCATCAAATGGAAAACCTCTCTATCTCTCTGCCTCTCCTCTCTCTGTATAACTCTGACTTTCAAATAAATAAATAAAAATCAAAAAAAAAAAAAAAAAGGATGACCATGGCTGTGTTCCCTTACTCAAGGCCACATTTTCGGCAGCCCTCACCTATAGTCCCAACCCACATCATTGCAGTAAGAAAAAAAAAAAGAAAAGACAAAATGTAGAAAAAGCCAACATTTTGATGAGAATTTCTGAATTTAGACATTGACTTACAACTGAATTCCACGTCTGGATTTCTCAGTTACATGACACTTTTCTCAAACTAGTTTGAGTTAAATTTATTTCACTTACAACTGAGAGAAAAATCAATAGACAGACACTCTAAATCTCAAGTTCATAATCTGAAAAATGTGGATAGTATTATAAAATGTCTTCTAGGTTTACTCATAAGATTAAGCAATGTAATGTGTAACAAGTTTAATTCAATGCAAGAAATGTAAGTACCAAGTATAAGCTCCTATTAGCTATTAATATTAATTAATGATAAATGCATTACTATAATTTATTGCTGGTAATACTTTATCATAATTCATACATTGAGTTTATTGCATCATAGGATCACTATTCTCTCAAAAGGAGGCTATTGCAGTAAGCTTATGAATATTTTACTTAACATGTATAAAGGAGATTATTTACTCTGCAAGCATTTCTAATCCATGTTGTAATCAATGCAGTAGATACTTCTATTTATTTAGCAGTCAGAGCAAGCCTTTACAGACATCATTGTACCCAATTCAAATCAGACCCACAAGATGATCACTTTTTGATATCTGTATTTCTAAAACAGTGTGCAGCTTTAAATTTACAGAAGAGATTTTCATTTGAGCCCTAAGGGTTTTTTTTAAGCTAATTATGCAAAGGTCAAGATTTATATCTTATATCATTCACATGGCACCTAACATATTAATGGCAGGAGCTGAATATTTTTCCAGTGCCATTAATTATTATGACTATCAAATTATTATCTCAATGAAATAAAGGGTGCCACTTGGGGGCTGAACAGAGACACACTTTCAAAACGTGTAAGATATTTTATGGATTCTTGGAAAATCGGATCCTTTTTCTAGGCTTCACAGTCACAATTCAGCAATGACACAGAAATGAATCAAGAAGACATCACTTTTATAGAGAAGTGTGCCTCCATTTCTACAGATCTTTATAAAGGTTTTAGATGTGGCTGTACCAGCTCCTCTGAAGAATCTGTGGATTTATTCATTGGATTCAGTGACAATGAATTTAATATGAGACGGGCCACTATGCACTATTATGTTAGGAAACAATTACAAACAAGAAAGTAAACAGAAAACTACAACATAGCATCACAACTACAAAGTCTTTTGGGAACATAGCGAAGTTCTTCAAAGGAAGTTGACCATCTGAAGAAAACACAGGAATTTACCAGATTAGAAGAAGGGTAGACCGGATGCCCCTCTTCCAGGCCAGCTCTCTGCTGTGGCCAGGGAGTGCAGTGGAGGATGGCCCAGGTGCTTGGGCCCTGCACCCCATGGGAGACCAGGAAAAGCACCTGGCTCCTGGCTCCTGCCATCGGATCAGCGCGGTGCGCCGGCCGCAGCGCGCCGGCCGCGGCGGCCATTGGAGGGTGAACCAACGGCAAAGGAAGACGTTTCTCTCTGTCTCTCTCTCTCACTGTCCACTCTGCCTGTCAAAAAAAAAAAAAAAAAAAAGAAGAAGGGTAGAGGTGGAGAGAGGGGATTTTACAAAAAGAAGAAGCAACATGCACAAAGTCACATGATAATATGGATAAGCATCATAAATTCAGTTACTAATTGTTCTTTTTTTTTTTTTTTTTTTTGACAGGCAGAGTGGACAGTGAGAGAGAGATACGGAGAGAAAGGTCCTCCTCTGCCGTTGGTTCACCCTCCAATGGCCGCCGCAGCCGGCGTGCTGCGGCCGGCGCACCGCACCGATTCGATGGCAGGAGCCAGGCACCCCTCCTGGTCTCCCATGGGGTGCAGGGCCCAAGGACCTGGGCCATCCTCCACTGCACTCCCCAGCCACAGCAGAGAGCTGGCCTGGAAGAGGGGCAACCGGGACAGAATCCGGCACCCCGACCAGACCAGAACCCGGTGTGCCGGCGCCGCATGGCGGAGGATTAGCCTAGTGAGCTGCGGCGCTGGCCCCTAATTGTTCTTTAATGTGGCTGAAGTGTAGAATGCCAGGACAACAGAATCAAGAAACACACACACAGAAAACAGACTTAAAGGACCTGAAATGTAGGAACTCTACTCTTGGAAAAATGGGAAACTATTAAAAGAGGCTATTTTTAAGATTTATTTACTTATTTGAAATATAGAGATAGAGACCCAAGGAGAGGGAGAGACAAAGAGAGAGATTGATCTTCCATCTGCTGGATCACCCCCAAAATGGCTACAACAGCAGGGACTGGGCCAGGCTGAAGCCAGGAGCCTCCTCTGGGTCTTCCATGTGGGGCAGGGGACCAAGGACCTGGGCCATCCTCCACTGCTTTTCCAGGTGCATTAGCAGGGAAGCTGGACTGGAAGTGGAGAGGTCAGACTCAAACCAGTGCCTATAAGGAATGCCAGCACTAAGGCAGCACCTCAATCCTCTGGGCTACAGTATTGGCCCCAAAAGTGGGTATTCTTTAAAGAGCTAATTTATATCTGTCAGATTTACCTTCCATCCTTCTCTACTAAGTTTTGTGTCCCACTAGGCTGATGTTTATGAACTAGGAACTCCTCAACAGAGTCCCCCTTAACACTGACTTCTGAATGGTCTGGTCAATAGGAGGTATCAACTGGAGATAAGAAGATGGAAGGAAGGAGGGGCCAGAATTATAATATCCATTCCTGGCAGCAATGAAGGATGACAGTGTCTGTGTTCCCCTACCTAATGCCACAATTTCCATTCGGCAGCCCTCACCTATAGTCATGATCCACATCATTGCAATAACCACTCCCACTCTTCAAGTCTGAAGATGGGTAACCACCTCTTGCAGTGTTAGCCTTGGTTTGCATCACTACCCTTTGCTCTTTTCCTTTATTGTATCCTGACTGTATTTGTTACCCCTTTAAGATAATGCAATCTGCTTCCTTGAAGAACTAAGTCATACTCAAGAAGGTACCATGAATCGGTTTTATTTTTAAATAAGTGGTCATAATTGTAGTAAGATTAATTCTGAATGGAGGCAAATCTAGACCCTGGAAAACTAGCAAAGTTGTAGCAATTCAATGAGAAGATGGAAACTATCAGAATTAACTAGTATATCATCAGAAACTGTACTAAGTATATTTTGTGCATGATTGTTTTAACATCCCAACCACTCTTGAAGGTAGATATTATTTTTTAAAATATACAATGGAACTAAAATGGAAAGATATTAAATAATTCGTCCACAAACACATACTAAATGGCATTTGGACTCAAATGGAAATCTGACTTTTAGGTTCTTTATTAACCTGTTTTCATAACCCATGTATTATCTGGATTAAAGTAAAGGGTAACAAAGATGGCCATAAGTGCAGATTTTAAAGATAAGGATTTCAAGAGTTGAAATGGAGATAATACCAGCAGAACCCAGTGATTTACTAGATGTAAGGGAAAAAAATAGAAGAAAATGTTAATGGTAAGAGGTTTTGCAGATGAAAAGAGAGTTTGTAAAGATGGTGGCTTCTTTCACTGAGAGATGAACACACTTCTTGGGAACAAAAGGGGTAGGGAAGACATGAGGCATTCTGCTTGAACCTTGTGGACTTCATGTTTCTGTGAAGATGCAAATAGAGATATTCTCACTACAGGAAATGAAGAAGCCATAGGCATTTTTTCATCACTTCCTGACAACTAAGGTACAGACTTGGGACCGAGAGTTTGCCAACTAGGTAATTAAGCCTGTGAATCTGAATCCTGAACACAGGCTGTGAAGACAGCTAATTATGACACATTCACTGTACATCTGCAGCAACAGTAAAATCCCAGGTCAGCACTGAGTCCCAGTGGCAACCATCACCAGTAGTAGTGGCACCCACAAAACCAGTCCAACTAGACTACTATAGCATGACCCTATCTGTGTGTTTTTACTGCCTAAACCACAGTATCCCTGACTATTCATTAAGCCTGGTTCTAAGATGATTATATGGACTGCTTTTAGTCTCCAATAACAATAATAAAAGCTCCTTTTCTAGGTAAGTTAGCAGGAGTTGTTTTCTAATGTTCACAACCCACAATCCTGATTGATAAAGACAACACATTCATCACTGTATCCTTCTCAGAATTGAGAGAGCTTTTTCACTGTTCTTTTATCATTTCTAATCCATAAACTAGACATGTTAGATTTACTAGATATTATGAGGACTGAGGATATTTTAAAGAATTCATGGTCTGGTTGTAGATACAATGCAATACCAAAGTACCATAGTACAACATAATTCACACTCTAATCATAATACGCCAATCAGGTATATGCTAAGCACCAAGAGAATAGGACAAATCTACCCACAAACATAAAGACAGTATAACAACTGTGAAACTTCAAAGATGAAGAGAACATGTAACAACTGTCAGATACAAAAGGCATATTACTTCTTAAAGAGTAACAATGAAACTCACAGTAACCAGAACTCACAATCACTGAGGCATGGACATAATGAAGAAACTCTTGGGAAGGCCAAAGGATTTAAAAAATGTACAAACAGGCTTTTATAACCAGCTAAGTTATCATTCAAAGGTGAATGCAACACAGAATCTCTTAATGTTTTCCTACATTTTTCTACTTTTTAAAATGAAAGAAATGATGAGCTTTGTGATGAGATCTCCCTTTGAATCATAACCAACTTATCTGGGGCTAATGCTTGAAAAAGCTACTTGGGACCACTTCTGCACTTGATAATGACTGAATTCAGAGCCTCATAAACAAGAGGATAAAGAGGCTTCCAGGAGAAATACAATAAGGAAATGAGCAAAGGAAGGATTTCAGAAGGCATAGATGACAGAAGAGGATGTGAAAATCTGCCTTCCCTTTTCTATATCTTATCATTTAATTTGAGTATCTTGAAATTTCAAAGAGGAGGGCACATGTTAGATATACAAAGACTAAGAGTGTTTACCACTCAGTGACTTTCACATTAAAAAAATAAAGCTGTTTAACACAGCAATTTAGAAAGAGGAGTCTGAGACAAGAAAAAAAGTGTAGCACTGAAGTTGACAAAATGCTAATAAATTTAATCAATTTACTAATGTTAAAAATTAACTATTTGTGCTCAAGCAGAATAGAAAATAAACTGAAGGTTATAGAACTTTCTACACAATGAGAGGGTTGACATGGTATTTAATGTGTGTAATATATTACATGTTCTATATTATTGGGGAAAAATCATACATCACTTTTCTTTTTATTTTAAAGTATTGTTAATATCAAAAAGGGTTCTCATGACCTGTTGGCTTTTAGCTTAAAGGTAATTGTGAAAGTTTTTAAGCAGAAGAATGATTCAGTAATATCAGGTCCCTTCTAGAAAGATAAATACAGCTTTGGTAACTAAGATTTAGAAAAGAGATTAGAGACAAAAACTATTTGGAAGGTCAGAACTAGTCAAAATGTAGTGGATGAGAAGATGAGTTGCATGTGGGCTGTATTTAGAAGACAGAACTTACCACCACTGTCCAGGAACATCACAGTTATTTACACAGAGATAAGTCCCTCTGTGACATGAACACTTTCTTCTTTGTGTGCCCAATGCATGATACATTTGTGGGCAACACTCAATAAATGTTTAAATGAACTGGATACATTTATCTACCCAGAAGACATAAGCAATAGAAATTGTTAATATAAATGTAAAGTTCAGGGAAAAGACAGGGTGGTGTCCTCATTCTGGGAGACTGCCACTCCGGTGAGAGGGACTGCCCAGTGAGGAGGGGGCAGGCAGAGCCCAGAACACTATCAACTGTAAAGGAGCCACAGAGAAAGGGGGGAGGGGCATTCAAGTGATTAACAGAGAGCTAAGGGAAGAGAACAAGGATAGGAGAGAAGCTGGGTAAACATTTAATTGCACATCTAAGACTGATTTAAAAGAGACAAGAAATTAACTGAAAAGTACTTTGGGAAGGCATTATGGCAACTTCTGATTGGAAGATTTTGAAAATCACAACATTTTTTAGGGGTGGGCATTGTGCTGAAGTGTTAAGCCACCTGCGACACTGGCATCCCTTATCAGAGTGCAGGTTCGAGTCCCAGTTGTTCTGCTTCTGATCCAGCTCCCTTCCAATGCACCTGAAAAAGCTGTGGAAGAAGGTCCAAGTCCTTGGGCCCCTGCCACCTTTGTGGGAGATTCAAATGGAGTTCTTGGCCCAGCATTACCTGTTGTGGCCATTTGCAGATTTAACTAGAAGATGGAAGATTGACTGCTCCTTCATTTCTCTCTCTCTCTCTCTCTGCCTTTCAATTAAATTCACTAGTTAAAAACCATTTTAAAGGAGGGTGATCTGCTTACAAGTACTTTTTAAAACAAAGAGTTTACCTGTTGCATGTGCATATGAGTAGGGATTGGGAGAATGGAAGGTCATAAATATCCCAGACAGCGACTTAGTGCTGTGGCTAAATCAGCAATGTTTTAATAGATATACAAATGAAATATGCAGTCACTTATTTCTGAAATTAAGAAAAACTCAGAATACACAACCAACTCCCTATATTATTACTCTCTGTTAATGAGCAGAAAAATAAGCCCAACCATCCATTCTCAATTTCTTACTCACTGAAATTGTTTAAATACTTTCTAATACATAATGAAATCCTAGAAACGCAATCTGTCTTCTGAATCAGGTGAACAGTCTGCTTTATGCCTTCTTTAAGATATAAGTATGAGTGGTTATTGATTTCTTGATTTATTCAGAAATCAGCCATTGTGTAACCATCTCATAAAGAATGGAATACTTGCCAGAATAACACCATCTTTGGAATTATTTTAAAAATCATAATCTAGTTTTTCCTGCACTAATTTATGTTAAAGATATGCAAAATGAATCCATGGTGAATAACTGTATCATACATCAAATTATACATGTATATATTTAGAAGAATGTTCTAATTTCTAAGCTTGTCCACTAAGTATAAATTGCACTGCCTTGGAGAATTCCTCGGGTTCTAAAAGTTCCACTAGAGCTCAGGTCTTGGATGTCATTTAAGTTATATATTTCAGCTATTAAAATCAGTGTTCTGACAGGCCCTTTGGCTCCAACCCCGGGGCACAAATTTGCCTTAAAATGGCATAAGAATGTGTCAGAAGGCTATATGTCAATCAGCCAAGAGAAATGCCTATTCCCAATTTAGTCTTCTCAGTTGCTGACATTAAAACCAGCAACAGTTAATTGTTACCACTTTAAGTGGGAAGACAGAGGGAAGAGAAGAGGTAAGTGTCTAAGTTCAGGCTGATAAAGCTGTTAATTGCTACCCTTTCATGTAGACTTGTTTAATAATGAAAACAATGAGGCTAATCATATAATGTTTCTATTTGTTCCCCAAGGGCTCTTCAGGGAAAGTTTCAGCCAGGGCTAGATCTCCACAGCTACCAACTGTGCAGGGACAAAAGCAGAACAATCAAGGCACTCAGTGCTGGCAAAGCTGACACTGGTTCTATACAGGGGCCCCTCCTCCCAGCCCTATCAGGAAAGAGCCAGGATCTGCCACTAACAAGCTCTAGGGGGAAGAGTTAAAAATGTCCAGTAAGAAGAGGAATAACCTCATGCAGAATTTTGAGAGGGAGGGAGAGGAAGAAAAGAGGGAGAGAGGAAGGGGGACAGGGAGAGGGAGAGAGAGAGCCCTCCTTCTGAAAGGCAAGGGAGAAACCTGATCTAGGTTTGGATACTCCTTATGCTTCCCTGGAACAAATACGTTTTGCTCTCTAATCATGGAGAAGAGAGGAGAGAGATGAGGAAAAGAGGAGAAAGAGGAGAAGGAGGAGAGGAGAAGAAGGGAGGAGAGAAGGCATAGGAGAGAGAAGAAATAGATGTTGCCTCAGGCCTGTTTCTGATGGACAGGCTGATGATATCTGGAATGTGGTTAAACCACCCTCAGAAGTAGTTACTGAGATCATCCTGGTTACTGATCTCAAAGGGGACTTTAGGGAACAAATGGAGGGTTCTTAGAGGTTTTGTACAAACGCAGCCTATATTACTTACAGAATTTTACTTGGCCTCAATTGATAAAGGACAAGAACACAACAAAGTTGTTTTCTTTGTCTTCAAATTCTTGAGTACCAACTAACAGAAGCAATCAGACACTCCATTCCCCAGCCCTACCACCATACAAACACTGATTTTATTTTTGGTTTCTCCGTAAGTGTTTTTTAAATTTTTCTATCTCTTGCCCCCAACATCCCTGTGCTAAAACTCAGTGCCTTAAAAGTACTTTCAAATCCATCTTCAATCTAATAACAATTGGACTTCCAATTTCATCATAGTGTCTACCCCTAGGTCTTCTGATACCGCTAGACTCATTTGCTTGCTGCCACCTGAACCTACCCTCTTCCTTGACACACCACCTTTACCCATGGAGTTCTCTTTCAGAACACTCTCCTAGCCTCACCTGTTTCAAGTCAGTCATGTTTCAAAGCCAAATCAAGTTTCCCCTAATCCATTAGGCATTCCACAATCACCACAGCTTCTCCCTTCTGTCGTTCTGTAAAGGAGCACCTGCTTGATCATTCACGTGTCGCCTACAGATGGGTGTCTGTGCACTCATCCTCCACCTCTTGCTCCTCCACTGAACTTTCTACTCTTTAAGGATATATCTGCATACCCACGCCAGCATTTGAACCACATATATAGAGGATTGAAAAATGCTTAGGGGCTATATTTCACACTTTCAGTGCATTTCCATGAAGTTTAAAAACAATCACATTATTGAATATTGAATTTAATTCCATTTACCGATTAGCTTTTTGGTGGTGAAATTCTCTTAGAAATACAATTCTTTGAGTCTAAATGCCCATTGTAGAGCAAGAAAATAGTCTATTTCTGACATACAAGGAATTATCTGCTATCAAAGAATTTGCTGAAGTAGAGAAAGATTTATAACAATGAATTCAGGGGCTGCTGTTCTGGCCTAGCAGATAAAGTTGTCACCTGCAAAACCAGCCTGCCATTTGGGCATGGGTAGGTGCTTGTTCAAGTCCTGGCTGCCCCAATTCCAATCCAGCTCTCTGCTAATGGCCTGGAAAAAGCAACAGAAGTTATCCCAAGTGTTTGGGCCCTATTTATTCTGACAGAGTTACAGGGGGTTGGAGGAGAGAGGTATCTTCCATCTGCTGGTTCACTCCCCAGATGGCTACAACAGCCAGGAGCTTCATCTGGGTCTCCCACGTGGATACAGAGCCCAAGCATTTAGGACATCTTCCACTTGTTTCCCAGGTGCATTAGCAGGGAGCTCGATCACAAGTGGAGTAGCCAGTACTCAAAAAGGCACCCACCTATATGGAATGCTGGTGTTGGCAGGCCACAGCTTAACCTGCTACACCACAACTCGAGCCCCACAAATAAATCTTTAAAAGAAACAAAACAATTATTTCTTCAAGTTCACTTTCATGTCAGCAGGAAATAAAAAATTTAACAAATGAATCACTGGGCCTGACCTCACATGATTCATTATTTCAAAACATTTTACTTCACCTTGGAATTCATTTTCTTTTTTAGTAGACTTAGAGATCACCCAACTCTTTCTATCTTTCCAACTGAGAGATGGAAATTTAGGTTCCATGTTTGAAAAAAGAGATAGTGTTATGTGTAGATTACAGCTGAGTCAAACCAATTGAAGGGTAAGTGACTGGAAATAAAACTACATTTGGAAAAATATATTTGCCACACTCCTAAGCAGGAGGCCCTGTCACAACTCCACTCATGTGTACGTCGGGGGTGACCACAAATCACAAGTCAACATTTTCTCAGATGTTAAGGAGGCCTGATCATAACCTACAGTCTAAGCACCATGAGCAAAAGGACAAAATGCCAGAAGCAGGACCAATCGACAGTCTCCCCATCTCCATGCTCATCTTTCCTGAAAAACTATACTTATTCTTAAGATACCAAAGCAAAAGGCAAGGCAAGCAATGAATTGATGTCTATTTCAATAGCAACCATTCTCAGTGGTTTTATTTTGTGGAAACTCTAATAGTTTATTTAGAATGTAATGCATTATGCAAAACAATCTTCACTGTGCAAAAGATTCATGCAGATTTCCTTTAATTAATAAACACCTTAGTTAATTTTTAATATAGTATATTTTCTTAAATTTCAACGAACTTAAATCCTTTACTAATATTGTGTGGCATAAAGGTACATGTGCTTGTTTTCTTAGAACAATGAGGTAAACTTGTCTTTTAAGAAAAAATTTCCCTAAAGGTCACCTTGAACTACCAAAAAAAAAAAAAAAAAAACCAGCAACAACCGCAACAAACTGATATTCATTATCTATGTGAATGTATCTAAACTACAAGTAAATGAATCAGTTCTATTTTCCAAGAACAAAGTTATTGAAATTGTTAAGATTGATTTTCAGGTGCCACTGAGACTAAACAAAGATTGTTAAGGAACAAAATAAATAGAAGGAAACTCAGGAAACAAATTAATACATTGAGTGGGATCTTAAAAGCAGCACTCCCTACAGAACAAAGTGAGGAAACTATCAAAAAGCACTTCTCAAAGCAACAACATTTTTGCATGTCAAAAAAGAGAATTAACCTAGAATAAATATATAAATAACAGTATGTTCTGTGTTAAGCCAGTAACAAAGAAACCCCTTAGTGCAGTAAAACAAAGTCCTGTCAAATCCCCATTTTTTACAAAGAAGCATGAAGATCCTTTCACAATGGTTTAAACTGTATTTATAGTAACAGAGTGAAGACTTGAGATAAAAGTCAAAAGGATTAAAGTCAAAGCCCCAGCTCGACATGAGTTATGGTTTTGATTTTTATTCTTATTGTGGTCTACAAATATTAAGACAGAAGATACTTCCATGTGATTGTGGGATCCTCTGAGACTCTACAACCTTAGAAGAGCAGATAAAACGATGAAAATGCATCTGGTTTGGGAGCAGACTCCATATTAAATGGCAATGCGCAAAGTAACAACTATAACTGCAGAAGGCAGAGGGGGAGGGGAGGAGGCTAAAGGCTGAAATGTCTGCAACTGATGCAGGGCAGAAAGAAAAAAAAAAAAAACAGGGGAAAATGTGGCATTGCTGTTTTTAAAGAGCAGGCTGTTAATAATCACTGCATTCCTGAAAGCACAGGCGAACTGTACCACCATTCCTTCTTTCACATGCTGAGCAAGCCCACCAGACACAAGAATTACGTACTTCAGTTAAGAAAATGGTACAGCTTGATAGATACATCTATATCTAAAACAAAATATCTGGAGTTGCCACTCAGAGTTAATAGATTTGGAGACCACATACTTTCCTCACAAAGAAAGAAAACAAAAATTCTGTTGTCGGCTGAGAATTCTCAGTTACTGCAGGAAGAATGATTTTTTTCCAAATCTATTTTTCATAAACTGAAGGCAAAGATACATGTAATCAGCTTTTGGTCACAGTTCAAAATATCTATTTTGTGTCCTCTCTTTCAAGAACACACACACACACACACACTCAAGTAGTATGTGTGTATGTGTATATATATAACATACATACATAAAACTCTATACCAATTGTAAAATTATTCTTCATGTTAATTTGAGTCCTCTTTCAACTCACATATTGCAAGAATTACATACTGTTGCATATTTTCAATCCTTCCTTAATCTTTACTTTTGAAAATCGATACCTGGTTTAACATTTGATGGACAAGAGGCTAAAAGTCCTTAACAACAATAGCAAAAGCAGTAGAGGCATTATAAAATATGGAATAATGGTATCTATATCACAGAAATACTACATAAAAGTCCTTTTTCATGGAGTATAAATTAATATTATCAACTATAAAAGATCTTATCGTGCAAGTTCAGAAGAGAGTTCAAGTCCATGTGGATTTGTGTAAGTATAAAGAAAACATGAAAATGTGTCACTGTTCCCCAAATGAATCAAGTTATCCTTTATTCACAAAATAACATTCATGTCACTTTTACAAATTACAAATTTCGGAAAATGCTATTTCCAGCACAATTACTTGCTCTTTTATTCTGTACTTTATTTCAACTGTCACATTTTGAACACATGCACATCTGTATGACTACCAAGGGAAAAATAACTTGAACCAAATTGAAAAATTACCATAACTACTAGTTCAATATGTCTGGTTAAAATAGAGACATCTGGTCTATCATTAATTCTTTTGTGTTGATGACTCCTAGTGTGTCTTTTCCCATCAATGAACTTTGCATGAGGAAAATTCAACTTTTAGCCAAAAAAAAAAGCCAAAAAACCTGTGACTTAAAAATCTCTAACAAGATACATCAATAGAGAGATATTATGATTTGATCAAATAAAGCACTGCACTTTGGAGAACAGTGACATATACTGATTGAATACAAATGGCTAGCTTGAAATTCCATCAGAATAATGCTCTCCATTAAATAATTCTCTGCAGGCAGATATGGCTAATTCATGAATCATTATTTTAAAATATTTATAAATCAACTCATTGTTCACTTGTTTAAAACACACACACTGCAGCTCTATAATAGTACTTGATTGCCACCTCAAGGAACCTGAATAATGTACACCCCCACACAATTCTGAATTAATGGACGAGCAAACAATAAGTAATGTACTGCGCTTGGCAAAAACCCAGCGATAACATCAATCTGGCATCTACTTAACACCCACTGCTTACTTCTCACATATTCCTCACAACTAAGTCTCCTCTTGCAGATGAGGTTCTTACAGAATGACTATCGCCTGCCCATTCCCCCACCGAGAGCGAGGGGAGAGCCAGGGCCAGGGCTTTGGCGATGAAGGCAATCTGCAGATAAGGGGAGAAATGATAACATACACCACTACAAAATTAAGAGATGAAGTAAAAGGGCCTGGCCGCCCCTGCTACCAACACCAAGATTGCAATTAAAAAGGACTTTTGTCACTTCTTCCGCAGGTCAGTAGGGCCAATTATCTAAAATCTTTTGCTGGAATCCAGAGACACAGCAGCAAGGGCCTTCAACCAAACTCAGATAATTACTTTTGACAAATGTTCTCCTTGAGCATAATGTAGTTACTCAAAGGCTTTTTAAAATGACTACAGTTACAGTAAAACAATCTTTACAAAGTCAATCCAATAACGCGTCCTGGGTCTCGCCCCCCCTCTCCAAACCCCTTAGCATGCAGTCTGCTTTCTTTTTGGCCATTTTTTTTTTTAAACAGATAGTAAGTTGGTGAATAAATATTTAATTTATGCTGCCGAAACCCTCAAAGACTCAGCTTCAAATGCAATGCCCTGTATTCCCGTGAGACACACTGTACAGAAATATCCTTTTAAAAAATGCGTTTACAGCTGTCCTTTAAAAAAGAAGATAATTAAAAAAAAAGAAAAAGAAAAGAAAAAAGAAAGGAAGAGAAAAACGCACACATAGACATGCATCAAACCAAAGACGCCGCCGACGCCCCTCCGCCAACCAGCATTTCTATAGAGACATTCTTTGGATGATTAAAACGTAAGCTCCGAAAGGTTTAAGAAAAGGAATCGCAGCGAAGTAACACCGCCCAGGAAGCCAGCCGTACAACACACCTAGCTGTGCACTCTTAATCAGCCCTGCTACAAATGACACCGACCCAACTTCACCCAACCCATACACACACACACACACACACCTTGCACACACGTGCGCGGGGTGTACACACAAACACCAAGTGGAGCACAATGCCAGACAAACACAAGCGCCCCGGAGCCACACAAAACATGCACGGACCCGTGCGCACAGCGAGGGCACAGGACACGGCACGCGGACACGCAGCGACCGAGCCCCGCATGCACACGCCCCGCGAGCCCGGGTCCGACACACACCGTGCATGCACGCGTGGGATGTCTGAACTCACAGACGCTGGACACACACACAGAGCGTGCACAGAGTTATTGATGAAATTCCGGGGGGTGGAGGGGCCGGGAGGGAGTGGTAATTGCCACACAAAGGTCTCCGGAGCGGCAGAGAGCGAGGGCGAGCGGCGCCGAGCGCTCGGCAGTGAGCCCGCGGAGCAGGCGCCGCCGGGCCCCGCCAGCCAAGTACCGGGAGAAGTGTCCCGGGCGGTCCCGGGAGCGGCGGGCGCGGGGCTTGGCGAGGCGGTCGCTGCGCCCCTCCGCGCGTGCACGCTCACACACACACACACACACACACACACGGGCCCCTGGGCGAGCCCACTCCCGCGGAATAACAAAGAGCAGGAGCCCGAGAGCGGGCGACGGCTCGGGCTGCCAGCGGCCGTCTCCGGCGGCGCCGCGGGCCGGCGCGGGGCGAGCAGCGGCGGGGCCGGCGGGACGCGCGGGCGGGGGGCGGCACGTACCAGGCGGGCAGCCTCGGCCCAGGTGCGGTCCTTCTTCTTCCTCTTGTCTTTCATGTTTGCATCTCATTGATGGTTCTGATGATGACGTGGGGGATTCCACGGGGTGCTCGGGGTTCGGGCGCGGAGACAATGACCCAGTGACCCGGTGACCCGCACTCGCTCCGCGGGGGGAGGCGCGCGGGCGGCGGCGGCGGCGGCGGCGGCGGCGGCGGGTGGGAGGGATGGAGCGAGGGGGTGGGGAGGATGGGTGGGGGCGCGCGGCGGCGCGCGGCGGGCGGGCCGGGGGCGGGAGCGGCGGCGGCGGCGGCGGCGGGGCCCCGGCGAGGGGCGGGGGCGGCGCCGGCCGGGCTCGCTCGTGCGGGGCTCGCGCTGCGCCGCCGCCGCGGCCGCCGCGGTGACAGCTCCGGGGATGCTCGGCTCGGCCCCGCTCACAACAATACACTCTGACGTCACGGGGAATGGCGACGCGGCCGCACACTCGCCCTCCGCGCTCACACTCGCCCTCCGCGCGCGCACACCCGCGCACACTCGCCGCGCGCCCCCTCCTCCAGCCACGCCCTGAGGCCCTCGCGAGACCCCGCTCCCTCCTCCCCAGCCCCCAGATGCGCGCGGGGCGCCGCGGCTCTGGGCAGGCCACCCCCCACCCCGGGCTCCCTGTCCTGCTAGGGCCGGACACCGCGGACACGGTGGCCTTAGGAACTTGTGTGAGAGTCTGCTCCGCAACTGGACGCTGTCCTGCTTGATTTCTTCTCCCTCTCCTTCTCTCCCTCTCCCTCCCTCTCCCTTCTCTCTCTCTCTCTCTCTCCCTCTCTCTCTCTCTCTCTCTCTCTCTCTCTCTCTCTCGCACACACACAGCTCCCCTCGCTGGACGCCTTTAACCCTGTCTCTGCCTGGCTGGGTGGATCGGGTTCCCAGAGCCTTGTTGACCACAAGCAGCCGATTCGGACCAGAACCAGCCGCGAACTGGCAGCGCGACCCTGCGCGGAGCCACCTACGCCGCCCTGAACAATGCAAGACCCAGGCGAAGTGGCCGTGGCCAGCGCTGTACCAGACTCCGCACGCATTATTTTTAAGCGGCGTGTCCTTATTCTATAAACAAAACACGCGATGCGGAGGTACACGACCGAACGGCTAACGCTGGAGTATTGTGAAAATGATTTATAATCTCTAGCTTTAGGGATGTGTGAAGTTAGATCGTGATCCCTATTAGTGAACTACACACACACACTCGCACACACAACGTGTTAAAGATTTAGAAGTTTCCGGGAACCTTTCCAACTTCTTAACATCGCTGGTGAATGGTTTAGGTCAATACAGTTATTTTAAGCAAAGAAAGAAATGAATTCTGAGCCACATTAATTGTGTGTGTGTGTGTCTTAAGCATCTGTAAACAAAATCGTCACTATTGCTTTGTCTTCTAAAGTTATTTCCTGAATGTAATATAATGGTATATAAATAGTACTTTGTGTCATACGTTGATTCATTTGAAGCTTAAGATCATTTAGGCAAATGTATTTTTTTCATGTACTGCAGAAATGAAGGAATAAAACTTAAAAAGATTACCATGTTTTCAAGGTCTCTTCTTAAGTAAGTTTTAAGAACCGAACCCAAGTCTTTTGACTGTAATCCCATTTGTTCTATTCCTTAGTGCAATGCTTAAAAATAAATACTCACGTCTTAGACATGATCTCTTACATCTAATGAAAAGACACATGTCTATGAGAACAATTATATTAAGGTGATTCCTTTGAGAGTACTGTCAAGTGACTGAAGTAATAAAAATGTTTGATTACGAAAAATTAAGCTCAGGCAGTTCATAATCATAAAGAGCTGCTTATGCTAGTCCTTGAAACATATTTGTTTTATTAATTCATTAAAATGGGGAAAGACTACATATCATTTTAAGGAAATATCAAAAGATTATCTCCACTTTTCCTTTCTTTCCTTTTTTAAGAAATGGATTTAGAGAACATGCTGATGTTATCCCTAGTGGAAAATTTTACCCATGCAATTTGCATAACTCTATCCAGGTGTATTACATTTTTACTTTACATTTCAAATACATTAAACTTGAATCATGTTCACATCTGCTTTTATTTCCAAATATACTCTTTATGGCTAAAGCAATTGATTTATTTTCAAAGTCTTTTCATTTGAATGTCTTTTCTTCCACTCAGAAATATCTATTTTAGGAAGCCAGACTGTAACATAATTTGTTATTTTCTGTGCTTAATAGGAAGTTTTGCAGCCAGCTAAAGGAAAATGTACATATTCAGATATGTCACAAAAAATCTAATTCTGGTTATTAAAAAGAAAATATAGCATCTCACTTAAACAGATGTAAATTGATGGTTTAAAAACACCCATTGTTTATGTACCCGTTCTCTGACACTGAGGCAAATATGAAAAACCAATATTCGACTCTTGGGTTCTACCTCACTTTTGGGCTTTTGCATAGAAATAGTTCATCAGGCTAGTCTGCTTAAGGACTTGATGAATATTCTTTGCCAAAATAACATATTCCACAGCACACCAGAATACAGGTAGGCCACCATCCCAAACTGTGTATTCCTTTTATCTACATTTACCTAACAACATTCACCTGTACTTTTTCTTACGACTCACTCATAAAAGGGAACATGTTAATCAATAACAGATCATTTGTAAGCTGGCAAATTATATAATTTTTAACAGAACATGCTAAATTTGTTTAAACAACTAAAATTATGTGAAAAAGAAAACAATGACTTGGGGGCCAGTGTTGTGGCATAGCAGGTAAAGCCTATATTTGTAGTGCCAACACACCATATCCAAGTGCTGATTTGAGTTCTGACTGCTCCACTACTGATCCACCTCTCTGCCAATGCACCGTGGAAAGCAGTTGAAGGCGGCCCAAATGCTTGGGCCCCTGCCACCCATGTGGGAGATCCAGATGGAATTCTGGGCAGCTGGCTTTGGCCAGGCCCAGCTCTGCCTATTGTAGCCATGTGAAGAATGAACCAGCAGATGAAAAATCTCTCTCTCCCTCTCTCTCTTTCTGCCTTTCAAATAAACAAAAAAAAAAATCTTTTTTTTTTAAAGATGAACATTTTGCAAATATTTTTTAAAATAAAAGAAGTAATTTGCAGGAAGATTAAGATTTTGATAAAAAAAAAAGCTATTTGACATGGAATTTGAAGAATGAATAGGACTTGAACATTCACATTTGTAGCTAAGGATAAAAGCTTTCCAAACAAAAATGCAGTAAATGATCTGTTCGGACAATTAAAAATTAAGGAAATATTCAGAGAGGCGATGTATGCCAAGCACTGCTAACCAAGCACTGCTAACATTCAGTTAACTTTGGTTCCGATTGCATGTGTTTTGAGAAGCCTTCCTTTAAATGAGGAGCAATAACTCAAAGCACAAGTTCCGGTTAGAACTGTCGATAAATTCTCCCTTTTCTGAAGGACCCTTCTAATTAGACAACAATAGATTGTTACAGCGCTTTTGCATTCCCCTGCTTTCCTCTTTTCCAATTCTGGGATGAGTTCTTAATTCTTCAGTTCAAACTGCTTGTGTGTGGCTGTCTCCCTTCTTCCATTCCAGCAGTTTTTTTCAGCCCATGTGTTCTTATATTGCAGCACATTTAATAATTGATGAACAATTGTAGGTTTCAAACCCAAATAAATAAATTTCATGCTAAGAAAGATAAAGCTGATGGTGTTCTTGAAGACAGTCAAAGTTTGTAGCTGTGTTATTTCTGTGATCCCTCGGGAGATACAAGGTTTCCAAATGGATGCTAATCTAAGAGTTCACCAAAAGTTGGAATGTTTCAGGGACTCAAGCAATAGTGAGGGCCTGGAGTTGCTTCAGTATCCAACACTCTTGTGTGCATGGCTACCACCTAAGTACTCACTGCACAAGGGAGTCTGGGATAAAAGGGAACCTCCTGAGTTCCTCCATCACTGGTGCCCACCAGCTGGGTGGGGTGGGGGCAGAAGTTAAGATGAGGCTAGAAGATGGCCATAAGCGTTGCAGGGATTGAGAAGGAAGAGGTGTTAGGTAGTCTTGATAACCATGAAACATGGGTTTTATTTCTGAAATGTGTTTATCGTGCAAAATCTGGGAATCTCAGAATTCTATAAATAAGAACACTTAACCTTTTTCTTAAACAGCATTTGTTAATCAATTAGGATCTGAGGAGTTGGAGAATCCATGTAGGCGATTCCCAATATCTCTTTTGTACACTGTCCAGTTCACTGAATTTCCAGCACTAAAAAAAAAAAAATTTGTGTCCATCTAGGATACAATGAATGTTTACTGAATAAATAATGAATGATTAAAAATAGAGCAAATTGATCTCTCTTATTGTAAATATGTTACATATATAACTGTATACTGTGAATCAATACAGATTTTAAATTTTTTCCTCTTGGCAATTTTTTTAATCTCCTATATTTCATTGACCATTTCAGGGGTAATACAAACTGAAGTGAAATAAAGCCAGTTATCAGTGTTATGAATTATATATAGTCAGGTATTACTGAGTGATGTCCCTAAAGGCTAAATAACTGTGATTTGTTTGTCTTCTTTGAATCCTATATAGCCTATGTAACACACTTTTTCAGTATTACAATACATCATTTAAAGTTAGTTTTGGGGCAAGCTTTTGGCACAGTGATTGTATCCACGTGGTATGCCTGCATCCCATTACCAAGTGCCTGGTTCAAGTCCCAGCTCATGCACTTCTGATCCAGTTTTCTGCTAATGGCCATCCTGGAAGGCAGCAGATGATGTCTCAAGTGCTTGGGTCCCTGCCACCCACATGGGAGACGTTGATGGCATTCTGGGCTCCTAGTTTCAGTTTAGCAAAGCACCAGCTCTTGCAGGCATTTAGGAAGTGAACCAGCGCATGGAAGATCTGTCTGTTTCTCTCTCTTGCTTTAAAATGAAGTGAAAACAAATTTTTGAAAAGGCAAAATCGGTTTATACCACGCATATACATATTCATTTCATTTCAGGAACAGAGCTATTTTAATACTATTGTCTGGGACCAATTTTATCTAAATTTGGAACAATTCTTCCTCTAGGAAGTGAGTTATTTACTATGGTCATATTTTCACTTGAAATCTACAAGTTTAAAATGTTATGATTCCAGTATTTTCTAATTATGGAGACTTGTATAGCTTAAAAAACTTGTAACTTTTCATCTTTTCCAAAACCCTTCTGTAGCTGGTTTTATTTATGTTGTCTGTGCATATTGCTTTCTTTTCTTTTTAGAAACTAGGACTATTTTGAGACTCATTTTTAGTTCTCTGGTTAGTTTTGTCTTGTTATTATGTTTAATAATTGAAATAAGGTTTTTCATGATCTATCCATACCCCTATTAGACCTGAGGAGAAATAGGATGAAGTAGCTAAAAGCATTTTCATGGTTTTCTTCTTTTTTACTTGATTAAGTTCTTTTTTCTGCTTTATCTCTCTACTTCCTTTGTGCAATAACAAACTCTGCTCCTGAGTAGAGCCCTTCATTCAAGAATTTACCTTTTCCCGCTTTAAACCTTTAATTAGCCATAGAGAACACAGTCTGATTTATGGCCTACTATTTAACAGGACTCACACTTAATCCATTACACAAAGAGGGCTACACATATTCCCTAAACAGCACCACTCATTAGTTTATACAAAACGGAAGAAAAAAAACACACTTAAGAAATGTAAATAAAGCTTTGCTTGATACTATCTTCTTATGAATATGTAATGTGATCAGAATTGCAGCTTTGCAGTCTAACAACTTTTTTGCTTATTTTCAAAACTACAAATCAGATTTCTCTAGGTAAACTCTAATTCAATCCTACAGTTTGTGGATAAGAAGGAAAATTACGTGCTGCTAAATCCATCTTCATGTGGAAAGACTGTTCTTAGCTCATGCAGAAGACTAGAGTTCTGATTATGACTACGGTCTGCAACCTCAGTTGCACTCATTCAATGGATTCTTGGCCATGTTACTGATGTTCTACTTCCCACACTTTCTATGAGGACCAAAAGGTAACTTTTGTGATCGAGATTCCCCCAAAAGAATGTGAGAGGAATTACCAACAAGTAATTTAATCCAGTGGTTTTTCACCCGGCTGCTATTTTAAGTAGTACAGAAAAGTGTATAAAGATTACCCCCTTCGGTCTTACTCTGGTATTGGAACGTCCTTGCATTCTGTGCAAGGCACCAACAACTCAAAGGAACTCAAAGGAGGATATAAAGCTTTTCTGCAACTTTTACAAGGATGAATTGAAGTGATGGGAGAGAGAACTCCTTTTGTGACTGAAGAATTCTTATTGCTTCCCTGTTGAGTTTTATTGCCAGGGACACGGCTGATCATCTTGGCCAACATGCTTCCAGTAACTGTGGGGTGACTTGATTGATTAGCTAAACAGCAGGGATAACTGGAAGATCTCTTAGGAGTTCATTGTGGCCAAGGAAATGTCATCCAACTGTGGATTGGCTGATGTGATGAGAGAAAAGGTTAGAGGAGGAGCAGGAATTGCCAACCCCCCACCCCCAAAGACGTACCTAGCAGTGAGGACAAGTGGGAGGACTGTGTTTCAGGGGTAAAAAGGTGGCAAGAAGGGGAACAGTGACCTTGCAGTGTCTGAACTTTGTCCAGGATTTTCATGGCCCCAGTGAGGCTTGAGAGTCAGAGTGGAGCTAAGCATATTTATCTTTACTATGAGAATAGAGAAGCCCAGAAAAAAAGCAGATCCTTGAGCATTCATTCCCCCCTGCTTTTTAACCACTCTATCACAGTTAGGCAAGCTATCCCCAAGGAAAAAGATCAAAGATAGTTATGACATTTAGATGTCAAAATAATGAATCATACATTTTTAACAATACCTGGATTGAGTTGCTAGTAAGAATTTTGATCAATGTGCATTTCTTAGTAGAAAATTCTTCTCTCTAGAGACCCTCCCTCTTTTTAGACCAAGAGGTGATTAACTCTAGTAGATCTAAAATGTCTAGATCACTACTTCCCCACTAACTCATAATCGCTTAGTTACTTTCCATTTCATAAAACCAATCCTTCTCATGAGCTTATTGCCAATTCTCTATGCAGGTAAGGAACGCTTCTACTTGGTAAAATGTCTAATTTCTTTAAAATGATAGGCATAATTAACTAGAATACATAGTTCTCAAATATGGACTATGATGACTTTTGTCAATTTTATTCGCCCTACTAAGTGTTGTTCAAAACAAGATACAGAACATTTCCATCTGCAGCCTTTCCTAATAATATCAGATTTCATTACCAAAGATGAATTTGGCCAGTTAATAGACCACTAATATTTTCCCTTGCCAGTAGCTTCTCTTCATTTTGAAATGATGTCTGATGTATTTAATACAATCCATATATATGGAAATACATATAGATATATAAATATATTTTTCTTAAATTTTTGTACTTGGGGCTTGGGGTAGTATCCAAGAAAAAAGGTCTATCACAACCTCAAAGGAATTTTCTATATTTTCTTCTAGATATTTTATTGTCTAACTTTTACATTTCATCTATTTATATTTATGCTTTTTATATTTATGTCAATTTAAATGTTATAAATTATACAATAATTGGTATTATATATAAATAGTTGTATTTATAACTATAATTAATTTTGTGTGTATTATGAAACAGAGATTCCAATTAATTTTTCCATATATTATCCATATTATTATGTTTCTACATATAATATTAATAATCTTTTATTATTATTAACTCATTGAATTTGACTTAGTACTGTGATCAAATATCAATTGAACACATATACATGGGTATATGTCTAGCCTTTTTGTTCTTTTTTTTGAGAGTTATCTATTTATTTGAAAGGCAGAGTTACAGAGAGAGGGAGAAAGAGACAGAGAGAGAGGTATTCCATCTGCTAGTTCACTCCCCAAAAGGCTGCAACCACCTGGGCTAGGCTAAGCTGAAGCTGGGAGCCAGGAGATTCCTGGTTATTCCATGTGGGTGCAGGGGCCCAAGCACTTGGACCATCTTCCACTGCTTTTCCAGGCCATAGCAGGAAGCTGAATTGGAAGTAGGGCAACCCTCAAACTGGCACCCATATATTATGCCGGAACTGTAGGTAGTGGCTTTACCCACTACACCACAGAACTGGCCCCAACGTGTGTAATTAATTGATTTAGACTATAGTTATCTTATGGGTGCTATAAAACACTAGAACTCTTCCAACTAGATGTTGGTATCCACTACCCATCCTTTCACTCTCTGCCCTCTTCCTTACCATTCCTGGCCTCTAGTGATCTCTGTTCTACTCTCTGTTTCTGTATAGGCAGCATTTTTAATTTGCACAAATGCGTGAAAACATATGGTGTTTGTATTACTGCGCCTGGCTTATTTCACTTAACAGAATGTCCTCCGGTTCCATCCATGTTGCTGCAAATGATATAATTTCATCCTTTTTATGGATGAATAATATTCCATCATGTAGATAACATTTTTTTTAACTTTTATTTAATGAATATAAGTTTCCAAAGTACGAATAATGGATTACTATGGCTTCCCCCCCATACCGTCCCTCCCACCCACAACCCTCCCCTTTCCCACTCCCTCTCCCCTTCCATTCACATCAAGATTCATTTTCGATTATCTTAATATACAGAAGATCAGCTTAGTATACCTTAAGTAAGGATTTCAACAGTTTGCTCCCACACAGAAACATAAAGTGAAAAATAATAGATGATTTTTTTTAAATGATGATGAAATCAGATCAGACCTATTGTCATGTTTAATCCCAGTGAGAGTCAAGTTGGGAGTTGATAGTTTCTTTTCTTTTCTTTTTCTTTTTTTTTTTTCTTTTTTTTTTTTTTTTTTACAGAGGATCAGTTTAGTATGCATTAAGTAAAGATTTCAACAGTTTGCACCCCCATAGAAACACAAAGTGAAATATATTGTTTGAGTACTCGTTATAGCATTAAATCTCAATGCACAGCACATTAAGGACAGAGATCCTACATGAGGAGTAAGTGCACAGTGACTCCTGTTGTTGACTTTACCAATTGACACTCCTGTCTATGGCATCAGCAATCCCCCTATGCTCCAGTCATGAGTTTCCAAGGCTATGGAAGCCCCTTGAGTTCTCCGACTCTTATCTTGTTTAGACAAGGTCATAGTCAAAGTGGAGGTTCTCTCCTCCCTTCAGAGAAAGGTACCTCCTTCTTTGAAGACCTGTTTTTTCCACTGAGATCTCACTCACAGAGATCTTTTGCCAGAGTGTCTTGGCTTTCCATGCCTGAAATACTCTCATGGGCTTTTCAGCCAGATCCGAATGCCTTAAGGACTGATTCTGAGGCCAGAGTGCTATTTAGGACATCTGCCATTCTATGAGTCTGCTGAGTATCTCACTTCCCATGTTGGATCACTCTCCCCTTTATTTATTCTATCGGTTAGTGTTAGCAGGTACTAGACTTGCTTATGTGCTCCCTTTGACTCTTAGTCCTTTCATTATGATCAATTGTGAACTGAAATTGATCACTTGGACTAGTGAGATGGCATTGGTACATGCCACCTTGATGGGATTAAATTGGAGTCCCCTGGTATGTTTCTAACTCTACCATTTGGGGCAAGTCAGCTTGAGCATGTCCCAAATTATATATCTCTTCCCTCTCTTATTCCTACTCTTATGTTTAACAGGGATCACATTTCAGTTAAATTTCAACACTTAAGAATAACTGTGGATTAATTACAGAATTAAACCAGTCATATTAAGTAGAACAGACAAAAAAAAAACTACTAAGAGGGATAATGTATTAAGTTGTTCATTAACAGTCAGGGCTATGCTGATCAAGTCACCGTTTCCCATAGTGTCCATTCCACTTCAACAGGTTTCCTTTTTGGTGTTCAGTCAGTCGTCACCGATCAGGGAGAACATATGGTATTTGTCCCTTTGGGACTGGCTTATTTCACTCAGCATGATGTGTTCCAGATTCCTCCATTTTGTTGCAAATGACTGGATTTCATTGTTTCTTACTGCGGTATAGTATTCTAAAGAGTACATATCCCATAATTTCTTTATCCAGTCTACCGTTGATGGGCATTTAGGTTGGTTCCAGGTCTTAGCTATTGTGAATTGAGCTGCCATAAACATTAGGGTGCAGACCGCTTTTTTGTTTGCCAATTTAAATTCCTTTGGGTAAATTCCAAGGAGTGGGATGGCTGGGTCGAACGGTAGGGTTATCTTCAGGTTTCTGAGGGATCTCCAGACTGACTTCCATAGTGGCTTGACCAGTTTGCATTCCCACCAACAGTGGGTTAGTGTCCCTTTTTCCCCACATCCTCGCCAGCATCTGTTGTTGGGAGATTTCTGAATGTGAGCCATTCTAACCGGGGTGAGGTGAAACCTCATTGTGGTTTTGATTTGCATTTCCCTGATTGCTAATGACCTTGAACATTTTTTCATGTGCCTGTTGGCCATTTGGATTTCCTCTTTTGAAAAATGTCTATTGAGGTCCTTGGCCCATCTCTTAAGTGGGTTGTTGGTTTTGTTTTTGTGGAGTTTCTTGATCTCTTTGTAGATTCTGGTTATTAACCCTTTATCTGTTGCATAGTTTGCAAATATTTTTTCCCATTCTGACGGTTGTCTCTTCACTCTCCTGACTGTTTCTTTTGCAGTACAGAAACTTCTCAATTTGATGCAATCCCAATAGTTAATTTTGGCTTTGACTGCCTGTGCCTCCCGGGTCTTTTCCAGAAACTCTTTGCCTGTGCCAATATCTTGAAGGGTTTCTCCAATGTTCTCTAGTAACTTGATGGTGTCAGGTCGTAGATTTATGTCTTTAATCCATGTTGAGTGGATTTTTGTGTAAGGTGTAAGGTAGGGGTCTTGCTTCATGATTCTGCACGTGGAAATCCAATTTTCCCAGCACCATTTATTGAATAGACTGTCCTTGCTCCAGGAATTAGTTTTAGATCCTTGATCAAATATAAGTTGGCTGTAGATGTTTGGGTTGATTTCTGGTATTTCAATTCTGTTCCATTGGTCTATCCATCTGTTTCTGTACCAGTACCATGCTGTTTTGATTACAACTGCCCTGTAGTATGTCCTGAAATCTGGTATTGTGATGCCTCCGGCTTTGTTTTTGTTGTACAAGATTGCTTTAGCTATTCGAGGTCTCTTGTGCCTCCATATAAATTTCAGCACCAATTTTTCCAGATCTGAGAAGAAGGTCTTCGGTATCTTGATTGGTATTGCATTGAATTTATAAATTGCTTTTGGGAGAATGGACATTTTGATGATATTGATTCTTCCAATCCATGAGCATGGAAGATTTTTCCATTTCTTGGTATCCTCTTCTATTTCTTTCTTTAAGATTTTGTAATTTTCATCGTAGAGATCTTTAACATCCTTGGTTAAGTTGATTCCAAGGTATTTGATTGTTTTTGTAGCTATTGTGAATGGGATTGATCTTAGAAGTTCTTCCTCAGCCATGGCATTGTCTGTGTATACAAAGGCTGTTGATTTTTGTGCATTGATTTTATACCCTGCTACTTTGCCAAACTCTTCTATGAGTTCCAATAGTCTCTTAGTAGAGTTCTTTGGGTCCCCTAAATAAAGAATCATGTCATCTGCAAAGAGGGATAGTTTGAGTTCTTCCTTCCCAATTTGTATCCCTTTAATTTCTTTTTCTTGCCTAATAGCTCTGGCTAGAACCTCCAGAACTATATTGAATAGCAGTGGTGAGAGTGGACATCCCTGTCTGGTCCCAGATCTCAGTGGAAATGCTTCCAACTTTTCCCCATTCAATAGGATGTTGGCTGTGGGTTTTTCATAGATTGCTTTGATTGTATTGAGGAATGTTCCTTCCAAACCCAGTTTGCTTAGAGTTTTCATCATGAACGGGTGTTGTATTTTATCAAATGCTTTCTCGGCATCTATTGAGATAATCATATGGTTTTTCTTCTGCAGTCTGTTAATGTGGTGTATCACATTGATTGTCTTGCGCACATTAAACCATCCCTGCATACCAGGGATAAATCCCACTTGGTCTGGGTGGATGATCTTTCTGATGTGTTGTTGCATTCTATTGGCGAGAATTTTATTGAGGATTTTTGCATCTATGTTCATCAGGGATATTGGTCTGTAATTCTCTTTCAGTGCTGCATCTTTTTCTGGCTTAGGAATTAAGGTGATGTTGGCTTCATAGAAAGAATTTGGGAGGATTCCCTCTTCTTCGATTGTTCTGAATAGTTTGAGAAGAATTGGAGTTAGTTCTTCTTTAAATGTCTGGTAGAATTCAGCAGTGAATCCATCTGGTCCTGGGCTTTTCTTTGTTGGGAGGGCCTTTATTACTGTTTCAATTTCTGTCTCAGTTATGGGTCTGTTTAGGTTTTCGATGTCTTCCTGGTTCAATTTAGGCAGGTTGCATGTGTCCAGGAATCTATCCATTTCTGATAGGTTTCCCTGCTTGCTGGCATACAAGTCCTTGTAGTAATTTCTGATGATTCTTTTTATTTCTGTGGTGTCTGTTGTTACATTTCCTTTTTCATCTCTGATTTTATTGATTTGGGTCTTTTCTCTTCTTTTTTTAGTTAGTTGGGCCAATGGGGTGTCAATTTTGTTTATTTTTTCAAAAAACCAGCTCCTCGTTTGGCTGATTTTTTGGAATGTTTTTCTTGATTCAATCCTGTTGATTTCTTCTCTGATTTTAATTATCTCTCTTCTCCTACTAGATTTGGGTCTGGTTTGCTGTAGGTTTTCTAGATCCTTGAGGTGAATAGAAAGCTCATCTATTTGGTGCCTTTCCAATTTCTTGATGTAGGCACCTATTGATATAAACTTTCCTCTTAACACTGCTTTTGCTGCGTCCCATAAGTTTTGGTATGTTGTGCTGTTATCCTCATTTACTTCCAGAAAGTTTTTGATTTCTCTTTTGATTTCTTCTTTGACCCATTGTTCATTCAGGAGCATGTTGTTCAATCTCCATGTGTTTGCATATGCTCTAGGGATTCCTGAGTTGTTCATTTCCAACTTCATTCCTTTATGGTCTGAGAAGCTGCATGGTATGATTCTAATTCTTTTGAATTTGCTGAGACTTGCTTTATGGCCTAGTATGTGGTCAATCCTAGAGAAGCTTCCATGTACTGCTGAGAAGAATGTAAAATCTTTAGCTTTAGGATTGAAAGTTCTGTATATATCTGTTAGATCCATTTGGGCTATAGTGTCGTTTAAATCTACTGTATCCTTGTTGATCTTCTGTCCTATTGATCTGTCTATTTCTGAGAGTGGAGTATTGAAGTCCCCCAGTACTATTGTATTGGGGTCTAAGTCTCCCTTTAAGTCTGTTAACAAATCTTTTAGATAAACCGGTGCCCTGTAGTTAGGTGCATATACATTGATAATTGTTATATCTTCCTGTTGAATTGATCCCTTAATCATTATGTAGTGTGCCTCTTTGTCTCTCTTAACGGTTTTTGTGGTAAAGTTTATGGTGTCTGATATTAAGATGGCTACGCCTGCTCTTTTTTCATTTCTGTTGGCATGGTATATCTTTTTCCAGCCTTTCACTTTCAGTCTGTATGGATCTTTGTTGGAAAGATGTGTTTCTTGTAAGCAGCAAATAGATGGGTTTTGTTCCTTAACCCAATCAGCCAAACGGTGTCTTTTAACTGGACAGTTCAGGCCATTCACGTTCAATGTGACTAATGATAAGTGGTAACTTTGCCCTGCCATTTGCCAAAGATAAGTTCTAATATATGCTTTGAATTCCCTGTGATCTTTTGCTGTGAGGTTTCCTTCCTTTACCTTCTTTCATATTGATGACCGTGTTTCTTTGTTTCTGTGTGTAACACATCTTTAAGCATCTTTTGCAGGGCTGGACGAGTGGCAACAAATTCTTTCAATTTCTGTTTGTTATGAAAAGTCTTTATTTCACCTTCATTCACAAATGATAGCTTTGCAGGATATAATATTCTGGGCTGGCAGTTGTTCTCTCTTAGTACCTGGGCTATATCTCGCCATTCCCTCCTAGCTTGTAGAGTTTCTGATGAGAAGTCAGCTGTGAGTCTGATTGGAGATCCTCTGAGAGTAATCTGACGTTTCTCTCTTGCACATTTTAGGATCTTTTCTTTATGTTTCACTGTGGAGAGTTTAATTACAACGTGTCGTGGTGAGGATCTCTTTTGGTCGTGTTTATTAGGGGTTCTGTGAGCTTCCTGTACTAGGATTTCTCTGTCCTTCTCCAAACCTGGGAAATTTTCTGCTAATATCTCACTAAAAAGGCCTTCTAATCCTTTCTCCCTCTCCATGCCTTCAGGAACTCCTAGAACCCGAATGTTGGGTTTTTTAATAGTATCCTGAAGATTCCCGACAATATGTTTTAGATTTCTAATTTCCTCGTCTTTTCTTTGGTCTGACTGTATCCTTTCCTGTTCTCTGTCTTCTAAGTCCGATATTCTCTCTTCTGCTTCTCCCATTCTGTTTGTAAGGCTCTCTATTGTGTTTTTCATTTGATCTATTGAATTCTTCACTTCAGTCACTATCCCAGTTTCCTGTTGTACTAGTTGTTTCGTTTCATTTTGATTCCTCCTTAATATTTCATTTTCACGAGAGAGATTTTCTATCTTGTCCATTAAGGATTTCTGTAGTTCAAGAATTTGTTTTTGAGAACTTCTTAATGTTCTTATCAATTTTTTGAGATCTGCTTCTTGCATTTCTTCTATGTCATCATCCTCATAATCTTGAATTGGGGTGTCTTTTTCATTTGAGGGCTTCATGGTGACTTCCTTGTTTTTATTACCTTGGTTTTTGCGTTTGTTATTTGGCATATTGGAGATATTTGGTTTCTTCACTGTGGTGCTTTTTCTTGTTATCCTATGACTCTAGATTAAGTGGACTATCTGTTTTTGATGGAGCCTTAGGGCTTGAGATGGGTGTGGCCTGAGAGCTCTGTTTGGTGTGCCAAAGGTGACACTCCCAGGTTAGGCGTGGTAAACCTCTCTCTCTCTCTCTCTCTCTCTCTCTCTCTCTTTTTGATTCAAAAGGGAAGTTATTCTGCACAGCTGAACGAAGTTGGAGGTAGTTAGCAGGCAAATGATATACCCACAGGAGCCAGAGATCGGAAGCTCTTTCCCAAGGACCACACAGGGAATCTGTTTGGCCCTCAGAGTGGGCTCAAATTCTCCTTCAGTCTCCCACTGGGTTGCCAAAGTTACGGAATTGTAGCGTCTCTGGAGAGTGCTCACGTGAATTCCGTGAGTTCTCTCCCCCACCGTCTCTTTTTTCACAGTCTCAGTTCAGTAGCACCACAAATTTACTAGGTCCTAATCTCCTGTTAATTCGCCCCGCCCAGAGTCAGGTTTTTCTGCTAGGCTCAGGGCCGGTGCAGACCTGAGGTCGCTCTGCTTATGACGTATGTCCAAGATGGCGCCTGCTCTTTGTCTTGCTCACCCTTGAGAGGTGAGCGGAGAGAGAGAGAAACCCGTGTCCGTACCAGTCACCTTTTTTTTTCCCCTCTCTCTTCCAGTTAGCTTGGTGAAGTCCCCCCCCCCGGGGGTCGTTCCCTCTAGTCTCCTCTCTTCTCTTGCCTGCCGGTGTCTCGGGTTATTGAGGTTCGGCTCACCTCGCGTTCCAGCGCTGGTGTGTTGAGTCTGCCGCTGGTGTCCTGAACTGTGGGCTCCCACGCTCTCCACGCAGGTCTGCTCCCCTTCCAGCGCCGATGTGTGGACTCGGAGCCCTGGACATCCCAAGTCTCCCTGCTGTTGCACTCCCCTTCGAGCACTTGCGCGCAGACCCTGCAGCTTGCGCAGCTCAGTCCCGCGGCTCGGCTTCCGCGGCTCAGTCCCGCGGCTCGGTCCTGCGGCTCGGCTTTCGCGCGCGGTGGGCGACCTTGTTCTCCCAGTAGGTCCTCCGATTCACGCCCACTGGATCCAGAAGAGTTTCGTCTGCAATATTTTCCTGGTTCTTTTTTCTGAGGCTACCGTAACTCCCCTTTTATTAAACTAAATTTTCCCGGACTATCGGTGCGCGCCCTCACTATTCCGCCATCTTGGCTCCGCCCCCCTGTAGATAACATTTAAAAATCTATTAATCTAGTAATGGACATATAATTGATTCCATATTTAGCTATTGTGAACAGAGCTGAAATAAACACATTTGCACAGATATATCTGTGATATAACTATGCCATTTGCTTTGGATATACATCTGGTAGTAAAATCGTTGATCATATGGCATTTATATTTTCCGTTTTCTGAGAAAACCTCACATTGTTCTCTACAATGACTGAACAAATTTACATTCCCACAAACAGCATATAAGTTTCCCTTTTTCCACATCATGCTTGCATGCCTTATTTTTAAAGTCATTTCTATAATAGCCATTCTAACTGGGGTGAGATGATACCTTTTTTGGTTTAAATTCATTTCTTTTTCTTGCTTTATTGCACTGGCTAGGGAATAATTCTGAATACAATTAGTGAGAGTAAACGCACTTTATCTGTTCTTAGACTTTGGCTCTAAGAGATGCATGTTTTTCTTATGTGGCGTATTGACTATGTTATTTTTGCAGAAACCCTTTTTCTGATTGAGGAAGTTCTCTTCCATTTGCATAAAACAAGTTCCCTTGCTGTCTCCTATGATGGGTAGACTTCAAATTTATCAAACACTTTCCAGCATCTATTGAGATAATTAGATTTTCCTCTATTATTCTGCTAATGTAGAATGTTACATTGATTGACTTTCTCAATTTAGTCGATTTTACATTTCTATAATAAATCGCAGTCTTTCTAATTGTATTTTTGTATATTATAGGGTTCATTTTTCAAATTTTTTCTTAATGATTTTTGTCTTTATGTGCATGAGGGATACTGATGTTTAATTTTCTTTACTTTTAGTATCTTTCAGATATCTTAATATAATGTTGTTGGTGAACTTAAAAAGTAAGTTGAAAAGTTTGTTCTTCCTCTGTATGCCAATATGCTGAATATTTTTTGTTAGATTAATGTTATTTCTCTCTTAAATGTTTGATGGCATTCACTGTTGAAACTACATAGAACTGGAGGTAAAATTGTGTGCATATGTATAAAATATTTTGACAACAGATTTCTGTAATATAAGGATGGCAGTTTATTAATTTTCTCACCTGTTTATCTGAATTCTATTTTATTAAAGTTTTATCTAGATTTTAAATTGATGTATTTTACACACCACCACATTAGCCAATGTAAATGTATAGCTTGTATTTATTTTTGAAAATTTATACAGTTGTGCAAATATGTTTTTAATCGAGTTTTAGATATTTCTGACTATCCACAAAAAATACCCTCTGCCCCTTTTGAAGTCAAACTCAGATCCTACCTCTAGGGCATGGAATCACACAATTTGTAGTCTTTTATGTCTCTCTCCTTTCACTTAGCATATTCTATTTTTATATTCACACTGTCACATGTTTTGGTAGTTTGATTCTTTTTATTTCCAAGTATTACCCCACTTTATAAATATATCACGTTTGTTTATCCACTCACCAGTTTGAGGACATTCAGAGTATTTGTAGTTTTGGATTATGATAAATAATACTCAGAATATTTGTGTATAAACCTTTGTGTAGACATATGTTTTAATTTTTCTTGATAAACACCTGTAAGTGGAATTACTGTATCTTATGGTAAGTGTATGTTTAAGTTTTCAAATTGGTGTCTTATTTCTAAGCATATGTTTTCAAAATGACCACATATTCTTTAGTGAAACATATACTCAAATATTTTAGTTGTTTTTATTGTATAATTTGTCTTCTAATTGAATTTTTTTTTTTTTTTGACAGGCAGAGTGGACAGTGAGAGAGAGAGACAGAGAGAAAGGTCTTCCTTTTGCCATTGGTTCACCCTCCAATGGCCGCCGTGGCCGGTGCATTGCAGCCGGCGCACCGCACTGATCCGAAGGCAGAAACCAGGTGCTTCTCCTGGTCTCCCATGGGGTGCAGGGTCCAAGGACTTGGGCCATCCTCCACTGCACTCCCAGGCCATAGCAGAGAGCTGGCCTGGAAGAGGGGCAACTGGGACAGAATCCGGCACCCCGACCGGGACTAGAACCCGGAGTGCCGGCGCCGCTAGGCGGAGGATTAGCCTAGTGAGCTGCGGCGCCGGCCTATAATTGAATTTTAAGACTTCACTTGTATACTTTATTAGACATATTATTTAAATTTTTTTCTCCCAATTTATGGCATGTCTTTTTGTTTTCTTAATGGTATCTTTTGAAGATCAAAATATTTTAAATTTTGATGAAACCCAGTTTATCAATCTTTTGTTTTGTGAAGTATTGTTACAGTATATCTAAAAATACTTTTCCTAATCTAAAGTATTAGATTAGCAATTTTTTTCCAGGTCTGTTAGCTTCTGTCCTTAAATTTATGTATATATTTGAGTCATAGTATGGATTTGAGTCATAGTTTGGATTTTTATGTGGTACCTATGAGGTAGTGGTTCCAGTTTATTGTTTCCAGCATATGAATATATATAATTGTACCAAAGTCATTTATGGAAAAACTTGTCTTTTCCTGCATTGAAGTATCTTGACACATCTGTCAAGAATCCATTGACCTTAATCTTGTTTTTTAATGGACTGTTTAATAGATTGCATTTTTGCCTTTTCTGTCCTTATACAATATCACACTATTTTGATGAGTGAGCATTATTATACATTTTGAAATCAAGTAATTAGTGTTTGATCTCTAATTTTGTTGTTTTGAAGTTGTAAAGCTATTCAAGTTTTTTTTTTTTTTTTAATTTTCACATGCATGTAGAATCACCATGTTTTCTGCCCAAAGGTGGCAGGGCATGGGGACATGATGAGGAAATGGTCTGAAATCCCTGTGAAATCCCTCTACCGTCTTCTTACAGCCTAAGTAATACTCTTATGATGAGAAATCTTCAGTCCTCCTCACCTTTGTTCTTGTGTTCATAAAGAATCTGTTCCTCCTCTGTCCACTTTTAAGATTTTTTACTTATTGGTAATTTTGAGTACCATTGTCATAGATTTCCTTGGTTTAGTTTGTATCATGTGTCTTATGCTTGGGGCTTGTTGAGCTTTTTACATCTATGAATTCATAGTTATCAACAAATTTGAGAAAGTTTCAGCCATTATTTCCTCACATATCTTTTCTGCTTCATATTTAGCCTTCATCCTCTTCCCCCATAACTGGATAGTTCCCAAGAAAAGGAATGATACTTTCTTGCCAGTACTTTCACAACATTGAGACCAATACTGATTGTCAAACAATATTTAAATGAATTCATAAGTAACAAAAAATAATTGGTGGTACTCTCTTATTTTGCTTAGACAGTGTGTCTGTGACTGTTACAGTACTTGTGAGAAACCATTATATATCACCAATCTGGATTAATGTAATTCTAAATTTAGTCCACTTATATCCAGACAGCTCAGACCAGGATACTGCAATAGGACTTCTCCATTTCCTTTGTATTTTTGTCGTCATTGTCATTGTCACATTTTAAAGCATCAGGGAATAGAAAAGAAAAAAATGAAAAAGGAAAGAGTGGAGAGGGGGAGAAGATGAGAGTAGATGAAGTTGAGTGTCCTTTTCAATATCTTTGTGCTCTTCATAGAATTCTCTTTCATGTTTATAAGGCTATACTTGGACATTTTATGGAATTATTTTTATGTATTAAAATATACAAATATTTGTTCATACTAAAAGCAAACATATGTCGGAATAGGTTATTCTTGGGGTTTGACAATTGTAAAAATAACTGACATTTATTGATCATTTATTATACTATTGACAATTGTTTTAGTTGTTACATGAGCACTTTGAGCTATGTACTATTATTAATCAATTCAAGTATTTTATATTATTTCAATTATTCAATTATTATTAATTCAACTATTGTTAATATGCCTATGGAATCATTGATATTTATTTTGTACTTTGAATTATAATTCAGTACAATTTTATTTATTTCAGTGCTCAAATTTTTCCAGGTTTGGTGAATGAAAACTCTCTTGGATTTCTCCTGTGTTCTTTTGACATACTCCTACATGACGTGTGTGTGTGTGTGTGTGTGTTCACTTGTTATTTATTTTTTGAGTACTTCCTCACTTTCTGGCACTACAAGGTACTATAGCCTCATCATCCTATATATGTCACGACTCGGTTCTAAAATCAGCATTTCTCCAAAGAGTCCTAATTCTTTCATTTAAGAAACATATTAGAAACCAAGATTTGAGTGCTAAGTGTGCTTGTTCTATTGAAGTGTTATTTTTAGCCTTTGCCTGCTGACAAAGCAAGGAAATAATATATGAATAATAACATACTCACACATAGCACATGAATGTAGCAATTCATATCTATAGTAAGCAAAACATGAATTTATGTCCCCAGCTCTCATTGATTGACATGTGGATCATTCTAACCTCCTCTCCTGGCATATTTATAACTTCCCACTACAACAGCGATTCCCACCCTTGGCCATCTATTAACTTAATTCTTCACTTCCAGTTTTCATGCATAGTTCCTCACAACCGCTAACTAATGCACCCATAGGAAAAACCTGAACACCTACAGTACATCTATCGCAAGGATAGATCTTTTTGCCTTTAGTCATAAAATATTCCAGTTATCTTTGAAATTAGGTAAGTGCTGTTTCCCTCCATCCCCTCCCATGATATTATTTCACACATAAAACTGGATTCCTTTGTCACAGTTTGCATCCCACCCTGCCATTCTATAATGTGTGTATCCACTGGTGTTAACACCATCCTACATAGCTTCGTTATTCTAAATGTCTCATGTACCTCACAGAGTCAAACCACCCCCTCCTCAAATCCCCAGTAATTATCTACTTATTATCTCTAGATTTGCCTTTTTCAGAATGTCATTTGCCTTTTTCAGAATGTCAAATACTCAGAATTATATAGTATGTCAACAATGCCAACAGGCTGCTGTCATATAGCAATATGCATTTCAGCTTCATCCATATCTTTTCCTGGTTTGATAACTCATCTCTGTTTTTTCCTGAATAATATTCCATTGTATGGTCATAGCAAATATTTAAAAATCCATTCTTTTTTTTAAAAGATATATCCACTTATATTGAAAGAGTTACAAAAAGAGAGGGAGAGATATGCAGAGAGAAAGAGAGAGAGAGACAGAGACAGAGAGAGATCTTCCATTTACTGGTTCATTCTGCAAATGGCCTCAATGGCCAATGCAGGGCCAGGCCAAAGCCAGGAGCCAGAAGCTTCATCGAGGCCTCCCACATTGAAGGCAGGGACTCAAGCAATTTGGACATCTTCCACTGCTTTTATGAGGCCATTAGCAGGGAGATCGATTGGAAGTGGAGCAGCTGGAACTGGAACCGGTGCCCATAAGAGAAGCTGACATTACATATGGTGGCTTTATCCACTACACCACAACACCCATCCCACATTCTTCTGTTGAAAGGAATCTTGATTGCTTCATAATTGGCTATTATGAATAACACTTCTATAAACACTTGAGTTTTGTCTAAATGTAAATTTTCAACTCATATGAGTAAGTACCTAAGAATGCGATTGCAGGACCATATGGTAAAACTATTATTTCCCTTTTTGAGAAACTGTCAAGCTGACTTCCAAAATTGATGTACAATTTTACATTCCCTCCAGCAATGAATAAGAATGCCCATTTGCTGTGCATCCTTGCCAGCCATTGATATTGGCAGTTTTTCTGGAATTGGGACATTTTTATTTTAAAAATATTTATTTATTTATTTTGAAAGAGTTACAGAGAGAGAGGGAAAGAGAGAGAGAGAGGAGGATCTTTTTTCGTCTGGTTCATTACTCACATGGCTACAACGGCCAGGGCTGGGCCAGACTGAACCCAGGAGCTTCATCTGGGTCTCCCCTGGGGGTTCAGGGGCTCAAACACTTGAGCCGTCTTCTGCTGCTTTCCCAGGCCATTAGCAGGGAGCCGGAACAAAAGTAGAGCAGCCCAGACATGAATGGGTGCCCAAATGGGATGCCGGTGTGGATGGTTGCAGCTTGACCCACTACACCACAATGCTGTCCCGTTTGGGGCATTCTAATAGGTATGTAGAGGTATGTCATTGTCATTTACATTTGCAGCATTCCTCTAATGGCAAATGATATTGTGTGTATATAACGTGTACATGTACATCAAGGCTTATTTGCCATCTGTGTATGTTCTTTGGTGAATTTTACCTCTGCCTGTTGCTTTGTAGATACATATTTTCTCTACAAAGAGGCAATATTCTGAATGACTTTCTCAGGTAAAAACCTGCACCACAAAGGACATACTGTTAAAACTGTGGATCCTTATTGCCCTTTTGGTGTAAACAAAGCAAAACAAATAACAAGCATAACCGGGAAATGGGTAAAACTGTGCCAGATTGGTAGCCAAATCAGTATTTAAGGGCACATGAAATAATTTGTTGTTTCCAATATTATTATATTATTATAGCATTTTTAGCTTCCTACGATTAAGAGTCAGATTCTTGCCCGAAAGTTGATGCCTGTGACAACTTAGGCTACTGTACTCATCAGTGGAGGACAGTGTTTGCCATTATGAAGTAATTTTAACCTCTCACAAACAGAAAAATACTATGCCATGACATTTCTGTAGTAATTAAAATTTTTAAACCACAAGCATCTGATAGTAACACAACAAAAACCCACACACATTAATATACTCCTAACACAAAGGAAACAGTAGTCACATCCGTAACTGTGAGTTCCTAAAACCCTCTTTGGAGTCCAAATAAATGCCAGTAAATTTCGCTCCTATGAGATGCACTCCTTTATAATTTTGCTAGCTTGTCAGCTGTTTCATTAATATTTTATAGCAGAAGGTAAATGTCTTGAGATTCCAAAAGCATCACAAACTGCTCTAGCTCCAATTCTATTGGTTATTGTAATGTCATCAAAATCCTTTGATATACGTACAAAAGCCTCCTTACTGGGAATAGCTTCTATTCTCGGTTTATACATATGCAGAAGAGGGAAAACCTATAAAATTCAACTTTAATGGCATTGAAGATTTGAAAGGGTGGCTTGGAAATCTGTGTACATTCTTGTCTTCTGCATGGTTCCCATGGTGAGGAGCATTCAGCACCCTTTTTCAGGCAACATCAACTGTATTGAGTTCTTCATTTTTTAAATATGGGCTCCTGTTTACAAATTGATAAAGAAATGTTACAACAGAATGAATATAAATAGCAGCTGTAGAATGCACTCTGCCAAAATAAATCTTGTGTTAGAATAGCTGATATACTAGAACAGTTTTTTAGGGGAAAAATACCCTTTGTTGGGGGAGGACTTTTTTTTTTAAGATTTACTTTTTACATTTATTTGAAAGGCAGAGTTAGAGTTAGAGTTAGAGTTAGAGTTAGAGAGAAAAGAAAGAGAGAGAGAGAGAGAGAGAGAGATCTTCCATCTGCTGGCTCACTCTCCAGATGGTCGCAACAGCCAGGGCTGGGCCAGGCCAAAACCAGGAACCCAGAGCTTCTTCTAGGTCTCCCACATGGGTGCAGAGCCTAAGCATTAGTGCCATCCTCTGCTTTCCCAGGGGCATTAGCAAGGAGCTAGATCGGAAGTGGAGCTGTCCAGTCTTCACACCGTGTCCATGTGGGATGCAGGCAGAGGCTTAGCAATGGCACAAGAGCAGCCCCTAAGGGGTGGGAGGACATTTCTTAGTGAAGATTGCACTTGACCTGTAATTGAAACTAGAATATATATATATATATATATATGCAAATCAAAGTGGGCAGTTAAGGCAAATATCAGAGAAATTTCCTTTCAAATAAGTGTGTTAATGCAACAGTAGCCTAATAATTACTTGTAGAATTAAGATTAGAGAGCTTTGTTCTTCTAAATTTTACTTTAAAATATTAAAACAAGCTAAAGGAATGAACATATATATTCTCCACCTCTATTTGATAATTATTCTTAATATATATTGATACTTTTGCACTTGATCTGTGTGTGTGCATTTCTGAATTTCTGTGTAAATAAGCTTAGCTATAAGTTTGTGAGTTTGTGGTGAGTAGCTCCTTTTTTGTTTCTTGTTTATGTTTATGTTAGTGAAGAGTTCTAGGACACCTCACCCTTAAATATGACCTGGAAGGTAGCTTCACAGTCAAAGACAGGGGGGTCTCGCAACATGTTTTTTTCAGGGTTAAAAAGAGTTAAAATGATATATCAAACCCCATGGTATGTGCTACTCTGCTACCCTACACTGTACTAATACAGTGGCAAATTTACATATTACCAAATATAAATAAAACACAAATTACAAAGGAAGTTTTAATGACTGAATTATTTTCCCTTTTAGTAATTCATTGACAATAGCAAATATTGAAATAGTAAACAATGAACAATAATTTTTAGTGACAGCACTATAATTAACAATATTGTAGTTTTGAAAAAATATTTTAATTGTAAATTGACACATTTAGTTAACTAAGTAAATTAAACTAAATAGACTTTTGTTCTAAATTAGTCCTACTTCATGTCCTGTTTCTAAAGTCTGAAGAGCTGAACAAGGTATTTCCAAAAGATGCATAAAACTGATGGCTGAAAGGTGTCAGGGGAAGCATTTACTAGGTCATCATAATCATTTTTCAACCTCATTCACTAGTGAGGCAAGGGTTTTTGTTGAAGTTGTTATTATGTTTCCAACTTCTTCAATACCAATCAATTGCTTTAGCAAGCTAATTCTGCCTTTCACACAAATAAACAAATAACTAAATATTTAAAAATAAAGAAGTAAAAATTTAAAAGAAGCATGTAACTTGTTATAATTTAAGTAACCTTTCAAGGTCATTTACTGTTGGATAAACTGCTTTTCCAGAATTCTTTATCAAGTGTTATTCAGAGTCTACCATTTAAAATAATATATTCCACCATTATTTCACAGTGCACTGAAAACTTCAAACTGAACCAATTGACTTAGAGGATCATTCTCTGGCCCTTCATGCTGTATGACTTATTTTCTTATCTTCATTAAAGATAACTCACATTGTTGTTATAACACATATACCAGCATCACTGTGTATTAAACAATTGAATTTTTCTATATTAAAATTTTAAAGAAATAGTTATAAACACAGACAATGCATACTGATTTTTAGTACAACACATTATCTTACATGTTCTCTGGGATATATGCATCCTTTCTTTGGAGACGAGAACTGTCAAGGATGTTTCAAACTTAGGTGATTCATGCAGTCTTCAGTAGCAAGAGGTAAAATATGCCCCGAAGAGCATCTATCTCATAAAATTTGCCTTAGGTCAATATTCATGAAGGAATATTTCCAGGAGATCTGCACAGTATTAGCATAGAGGCAGTAGATCCAGCCCTGTGGAAGGCAGTCTGGCAAAAAAGAACAAGGATTATTAATTGCCAAAATTGCCATTCTTGCAACAGACTACCATACCAGTAAGCCCACGGGTTGGAAATCAAGATGATAGCAACAAAACAGATCTTACTGAAATCAGGAGCCAGAGTACTTGCCCTGGCTGTAGAGGCCTTAGTTCACAATAGAAAAAGTCTGGTGGAAGAAGAGTGGGAGGGAAAGAAGGAGCATGATATTCAAGGTGAGACGTTAGATTCCGAAGATGAGTTTGACTATTCTAAGCCACTGGATGTGGTCATAGATGCTGGGCTAGCCACTCCCTTCCTAAGTCAGGCCTTGTGGATTTGAAGGTGATTATGTCTGCATCAAGCACAGTAAGGAAACAGCCAGAAAGAGACCAACACTAACATGGAAGAAAATTACACCATTTTCTAAAACAATGTTATGAAAAGTCTGTCAAGGGTGGGTGTTGGGCACATGATTATGTTGCCAGCTACAGCCTATGTCAGAGTGCTTGGGTTTGAATTCTAGCTCTGCTCTTCATTCCAGCTTTCTGCTGTGCACGTACTGGGAGGCAGTAGTAGGTGATGGTTCGAGTACCTGACACCACCTGGGAGATCTAGGTTGAGTTCATGGCTCCTGGCTTCTACCTGGTTTAGATGTTCAATTGTTGCAGGTATTTGAGGAGTGAACTAGTGGATGGCAGAGCTCTCTGTATCTCTCTCTCTCTCTCTCTCTCTCTTTCAAGTAAATAAACCAAATGTATTAGCTTTTTACATTATTTTGCTAAAATACCCCAGAAGAACTTCTTGGAAAGGAAAAAGTTTATTTTGGCTTAAAGTTTGGAGGTTCACAGTTCGACATTGGGTAGTCTCATGAGATTGGCATCTTGTGGAGACTGGAAATGGTGGTTCTTGTGCAGAAAAAAAAAATATAGGATGAACCAAGAAGCAGAGAGAGACGTACACACAGGAAGCATTCTGGTCTTACACAGCTAACGGTGTGATGAGAACTAATTTAGGATTAATTTATTTTAAAATTTCAATTTTCTTATTTTTAAACTTTTATTTAATAAGTATAAATTTCCAAAGTACAGTTTATGGATTACAATGGCTCCCCCCCACAAGTTCCCTCCCACCCTTACCCCTCCCATCTCCCATTCCATTCACATCAAGATTCATTTTCAATTATCTTTATATACAGAAGATCAATTTAGTATATATTAAATAAAGATTTCATCAGTTTGCACCCACACAGAACATAAAGTGTAAAATACTGTTTGAGTACTAGTTATAGCATTAATTCACATTGGTCAACACATTAAGGACAGAGATCCTACATGAGGAGTAAGTACACAGTGACTCCTGTTGTTGACTTAACAAATTGACACTCTTGTTTACGGCATCAGTAATCTCCCTAGGCTCTAGTCATGAGTTTCCAAGGCTATGGAAGCCTTTTGAGTTTGCCGACTCTGATCTTATTTAGACAAGGTCATAGTCAAAGTGGAAGTTCTCTCCTCCCTTCAGAGAAAGGTACCTCCTTCTTTGATGGCCCACTCTTTCTACTGGGATCTCACAGATATCTTTCGTTTCGTTTTTTTTTTTCTTTCCAGAGTGTCTTGGCTTTCCATGTCTAAAATACTCTCGTGGGCTCTTCAGCTTCAGCCAGATCCGAAGATCCAAATGCCTTAAGGGCTGATTCTGAGGCCAGAGTGTTGTTTAGGACATCCACCATTCTATAAGTCTGCTGTGTATCCCGCTTCCCATGTTGGATCGTTCTCTCCCTTTTTTATCCTATCAGTTAGTATTAGCAGACACTAGTCTTGTTTGCGTGATCCCTTTGACTCTTAGTCCTATCAGTATGATCAGTTGTGAACTGAAATCGATCACTTGGACTAGTGAGATGGCATTGGTACATGCAATCTTGATGGGATTGTATTGGAATCCCCTGGCACAATTCTAACTCCACCATTTGGGGCAAGTCCGATTGTAGTCCAGTTTACCTATTTGTTTAAGAATTTGGGCCTTGGCCGGCGCCGTGGCTCACTAGGCTAATCCTCCTCCTTGCGGCGCCGGCACCCGGGGTTCTAGTCCCGGTCGGGGCACCGGATTCTGTCCCGGTTGCCCCTCTTCCAGACCAGCCCTCTGCTGTGGCCAGGGAGTGCTGTGGAGGATGGCCCAAGTACTTGGGCCCTGCACCTCATGGGAGACCAGGAGAAGCACCTGGCTCCTGCCATCGGATCAGCGCGGTGCTCTGGCCGCAGCGCGCCGGCCGCAGCGGCCACTGGAGGGTGAACCAACGGCAAAGGAAGACCTTTCTCTCTGTCTCTCTCTCTCTCACTGTCCACTCTGCCTGTCAAAAAAAAAAAAAAAAAAAAAAAGCTGGCAAGAATTTGGGCCTTAAATATCTTTAGGAGTTTGGGGGTCAATTTATAACAATAAATAAATACAAAAGTTTAAAAACCAAATAAAATATTGGAAAGTATTAGGGTGAAACTTATCAATTCAGTCAAGCTTAAAATTTCAGTGTTATGTTTATCTACTAGATTATAATTTCCTAAAATCAATCACCGGAGCTTTCCTATAAAGAGAACTTAGATTCTGACATGCACTCAGAAGCAAATTTCACCATTTGCTAGTCTGTGAACCAAGTTGTTGTATGACCATTGTGATCCTCAACTTTCTTACATGCAAAATTAAACCAATAATCCCTGCCTCATAGGTTCCCATACAGGTTAAATATATTATTTTTAAAGTTTTTAGCACAGGATTTGACATATTATTATTTTGTAAGGGTTCAATATCTGATGAAAGAACAAGTATAAGGGAATTTCAAAATGTTCGTGGAAAAGGGGAATGCAGAGATATTTATTTTGGTGCAAACAATTTGAAATCCATGCATAATTTTTTCATAACATCTGTTTTCCATGAAGTTTTTGAAGATCCCTTATATATCTAACTTCAAATGTTTATGTTTTTACAGAGCAAAATTTACCAAAATTGATCCCAATAAAATGGAAAGCATAGGCACACCAGTTTCTGTAGAAGAAAAAGTTGAAATTATTAAGAAACTGGTCTACAATTAAGCACCAGGCCCAATTCTTTTCCCAGAGTATATCTACCCAATCTCTAATGATACATAATGTGTATTGAATAGAGTAAGTGAAGAAAATGCCCCAGCTTTATTTTGAAGCAAGCTTAACAATAATTAAACCAAATGCAGACAGCACAAAGAAAGTTGCAAACCAATAGATAAAATATTACTGAAGATACATTGTATAACTACAACTCAGTGGTATTTATTTCAGACATACAAAATGGGCATATAAATTTTATATTTATATTTATAAATCAGACTAAGACAAATATTCCAACTTATATATTTTAAAAAAATTCATTTATCACAAAAGGCTGAGAGAGAGAGAAGAGACAGAGACTGAGAGGTATTTTCCATCCACTAGCTCACTCTCAAAATATCCACAACATCCAGGATTAGAATGTGTTGAAATCAGGAGCCAGGAACTGCATTCTTGTTATCTTCCATGGGTGCCAGGGGACCAAGGACTTAGCCCATTATCCACTTCCTAAGCAGAAGCATCAGCAAGAACCTGGATGAGAAGCAGAAGGGCTGGGATGAGAATCAGCACTACAACATGGGATATGGACCTCACAATGCCAGCCACCTTCATTATTTAGCACTGTAGTAAAGGTGTTGTCTAAGTCAGGGAAATAAAATAAAACAATAGAAACATATGAATTCAAAGAGAAGAATTTAAAAAAAATTGCTTTATTATCAGAAGATACAACAGAAAACTTGACTCAATGACAATATCGCCAAATAATTAAAAGATACACAGTTTTAAAAACCAATCTAAATAAATATTTAAAAGATAAAATGGTAGAGAAAATGATGAAGAAAATAAAATATTTATTAATAAAATTAACAAAAAATGAGCAAAGTCTGGGTGAAGATAAATTTTAAATGCTCCTGACAGATGAAAATGCAGGTTTGTACAAAGGATACACATCCATTTGTATTCCAGCCAGACAAGTCAACATCATAAAGCTATCTGTTCTCCCAAAAGTCATTTTTAAATTTTGCACAGTTCAATAATGTACAAGTAAACTAGCTTTATAAAGCCAGAAAACCTGATGCTAAATTAAATGTGAACAAATAATCATACAAGAATAAGTAAAAAGATAACAAAAAAGAGAAACTGTAAAGGACTAGCTTCTTAAGCTACCAAGACAAATGAGATAGCATCTACAACAAAAGCAGTAGAGTGCTGGTCCATCAATAGACACATTTGTGGAAAATGGCGATTTCAGAAATAGACCAAGGCACATTTAAGTGTATCATGAAGATACTATAACAAATCACTGTGGCACAGTGGCACTTTTGGAAAAACAACGCTTAGATAACTAGCTAGCCATCTAGAAAATGATGACCATGAAGATCCATGCTTCACACCACACTTAAGAGGAATTGAATAATAAAAATGACATGTGAGGATACTTCAAGAGGTTTGTGGCTAAAAATGGAATGAAATTTTAAGTTTATTTTGTTTCAAAACATTTGTGAAATCCTTTCTTTTCAACTTTTATTTAATATATATAAATTTCCGAAGTACAACTTCTGAATTGTAGCAGCTTTTCCCCC